>NW_024386861.1:0-68671 GCF_900408965.1 Simochromis diagramma
CCTTTTTTTTTTCTTTTTTTTTTTCTCTCTGTTCAGAGCTGAAGAAGGTTCAGAATGTGAGAAGTTTAGAAAATGGAACTCCAAACAGCTGAAGCCAACAGGAAGCAGCTTCAAACAAACACAACAAGAGAAAAAACTCTGAATGTTTCACATTAAAGTCGTACATTTCTCATAAAACAGGACAAAGACTTGAAAAAGTCGTGTTTTTCCTTCCAGGAACCACATGGCTTCACTTTTAAAGGTGAAGTGTGACAGAAATGGACATATTGAAATCAACGATATCAAAGCTGGAATCAAATGAGTCCAAGTCTTCTGCTGATTCAGCATCACATTCATCTTTGCTCCTTGTTCTGCATCCCCACCATAAATATAAAGAGGCAAAACTCACATTTTCCAAAATCCTCTTTAAGCTTCGACAATAAAGGAAGATAGTTTTATACAAGTCTTTGTGGTTTTGTGTCTCTTTAATGGATTGAAGAAGCTCCAGTTTTAGAGCAGTAGGATCCACATCACGCGCGTCTGTTGAGTCTGCTCTTCAGCGGCCGTAGAGCTGGACGCTGCCCTTTGGCCATCATCGATACTCTCGCCCGAGATCGCACCGGGGCTAAAATATTCACCTGCTCAGCTGTTTTTGATCAGTTTGAGCCTGTGTGGTTTGATCAGGTTGAGGAACGATGTGATGCTATAAAGACATCATCTTGTCCAAATGAAGTTGTTCCAACACGTGTTGAAAAAGATGTTAAAGGTTGTTGGTTCCGACATCTTAGCGATTTTTAACAGCAGTCTTAGTTCAGGTGTTGTACAGCCTGTTTTAAACATGCTGTTGTACAGCCTGTACTAAAAACCTGATCTGGATCCTCTGTCCGCTCAAACTTCAGGCCTATTTCAAAGCTTCCCTTCCTGTCGAAGATTTTGTAAAAGATTATATTTGTTCAGCTGCAATCTGTTGTAAAGGTTTCAGTCTGGTCTTAAAGCTCTTCACAGCACTGAAACTGCACTTTGAAAAGTTCTTAATGATCTTTTATCAGCCACTGATCAGGAGACTCAGCTGTGCTTTTGGATCTGACCGCTGCCTTTGACACTGTTGACCACAGCATCTTGACCTCACCATTGGAGCATGGCGGCATCAAGGGCGCTCTATTAGACTGGTTCAGCTCTTTTATTAAATCGCATTATTACATTTGGGGCTTATATTTGACGCAATGTGACCTTTGAAAAACAGCTGAGCTCAGTTGTACAGCGCGTTGTGTTCTGCGTCCTGATTGGCTGACAATGGTCTACAGCCAATCTCGTGCCGTGTCTCCTGTACAGTACAGAATGTGTTCAAATTTACAGCAGTGTGACTCTGCAGTGCTGCACTGTATGTTTGTACGTTTTGTCCCCAACAAACAACAATGATGACGAGACGTTTTGCACCTGTGGTAGCAGCCAAAGGCAGAGGAAGATGCTGACCATCATAGTTTCAACAAGGAGGCAAAAAGGTTGTAACTGTCCACAACAAGAACATCGTAAGGATGGAGTCAGCTTTGGCTTTGTGGATCAGTGACCGCAGGAAAAAGAACATCGTGCTGGACACCAACATTATCTGCATAAAAACTCAAAAGCTTTATGAAACTTTACCTGACAGCGAGGAGCCCAGGCCATGGACGAGTGCTCCTCACACAGAAGCTCATTTAATGCCAGCAAAGGCTGATTTGACACATTTCAGAAACACTTTGCTTTCATTCTTTAATAATGAACTTATTTTTCTATGAAGGTTTGAACTTTGTTTAAACAAGAGAGAAAAGTGTGAAAATGTTCATGCCTGTCTGAGAAAAGTGTAGAAAGTGTGCAGTGAGGGTTTAACTGCCTTAAAACTTCTCTAATAATTGTAAAACATAAAGCTGCTACTTCATTCTGAGACTTATTTTTAGAACGTAACTCGATAAACGAGCGACCGCAGTAATGTATTGTGTTTATTTTGAAAACTCTCAACAGGATCTTCAGATTTATTTTGAAAGGTTTATCTGGAAAACACACAAACACATAAGCAGGAAACAAAGAGCGTGATATGAAACGATAGACGTTTTCATATGGTCATCATATATACATCGTTCTATCGAACAGCCCCAGCTCCTGCTGTCAGTCTCTGTAAATCTGCTCTGAAAACACATTTGTATTCACTGGCTTTTAATAAAGCATGAGAGTTATTTGATATTTGATGTGTGATATTAATATTAGGAGTTATTTTAATGGTTATTTTGGATTCTTGTACAGCACTGTGGTCAACGCTGCTGCTGTAATTAATGTGCTATAAACACATAAACAATCTGCAGTTAAACATCCAAAACTAAAGATGTGATCGCTGCCTTTAGAAAATGTGCTGATGTGCTCGGAGGTGGTGAAGAACCGAGCTGAGTATAAAGACGCGATGTCTGAACTTTATAAGCGGGGATTTAAACCTGCGCTCCTCTTCCCGGCTAAACTGCGCATCGTTCTGCCCGCAGGGGAGAAACAGTGGTTTACGTCTGCTTCAGAAGCCGATAAGTTCGTGCAGGGCTTGAGGAACGAGGCTGAAGCTCAAAGGCCACAGTGACTGACAACTGCGAGTAAAGTGACTTGAATCCTTGTTGACTTGCAGGCAATCGGACGATTGCAGAGAAGGCAGGCAAGCACTACATGTTTCTGTTACTTCAGGGTATACTAGTTGTCACCATTCTAACACTTGGTTCTTATGTTTCTTTTGTAATATTTTGAATTAATGTTCACTGATCCCTAGAAGGTTTGACTTATATTGGGATATACACTTAGTACTTCAAAGTTAAGGTTATATGGAGTTTCTATGTAGCAGGAGTTTGGGCTAGGAGGTTGAAGCTGCTGGGAATATACTGCGGTCACCTTAGTTCAGAAAGGGGACCTAGTGGGTGGTTGGGGCGGGGTGGGGGGGAACTATGGCCCCGAGTTATTGTTCCTGTTTTTGTTTGCTTTGGTTGTATGTGGGTTTGTGTTGTGTGTTGTTGTTTTTTTTTTTTGTTTGTTTGTTTGTTTTTTTGTTGTTGTTGTTTTTTCTCTTGTCCCCTCCCATGTACGGTCAACTTGTTATTGTCACCAGATTTCAGTAAAACATATATATGGCTAGTTATAGCACTAACAATAGTACTATTAGATTCTTGTCTTGGAATGTGAAAGGCTTGAACGGTCCGGTAAAGAGATCTCGGGTTCTCAGCCACGTAAAACATCTCAGTGCAGATGTAGCTTTTCTCCAGGAGACTCATTTGCGAGCCACAGATCATAAAAGACTTAAACCTCCATGGATAGGTCATATGTTTCACTCAAACTTTGATATTCGAGCCAGAAGAGTGGCAATTCTAATTAGGAATGAAATACATTTTTCTCACTAAATTGATTGCTGACAAAAATGGGCGATATCTAATTGTTGTAGGGACCCTCATGAATAACCCAGTTGTTTTAGTGAACGTCTATGCCCCAAACTTTGACAACACTCTGTTTGCTAATAATCTTCTGAGGATGATTCCTGACTTAAATACACACCTCCTGATATTTGGAGGTGATTTAAACTGCGTTATTGACCCAGCTTTAGACAAATCTGCCACTGGCTCTAAAGCATCATCTGCTATGTCCAGGGCTTTCTCACACTTTATGACCCAAAATGGATACATTGATCCTTGGAGGTTTTTTAATCCCCAAGCCAGAGAATATTCCTTTTTTTCAAATGTTCATCACACATATTCTCGGATCGATTATTTTTTTATAAATGGCTCCATGGCTTCTAAAGTTTGTAACTCTGAATATCTTCCGATTGTTATATCTGATCATGCTCCATTAATCCTGGATATGGCTTTGTCTCCTGGCTATAGACCTCAGCACCCATGGAGGTTGAACTCTCTTCTTTTGTCTGATTCAGCTTTCTGTGACTATATCTTATCTGCAATTGATAACTTCTTAACTACGAATGAGTCTGACGACATCTCAAACTCTCTACTATGGGAAACTCTTAAAGCATACCTCAGGGGCCAAATAATTTCCTATTTATCTCACCTATCTAAATCTAAGAAAGCTAAGCAAAATGAACTTTCTGCCAAAATTCAAGCTCTAGATCGGCAACACGCTCAAACTCCCTCACCTGAAATATATAAGCAGCGTCTTAACCTGCAATCGGAGTTCAGTCTCCTGTCGACCCATGATGCAGAGCAATTGTTATTACGGTCCCGTGGCAACTATTATGAACATGGTGATAAAGCCTCTCGTCTGTTAGCCCACCAGCTACATCACCAATCGGCATCTCGCCAAATATTGCAAATTAGAAATGAATCGGGAACTTTGACTTCTGATCCAACGGAAATCAACTCAATTTTTAAGTCATTTTATAGTTCTCTGTATACATCAGAGTTCCCCTCTAATTCTATAGATATGAACCAGTTTCTTAACAAATTGGATACCCCTACAATTACAACCTCAACAGCAGCAGAAATTGATGCACCACTCACTTTGGATGAGGTTATGTCATCAATCACGTCCTTACAGTCTGGAAAGTCCCCTGGTCCTGATGGGTTCCCAGCCGAATTTTATAAAAAATTCCACTTAAAACTGGCCCCTCTGCTGCTGTCGGTTTTTGAGGAGTCTCTGAAATGCGGCTCTCTCCCTCAGACACTAAGACAGGCTTCTGTCTCATTACTGCATAAAGAAGGAAAGGATCCTACCTGTTGTGGCTCTTATCGACCAATAAGCCTTCTTAATGTAGACTTTAAAATCTTATCCAAACTGCTAGCAACCCGTTTGGAAAGAGTTCTCCCTTCTATTATATCAGACGAACAGACAGGCTTTATTAAAGGAAGACATTCCTTTTTTAATATACGGTCCCTTCTTAATATAATATATTCCAGAAATCATAGCACCGTCCCTGAGGTGGTGATTTCATTGGATGCTGAAAAAGCATTTGATCGAGTGGAATGGGAGTATCTTTTTGCAGTCTTGAGGAAATTTGGTTTTGGTGACAGTTTTATATCTTGGATTCATCTTTTATATACTACGCCATTGGCATCTGTTTGTACTAATAATGTGAATTCTGAGTATTTTACTCTATCACGTGGTACACGTCAAGGCTGCCCACTCTCACCTTTACTTTTCACTTTAGCAATAGAGCCTCTTTCTGTGACTCTCAGAACTTCGCCTCTGTTTCAAGGGGTTATTCGTGGTGGTACAGAATATAGGGTTGCTCTGTATGCAGATGACTTATTACTATATGTTACAAATCCAACAATTTATTTACCCTCTATAATGGAAATACTTCTGAGTTTTGGCTCTTTCTCTGGATACAAGATTAATATACAAAAAAGTGAATGTTTTCCTATAAACCCAGCTGCAAAGGAGCTTAGACAGACAGATTTTAATTTCCATTTAGCTTTCTCAGGTTTTAGATATCTAGGAGTGCATATTACCAGTTCATTTAAAGCTTTGCGAACAGCTAATCTTAACCCTTTGCTGACCTATGTCAGGTTGGCTTTTCAAAGGTGGGCAAATCTTCCTGTGTCACTTCTGGGCAGGATTAATATTATAAAAATGAATATTCTACCTAAATTCCTCTACCTTTTTCAGTGTATCCCATTGTTTCTACCTAAGTCCTTTTTCAAATCTGTGAATCGAATGATTTCATCATTTATATGGGCAAATAAGACCCCCAGGATTAGTATGACCTCACTACAACAGGGTAAGCTCAGTGGGGGTCTTGCTTTGCCCAACTTGATGTTTTATTATTGGGCAGCCAACATTCAGAAGTATACCTATTGGCTGAATGATCCTCAAGCTACTTGGTGTTGCCTTGAGGCTCAATCATGTTTCTCTTCCTCACTCCCAGCACTATTATTTTCATCCCTTCCGGTTTCCCTGTTACGATTCACAGACAACCCTGTTCTAATTGGCTCTCTGAAAATATGGTATCAATTCCGGCGTCACTTCAATTCTATCTCTGCTTCTGCCCTGACCCCAGTCTGCAACAACCACCTCTTCCCCCCATCCCTGGTGGACTCCTCCTTCAGTATATGGGCAAGAAAAGGTATCAAATGTTTTCATGACTTCTTCAAAGATAACATTTTTCTCAGCTTTAGTGAACTTTGCTCTTTGTACGATTTGCCCTCGTATCATTTGTTCCGCTACTTTCAAACAAGACACTGTGCATCTTCTATCTGGTCAGAGTTTCCAAGTCAGCCTTTCAAGCCTTGGTGGGAAGACTTATTCCAGTTGAAGCCTCACAGTAAAGCTCTAATATCACAAATCTATACTTTAATTATGTCATCGGGCAATTACTCAACCAAGAAAATTGCCTCGAGTTGGGAACAGGAACTGGGTCTTCAGTTTGTTGAAGGTTACTGGGATAAAGTCATTGACAGAATTCATTCTTCAGCCTCATGTGCAAGACTCTCCCTTATTCAGTTTAAGACGGTATACAGATTACACTTCTCAACATCTAGATTATCTAAAATACACCCCAGCATTCCGGACCTGTGCAACAGATGCAACACCTCCCCCTGTGATTTAACTCATATGTTTTTTGCCTGCCCGTCACTTCAATTATACTGGACTTTTTACTCTGAAGTGCTCTCTCATGTTTTGAATGTCACTCTCAAACCATGTCCACTAGTTGCCATTTTTGGTGTTTCTGAGGACGCCACCCTGAACCTTAGTCGTAAACAACTGGATATTATCGCTTTCACTTCACTGCTGGCACGGCGTCGAATTTTGCTGTCTTGGAAAGCTTCTCACCCTCCAGCCCGATCACGTTGGCTGGAAGATGTTATGCTCTTTTTAAAAATGGAGAAAATAAAATTTAGACTCAGAGGGAATGTTAATAAGTTTTCACAGATGTGGCAGCCTTTTATCACTTACTTTAACTCATTGAAAACACTTACAACAGACTAAACTTTTGTACCACTAGGTTCCCTTCTGTTATGGTTTTGGGAGGGAGTTGATTTTTTTTTTTTTTTTTTTTTTTTTCTGTGCGTGGGTTGTTGTTTTTGTTTTTCTTCCTTTTTTTTTTTTTTTTTTTTTTTTTTTTTTTTTTTTTTTTTTTTTTTTTTTTTTCTGTTTTATTGTTATCATCCGAATCTCAATGGCCCAACCTGTTTTGATATACGTCTTTATATCGGTTGATACTTGCTGTATTGGGCCTGATATGTTAAATTACATGTGCAAAACTTTATAAATAAAGATAAAAAAAAAAAGAAAATGTGCTGATGCACAAGATATCAGCTCCATTAAGGTGGAATGTGGCCGTGTTAGAAACATGTTGCAAGAAGTTTGAAGCTGAAACTGTGAAGCTGAGAGTGAAAGAGCTCCAGCGTCTGTCACAGGAAACTTTCTTATTTCCACACTGATGAAAGCATCAAGCTTTGATTTCCTGCTGCTTTTATTGAGTCACACTGTGAAACTGAGCCACAGCTGAACCAGCATCCCTGCACAGCAGACACTTACAGCACTTGGCTGCTTCCATTGAACCCTCTGCACAGAGCTTCAGTTTCCTCTTCTGGTCCCAAAGTGCAGAACAACAAGGTTTCAAACAGCTTCGTTCCAGCAGCATCAGCCACAGACATGCAGAGAGAATCCTTTGGTTGTGTTGTGTGTTTGCATATCTGCTGTCTGTGTTGCTTTGTGAGGATGGATCATCTACTGCAGCTCCAGATAAACAAGCTGGACCTGAACCTGGTAGCTTCACTTAGAAGACACTTGTGACGGGAACGTGTGAGAAGTTTTGTGCAGACAAGTGTGGATTTAGAGTGTGGGACGAGCTCTCCACAGTCTTTGTGGAGATCCACATTCTGCATACTGCCTGTGAGAAGCTGCAGACATTTGTCCTCCAAATCCACTGAGCAGCTGCTCGTGGTGGTATTAGCTTCATGTGTGCGTGTTAGCATGAAGCCTCGGTCACACTCTGCTGTGGACACGGTCACGGACAGCTGGATGCCTGATGGACGAGTCGTCCTTCCTGTGAAACTTCTTTGAGCATGAGAATAGCATGAGAAGCTCAGTGGACACTGTTCAGTGTTTTAACTCTCGCTTTCACTTCAGCTTCACCAACAACAGCACAAGCAGAGCAGCCCACTGCCTGCATGGCTGGGACAGCGCCCCCTGGTGACTGTAAACCACTACAACATGTAGACGGCCGTCTGCAGGCTGGATGTAGCACCACCGCAGAGACGTGCTGCAGCTCTGTTTAGTTACCCAGCTGACAGCAGAGGCTGTAGTTTACTGTTACCAACATGGAAAACTGAAGCTTCACCAGCTGGAGCTACAGAGCTGGAGAACAAAGGACACTGAGAGGCCAGAATGATGTGGGAGGAAACATCAAGAGCCTGTTTGAAAGGAGACACATGTGGATGCTGTGCCAGTCTGTGGTCTGTCAGAAGTCAGCTGAGTCACACTGCAAGAAGCTGCAGAATCTCAGAGGAGGAGATTTGGAAGTGTTTGTGGGACAAACTGGACTCAAAGAAAGAAGATGTTTGTGAAGTCTTTGGTGGAGGTGAGCAGTGTGAAGCAGAACACATGCAGAATCAGGAGGTCAGCATCAGTGTCTCCTTGTGGTGGACGGTAAAAGAATCAGAGCCAACGCTCCCGTCCACCCTCGGCATGAAGCAGTGCTGTTTCTGAAACAGGAGGACAAGTCCAGAGAAGACAGAGGAAGCAAAGATGAGGGTGGGACAGGACAGCAGGACTTCCTTCAGACCTGCAGCTCCATCACACTGCTGTAGCTCCTCTTCATCACACATGTACCTGCAGCCTGTCTTCAAGTCCAGGAGTCACCTCCACACAGTGTAGAAGCCTCCTGTGCAGACCATGGAGTCCAGCCTCTGTCAGGGAAGTCGGCACTAAAGCCTGAAAGACTTCAATCTGTCTCTGCTCCACCCGAGAAAGATCAGCACCGTACTTGTTGTGCATTCAAGGAGGGAACATCAGCGCTGCATCGTGGGAACAACACCGCAGGAACAAAGACACAGCACGGCTGATGAAGGACGAGGACAAAGGAAAGGTGAGTGAGAAGACCCCGGTGGTGTGGACGGACCTGCAGGGACTGCAAGACTGAGGAGCAGAGACGTCCATGTACCAGCTGAGGATGCTGCAGTGATCCAGGGAGCTCGGTCCAATCTGAGGCCGTGTGAACTACGTGGACCACAGTTTCTTCACAGACTTCAGCCACGTGAACATCTGGAGATCCAACAGTGCACGAGCTGTGAGCCATCAGCTGTTTCTCTCATCAGCTGCTGTAATGAGAGCTGCTGGAATCATCTCGAGCAGCAGGAAATCACTGATGTTGTTTCTAACCAAAGATATGGGACTGAGCTCCGCTGAGCTCCTTCTACTTTCATCCAGATAGAAACTGCTACAGTCTGCTGATTATTGCTTTGCCTCCATCACACGAGCTCTTTATCCTGTTCTTCACTCTCATTGGTTCTTTGTCTGCTTGTTTTTACAACAGTAGTCTTCTGATTGGTCAAAGACAATCAGCTGTGACTAAATGTAGCTCCTACAGCAGTGATGGGAATAACTACTGAAGCTAATCCAGTATCAAAGCTCAGGAATCAGCAGCTCCCACCTCGTTTTCTTTCAACAACTATTTTTAGCTGCTGTGTTTTTGTGTTTCTGCAGACCTCAGACATCCTGCTGCTCTGGACAACTTTTTCATTCTTTTTATCATTCTTTTGCTTTTCTTTTATTATTATGTTATATGTATTAATATGTGAAACACTTATTCTTTGTGTTTTTGCTTTGCTCCTGTCAAACTGCTTTAATAAAATCTGCTGCAGTCTAAACTGTGGACGTTCCCTTTTTAACCCTTTGTGAAACAATAAAGGTTTAAATCTGAGTATTCATCTATGTTAGTGTTTAATGGGTCTGATAGGTTGCTTTGGCCTTTCCCAGTAATATCTTCCCTTGGAGTCTGTGGTCCAGGCTTCTAAAACCATCCCAGGTTAACAAGAACTACAATCTAGAGGAGAGCTGCCAGAACAGGTGTGACTGATGAGATCTGACCTGCAAGGTTACTCAGGTTTGTTTGTATCAGGACAAGCAGGGAAGACACCTGGACGTCAAAGTAGTTAGAGCTGGGCGAGTGTCCTCACCCACATCGGCTTCACAACTCTGCATCATCTACTGAGTAAGACTCAGAGGATCAGAGATTAGAAGGTCTACAAAGACCTGAACCAGACTTCCTGTATAAAGGTTTTAGTTCCACAGATCGACAGTGTCAGCACAACTAAAACGTGGAGACTGACCTCAGAGTTTCAATTTGATGTTGTGGATTCTCCAGAAGAACACACAGCTGCTTCACTCCTGAATCCTGAAGCTTGTGGTTACTCAGGTCCACCTCTCTGGGATACGAAGGGTTGAGCTTCAGCACTGCTTCCAGATAATCACAGCTGATCTCTGACAAATCACAGCGCTCCAATCTGTATAGAGAATGAAAGATGTAAGTTTATTAGACAAAGTGCTTGAAATCATTCAGTGTTTCATCATCTGTTCAGAGCTGAAGAAGGTTCAGAATGTAGAAGTTTAGAAAATGGAAACTCCAAACAGCTGAAGCCAACAGGAAGCAGCTTCAAACAAACACAACAAGAGAAAAAACTCTGAATGTTTCACATTAAAGTCGTACATTTCTAACAAGAGTATTTTAAAGACAGCGTCACTGATGATCATCTTCTGCCCAGTAAAACTTTGGTTTTCCACATGTGAGTGTTAATGATGCACAAAGACTGTGAGTGCAAAGAGGGAGCGAGGAGGATGACAGAGAGATGGTACAGGAGCATCAAGAACCCGGCGAGGAAATGAGCAGAAGGACTTTGGAGCCTGTTGGACTGAAGCTTTCACAGAGACGTGTTTGACTGGACACCACCAGGACAGACTTTTAATCCCAGGATTTGGATGAGCTTTCTGTCTTTATGGTCACAAATGATGCTGTAACTCTGTGACTGTCCTGGAACTGTCAGCAGTGTGGTTACGTCCTTTTGACCTGAGTTTCCACAGCTCTTATAACAGCAGTGTACATTCAGACTGAGACACGCTTCAGCCTGTATGGACCTGTTTCTGTAGCTGCCACCATCATTCTACGGTCGTGTCCAAATTCATGGGCTGCATCCTCCTGATGACCCGGCCTTCGCGGTCTACGTGGGCTAGGTCCTCAGAAGGTCGGGTAGGCCGGAAATAAACGGCTGGGGAAATTGGACAGTCTAGCCTTCTGATTTGCGTCACCGCTGTCTCGGTGGAGTTTAATAAACTCGGCCGTCTGCTCCTTGCTATCTAAAATATAACAGGACACTGGCGTAAATTCTCGACCGTCTCATACTTCTGTTTAATCAGTTTTCTGTTTGACGTTTAGTCAGCTCTGTAAAGACCAAGGAGGAACCCACCCGGGGGATTAATAAAGTTTTATTTTATCTAATCTAATCTAATAACTTTAATCTCAGCCAAACCAATTTACTCACGAACAAACAAAACACTGAAAAAAGCCACTTCCCCTGCCAGTGGCGGACTCCCTCAGGTGTCGGTGCGTTGGTGGTTCTTTGTGTCCGGGGATGGGCGTCCAGGTACACACCGGCTCACTCCTTGGTGGCCACTTATCAGGGCCTGGAGCCTGGGGCTCGCTCGGGCCACTTCGGAGGTGGGGTGCCCCCGGCCTCTTGGCCTGGGGCTGGGTCACTCAGGTACAGCTGGCTGCTGGCGGAGCTCACGGGCGCGTCACTACAACCCCCCCTGGCTTCTGCTGAGTGAGCCCTCATCTGGGACTCTCCTCAGCTCTTACTGGGACAGTGGCGCGGCTGCCCCTCTGTTGGTCTTCCTTGGTCTCTTGTGTTCTGGGGGCCTCTGGATGTCTGGAGTTTTGATCTCCTCCATACCTGCTTCATACCCTGGAGGATGGGGCTGTGGCCCCCCCACACCCTCTAGCAGATCATTACATGAAGGAACCTTTTAAAAAAAACAAGCGTCCATGCTCACAGGTGTACACACGGGTGATCACACCCACAAACTACACCCTTTTTGGCTCCTACCTCAAAGCACACTGTGTTCTGTTGATCTTATGTGCTGCACAATAATGTTTAATATTTAGTATTTACTGTCATATTCACATATATCATTGTGATGTTGTTTATTCTATTACTCTTGTTCTCTTCTGCTTGTTTTCTTTTTTCTTTCTCAGCAGGTGATCCAGGTGATTGATATATGCATTTTTTTTTTTTTTTTTTCTGCTCATTCTGTTGGTTTTTGTCTTTTGCCCTTCTCCCCCGTCCCTCTTCTCAGCTGTTTCTCTTTCCCTCTTTCTTTCTCCTCTTCTTTCCTCCAGTCAAGTCTGTCCCATATTCAGTAAGTGAAAATAAAATAAACAATAAAAGGTGAATCAAATGGACCATTACGGCAAGGCTGGGATGGTCAATTTGGTAAAGTAAATCCATTGGGCATCTTTCTTTGCCTTTAGACAACAATTCTGATGGCAAAAGAGCCAAACGGGACAGGCAAAAAAAAAGAAAAAGTTTTATTTTATCTAATCTAATAACTTTAATCTCAGCTAGAGCTGGGCGATAGAACGATAACGATATGTATCGCGATATAACTTTTTCTCGATAGAAAAATTAAACTATCGCGATAGACCTCGCCGCTCTTGTCCTCTTAAAAAAAAAAAGAACAGCCAATCCAAATTACGTAGCGCAGAGCTGAACCAATCACAGCCACAGCGCCACGTCACGTGACTTGTTACGTACAGCACAAGTGCCAAGCCGCACATGTGTATTTGTTTGGGAAGCAGCCAGCCACCGTACCGCCCGGGTAATGGAGGAAATGAGTGTGCCGACTAGAAAAATCAACCGAGCGTGACCGAAGAGAAAACAGATGATGGTTCCAATGCCGGAGAGATTGTCGAACGGAAGAGCCATAGAAGTTCCGTAGTGTGAAGGTATTTCGGCTATTTCAAGTCTGACAAAAAACAGAGTAGCGTGCACTGTAAATTGTGCCGAAAGCAAGTCTGGAAATACAATAAACTGGTGCATGCGCTACGTCCACACGTACCCGGGTATTTTTGAAAACGCAGATTTTTCTATGCGTTTGCACCTTTCGTCCACACGTAAACGGCGTTTTTGGTCACTGAAAACGAAGATTTTTGAAAACTCCGTTTTGGCATTTACGTGTGGACTAGAAAAACGGAGAAAACGCAGCGTCAAAGGTGTGCGCATTTTTTGACGTCACACTGTGCGCCACGTTATTGTTTCGGTGAAATGAATTTCTACAATACTGTTAATTCTACTCTCTGCAGGGTTTAAATGCTCACATATACACACAGTTACTGTCCCTCCACACATACGACTCGGTTCTGCTTCTATGCCCCAGCTTTGTTTACTTTTTCCCACCGAGGCTTCTAGACTTCTGATTGGCCAACATTTCTGCACGGTTAGGAATCTAGCTCCACCTGCTGCTTTGCCATGTTCATAGCAGCGTTTTCCTTCATTTCTGCCTTTATGTGTGGACGGGATTATTTTTTAAAACGAAAACGGAAAATCTCCGTTTTCAAAAATACCCGTGTACGTGTGGACGTAGCCTCAGTCTCTGACTGGAAGCGCTAATTCGTCATTCGGCTTTTGTCAGACTAAAGTAACTGTTAAAACTGTTTGAAAAGCTAAGCTATACAACAAGGAGAGATTGAGAATTTCCTTTTAGTTCTCAGTTTATTTGATATTGACAAAAGTTAGTCAGTTTTGTCTGTTCTTCTGTAAAACAAACTAAGATTTATTTTTAGAATTAATATTTTGTTTCTAAGTGGAATTGACAATTTAGTCTGTTTCGTTTGTTCTATTTTGAAACTTAAACGCTTTAGCGGCTGCCTTTTGTGTAGTTTGCAATATTTGCCTTTATTTATCTGAAAAAGTCTCATGTTCCTTAAGTACATCTACCCTGTTGAACTTATTATGGGAAATAAATATTTAAATCAAAACAAGCTGCTGATTATTTCACATTTTGCTTGTGAGCAACGGCACATTTAAATCTTACAAATATAGTTATTTGGCTTATATCGTGATAGATATCGTTATCGCCTGAAATGAAAAAAACATATCGTGATATGAAAAAATCTTATATCGCCCAGCTCGAATCTCAGCCAAACCTATTTACTCACGAACAAACAAAACACTGAAAAAAGCCCAACAACAACATTTTTAGGTTGTCTAAGTGACTTATATATCACGTTTAACCCGAGTAGCGAAAGTCCGCGGTGATCTGAAAATGATGTGCCGGGAGTTGTGCGGTTCTCAGCGGCTTCAGTGACCATCGAGCTCCCGGTGAAATATCGAGCTGGTGGGTAGCAGACGTCTCCGAAAACGTCGAAGCACTTTTGCAAATATGCGATATCTTGATAAACCGAGCAGATATTTGATGTTTACACAGCTACTTTCTCGCCTGAAAATATGTTAAAAGTTTATTTTGTGACCCAGAAAGATTAGTATGAGTGATTTTAAAACTTAGTAGCAGCCGCCATTGTTGGAAAATGGAGTTTGGCTGGGCCGTGCTATGAATTCTGGGATATGGTAGGCCACGAAGGACACACCCGACCGATCCTTCAAATTCGGGGAAAAGGAGGGCGCATTTGTCGGCTGCATTCGGAGGAGTCTACGAATTTGGACAGCCTTCAACGCGTCGCTGTGACGTAATCGGTCTACAAATGCGGCCTCAGGAGGATGCAGCCCATGAATTTGGACACGACCTACATGTTTGTACATCAGCTTATCAAATCCTGTCTGCTGTCTTCATTTATTACTCTTCACCCGCTTCACTGTCACTGTGTGGGCGGAGCTGCCTGAGCCCCGCCCACACAGACACAGCTCCTCTCTGGAGCTAAACTTCTGCTTCATCTCCGCCTCTTTTCTTCATCCTCCACCTCTCTTTTCTCTTCTTCAGTGTTCTGCAGCCACGGAGCCTCACAGCCGTTAGCACGCCCATACCTGAGCAGCTAGCATTACCCAGCATGCCGTGCAGCAGTGTCAGTTTGTAAATGTGCAAGAATTCCTGCTCCAAACTGTTTCACAGATTGCTGTGTGCCGTGACCTTTGACCTGCTAAAGACAGTCAGCTGTGGATTATTCATTGTTGTGTCTGATACTTAGAACTGTGAGGAAGAAGCTACACAGTTAATCAGGGTCCCCTCTCTCTGAATCAGGAAAGGTGGGCCAGCCGCGTGTGGGCCGCGGGCCATACGTTGAGTATCACTGTTTGAAATGTGAACATTGTTCTGCTGCAGTCAATGGACTAAACCAGAGAAGAAGAAAACAGACTTTACCATGAAGATCCTCAGTGTGGATCAGTATAATATCAGCCTGATGTCTGCAGTTTAGTGTCAGCACAACTTTCACATCATATTCATCTCAGCACAACTAAAACATGCTGACTGACCTCAGAGTTTCAAATCGACATCGTGGATTCTCCCGAAAATCACACAGATGCTTCACTCCTGAACCCTTCAGGTTGCTGTAGGTTCCACTCAGGTCCACCTCTGTGGGATACGAGGGGTTGGACTTCAGTGCTGCTGCCAGATAATCACAGCTGATCTCTGACAAACCACAGCCCCTCAATCTGTATAAAGAATGAAAGATGTAAGTTTATTAGACAAAGTGCTTGAAATCATTCAGTGTTTCATCATCTGTTCAGAGCTGAAGAAGGTTCAGAATGTAGAAGTTTAGAAAATGGAAACTCCAAACAGCTGAAGCCAACAGGAAGCAGCTTCAAACAAACACAACAAGAGAAAAAACTCTGAATGTTTCACATTAAAGTCGTACATTTCTCATAAAAACAGGACAAAGACTTGAAAAAGTCGTGTTTTTCCTTCCAGGAACCACATGGCTTCACTTTTAAAGGTGAAGTGTGACAGAAATGGACATATTTGAAGTCCAACACCTTTTTCCAGTCACATTATTAAAGCAGACAAACTACAAGCTCATTTTCATTCCAACAAGTCATCTTCTGACCTGGACTAACAACACTGGTCTCTATGTGCAGCTGGCTGTGAGACCAGTGCTCAGGGAGCGTCTACAAAGTGCAACACTGAAAGAACATCACACACTCATTTGCTTCCAGCACTTTCACACAAACATCTACTGTCATCATTCATGTTCCTGCTCCTCTGGATTCACACGGAGCCTCTGCTCATGCCGTTGCCACGGTGAATCGTAGTATGTGGCTCCATAACTCAGACTGAGCATGCTCAGAGCTGATTGGCCTGACTCTGATCAGCTGATCTAGAAGAGGAAACTCTGCTATATGTACATTATGACATCTACACCTGAATCACAACACTCACACAAATATATCAACTGTGTTTAATATTTTGGCACGTAGATCATTTATGTGCTTCAGCTCTTCTTACATTTTACCACCAACTTGTTTCAAAAGGACCAGCTTTTACTTTGAAGGCCAGCTGTCTCTGCTTCCTGTTTGCATTGTTGGATAATGGAACAAGTCGATGCTTCAGTGCTTTGAATTAGGGGTGGGTTTTAATAATCGATTCATTGATTAAAATCGATTCTGGCTTGGATAACGTGATATTGATTCATTAAAATCCTGAATCAATTTTTTAATATTAATTTATTTTGCCTGAAACGCCAGAATCTCAGGTTAAACCTCACAAATTTTCAACAACCACCAAACAGCTGAAACAGTAAATGAGAGCAGGAACACGGATTCTGCACAGAGACGTAAACACAAAGCTCGGACCCGCCGACGCATCAGAATCAGTGAGATGTCGCCTTTCTCACTGACGGCACGGACACGGTCGGAGCTGAAAGCCGACAGCTCGCTGATTCTGATGTTTCGGCGGCTCCACGCTTTGTGTTTACGTCCTTTTTACGCTGATTCTGAAGCTGTTAGTTTTATCTCTCTCCAAACAATGTTGACTGAACCAGCAGCAAAAGAAGATCCAAACTACGCTTCACATAAACATCGTCATGAACTCACTCTGACTTTTGCTGTTTTGCTTCCACCAGGATAAAATCACACGTCATGCACAGCTCTCTCTCTCTCTCTCTCTCTCTCTCTGTACTTCAAGAACAGTTTCCTGTCTAAAAATCTGTTTTCTGCATTATTCGCTTGCTTGTTACGCACAAGTCTACCGTTGTTCACAGCGCTGTCGGCCGCTGTTTTTTTCCTTTTACTTGCTTCCGAAAAGAAAGCCTCATTTCTGCCGTTCAATACTGAACAAATTTAAACTTTTTAAAATTATGCAAAATTGCAAAACGCTGTGTCTCTAATAAAACCGCTGTAACTTTGCTCTGCTTCACTTCAGCAGCATCAGGTAATGTTCATGTGTTGATTCATGGTTTTCTTTTGTTTTTCATCTACTGCAGAATATTTTTATAAAATCCCAGAAAAACCACCTTCATGTTTTTCAGTGTTTTATCTTCAGCTACTTTGACACAAAGGCCTCTGCTGTGATGCTCACACCTTTGATAAAGTCTTGAAAGTGTCAGCTTCCCTTTTATAGACACAAAAATATGTAAATGTACTGAATTATAATATTTCTGTCTGAGGCAAAATTTCCCAGATTCCAATCGAATTGAATCGAATCGATTCTAGAAATCAGTGACGATACCCAGCCCTACTTTGAATTGTGTTACACAAAGAAAAGCAAAGTTTTCACGCTGTTCAGGCAGAATCGAGCGTTGAAGAATGAATTCACACGTCAATAAACGTTTTCATCAGCACAAGCAGGACAATGAAAGCAGGAAATACCCCAAACTGCCATTTCTCATTCTACAACTTCAACAACTGCACATGAATCATACTTCATACACAGACCCACAGTCTCTGGTTGCTCTGAAATCTCACTGACAGCCAATAGAAATAAAGAAAAGTCCAGACTGACAGTCTCTGTGGGGTTAGGCAGTGAACTGCTCACGCTGTGTTCAAGTGCATCACAAACTATTGGAATTGGATCCAACTTTGTGAAGCAGATTTCTTCTCAGCTGCTGTTTTGAACATTTCCTCATGAACTGTATTAAACTCTGTAAATGAACTGAGAACTATTTCTACATTTGAAACTATGGATTCATTTTCCCGTTCACTTCTGTACCTTAGTGTATAAATGAATGTTAGACTGGGCTCCATGGAAACACTTGGACTGGTCTCAGCTGCCTTCTTTCTGTAGTCATTCCAACAGAGTCCTTTCTCTTCTCCAGCTTCTGTTTGAAATCCTCTCACAGAGCCTGAATCCTGCTTTGCTGTCATGTTTGGGCCTGTGTTCGGCTGCTCTGTGTTCCTCTGCTTTAACACAAACCTCACCACAGCAGCTGTGTGGGTCGTCTCTGTAGCAGCCAGATCAGCTTCTGATACATGAACATCGTCACAGCTCCTAACTTCACCTTTATTAGCTTTGACATTCATGTCTTTCTTTTCTCTCTTTCTGTTTCCACACAAGCTCAAAGTCTCTGCAGCCTGAAATATAGAAAAACAACAACAGCTGCAGTCAGTGAACTCACCTCAGAGTCTCCAGTCGACAGTTTGGACTCTCCAGTCCAGCACACAGAAGCTTCACTGCTGAATCCTGCAGCTTGTTGTTACTAATGTCCAGCTCTGTCAGATGGGAGGGGATGGACTTCAGGGCCGAGGCCACAACTTCACAGTGAGTCCCTGAGAGTCCACAGTCAGCCAGTCTGAGATTACAGAAAATATAAAATGTGTTATTATAAAAGCAGAAATCTGCATTATAAACACAGACTGAATGTATATGAAGACAAAACAGAGTGAGGTCATAATCTGATGAACATCTGCTCTTCACATCTGTGCTTCAGCTCCTCTTACTGTGTTTGACATGACACAACGATTGAGTCTCTCTCGGACCTGCAGACTTTTAATGAGAATCTTTGTTTGGCTTTAATCTGCAGATGAAGGAGGAAGATGGCGTCACATTTAGGCTTCCATAATGTCCACAGTCTGTCACTGAGATCTGATCCAGAGTCAGAGTGAAGACACACATGTGGACTGTTTCCTGTCTTGAATCCAGAACATTTTGAATGAGCTCAGCTCAGTGAAGAGTTCCAGCTGGAAAGATGATCTCTGTTTGCTACCTGCTGTCAGGTACGACTGTTCACGTCCACACGCAGGAAAAATCTGCTGACTGTCACCAAACGGAGCAGAAATCTCATCACTGGACAATAATGATGAATGAACTCAGAGCTGCTGATATCACATCTGATTTCAGGGGAACTAAACTAAAAAGGAACAAATAGAAACAACCATCATGACTCTGTTTGACCTTCAGATCAGAAACTATGGTTCAGAACAGCAGCAGGATTTCAGGCACTGTCACATCCTCAACATCCATATTCCAAATGCTCTTCCTGACAGGACACGCTTTGTTCCCACTCAGGGAGTTTCCATGTGTAGAAATCATTTCTGAATCTCAGTAGACTGGGAGGTTTTTCCATCTCATGAATCTCTTTCCTAACATCAAACTAGATAAATCAAACAAAGGAACTGGAGTCTGTCTAATTTCTGACCCCAGTAAAGCTTGTACTGGGATACCCCGACATACTCTCTCTCCATCTGCTCCCACAGCCTCATATTCACAGCTGGCCCTTCTCTCAGCATCCACACTCAGGGTGGGGGCGGGGTCAACACCAGTCAAAACCATTGCTTTGGCCTTATGGCCATTTTATTAGTGTGCGTTTCTGAGTAACAAGCAGGCCTACGCACAGGTGTTTGGACATGTGTGGACCCGACCTACACTTAAACTTCTTAAATCCTCTGTTTCTGTGTCACCAGCTACACTTTTAATATTCATATATTCACTCCGACATTTTTGGGGAGCGGTCAGAGCTCGTACACTGCAGACAGACATGTCTCCCAGCACACAGCTGACTGTCAACTCTCTGAGATTGGATATGATTCATTTAGATTATATCTGTAAGGTGAAGTTTATCTCGGTGTTTATTTGTTCCTGAGGAAGTCAGCTCGCTCAGATTAAAGTTTAATAACTGAACAATTTTCATGAACCTTAACGCCTCCCTGGAGCATATATGGAACTGAATCAGTCACTTTTCTTTATTTCCTCATGTTCATATGTGAAATACATGTTTTAACCATTAATCTGGAATTAAACTGACATTTAATATATTTTAAGGAGGAAAGAGAAATTTCACCAGAGGATGTTGATGCTGTTCATGGAGACTGAAGACAGAACGATTTATCCGTCTTAATATTTCTGCTGCTCTTTCCTCTGGTGCAAAAATATTTTAACTGTTGGTTTTAATTCAAAATCAATGGTTAAAATGTTAAAATACCAACAAACTTGTGGCGTTAGTGTTGATATTCTGTGAGTTACTTAAAGAGGTCACACAGGTACAGGACATATTTCATGTTTAAGTTTATGCATGTTTGTGGTGAGATGTGCATGTAGTGGGCTGTTATGCTGTAAACTGTGTGGATGTGTTTGGGAACAGAAAGATTATTTTACTGCATAAAACGGCGCTGATCAGCTGTTTCTGCCGCTGACACACTCGGCCGGTGAACCACCTGACTCACACAGGCGCTCCTCCTCCACAGTCCTCGTTTATGAAGAGCTTTACAAACACAACATCACGGCTAACAGCTGGATTCTCCCGTTTCAGTGCCAAACAGCCACTTCCTGCTACAGACAGTAAAGTGGACAGTTTGGCGCTAAATATGTTTTTAAAACTTGAAGCTCTTATTTGTTAAAGCCAGCTTCACAGACAGATCTGTGTCAGTGTTTTAGAGCAGGGCTCAGTGGTGTAAACCAGCCTTTATATGTGTTTCATCTCCATTTTTACATTAAACTGAACCAAAACACTGAAACCTTCACCTGATATGTCTGTGCAGGTTCTCATCATACAGTCATGGTAATCTAAGGAGCCTGGAAAGAAAAGTGACTTCTTTAAGTTTCTTGAAGACGTTTCATCTCTCGAAACCTCTGCTGATAATCACCCACACCCTTTTTCACAGCTTGGCTCATGTGATGAGCCACATGATCAATAGTTGGTCAGCGACCCTCTTAAGGGACACTCCCACTAGGATTAAAATCTGGGACTCTCCACTTTTTGCTTTTAGAAGTGAAGAAGCTGAATGTTCAGATTAAACATCTTCAAGAAACTTAAAGCAGTGCACTCGCTTTTCTTTCTAAGCGGCCTTTCTTAGATCACCTGATATAACCTGAGTAAATTATGTCGGGTTTGAAAACTCTGCAGCATGACCCGGGTGTTGCTGGTGGCATCATGAGCTTAGACCCCTCAGTCAGCTCGGTCTGAAGTCATCGCAGCACTAACAGGCACAAATAGGCTCTAACGTGACAAACTGACCCGACATTTAAAGAGTGCCCACTACAGTCTCAGCTAAAACATATTCAAATGTGCAACGCCAAGGACTGTACACTGGACTCCAGACAGCGTGACAGGGTCTGACAACGAGTGGTGTCGTCGTCCTAGCCGACCTCGGCAGTTATTCACACGCCATGACCAAAAACTCCTGCAGTGTCACAGCAGGTAGAGGAGGAGTCACAGAGGAGCGTAACAGCTGTGACAGATGCAACAGGAGGACGAGCTCCAACAGTAAACACACTGTGAAGACAGGAAAGCAGTCACGAGTGATGTTGGTCCTGTTTTTATCTCCACTAAAACCTCTCTAACGTCACATGTAACAGAACACAGACACGTCTGATTATCAGGGACCACGACCCACATCTTTGCCTCACTATGTTTATACGAAGAGACTGAAGATAATGATTCTCCCAACACATCACCAACACTTTTATGGCAAACAGATAATAGTGAGTGACAAGAGGTGAACTGTTTCATATGCAGTTATCAGGGTAAACACATTTAAACCAAAGACACTGGAAGAGTAAATGAAAGGAACTGAAGGTGACAATTCAAGAAGCTCAACAGAGCTCAAATGTAACAGGATCAAGATTCCCTGTTAAAATATACTATACTAATAATAGTGTATAGTACAATAGTATACTATACTAATAATAGTGTATAGTACAATAGTATACTATACTAATAATAGTGTATAGTACAATAGTATACTATACACTGTTATTAGTATAGTAGTATACTTGTCACACAGTGGAAATTTGTGTTTTTATGTTTTATCAATCTGTGTATTGGTACATAGTGTTGATTTTATTTGCATGATTTTATTGTGATATTTATATTGCATGTTTGTTTATTGATATTTATATTGCATGGTTTTATCCTCATACTTATATTATGTGTGTTAATGTTGTACCATATTCCTTTAATCCACTGAGGACTAAACAGATGGGGGCGTTCCCCAAGGTGGCCTATCAGCTGCCAGATTGACCTGTTAAAGGGGATGGTGAGCGCAGAGACGAGAGGAGCGACGCACGAAAGGTGAGCAGGAGAAAAAGGAACGCGTGTAAGCCCGCACGTGTGTTGAAGGAACTGCTGCCTGACTGTGGGGCGCCGCGAGTCGTTCGGCGATCCAGTCCCAACGGCAGGAACAGCAACAGTGGGTGGCGATGGCCGCAATTCACGACAGGGCAGGGATGCCCCTCTGCCTGCATCTGACGGTGAGACGAGGGAGGCCGTGTGCAGGTGTGGAGTGGGGCGAGACTGTGCGGCGACGCGCTGTCAGGAGGAGACAGGTCTGCGACAGGAGCCCCCTCCTTGTTCTTCTGGCCGGCGTGGTTTCCATCCCGGAAGAGAAATTCCTCTCCTGTTTCAGATAAGGCACATTCGCCCGCGTGTGGCTGTACTGTGGGATTATGGGACTGTGGGAGGGTAATGTTAGCATATGGAAAACATTTTTTTAGCCATGTTTTAATAGTGTATAGTTATTTCTGCCGGCAGGGTTTTTAGCGCATTGAGAACACTCTTTTTATTGTATACGGGAGATTTTAACTTGTATTTGTGATTCTGGCTGTGTTTTTTATGGAAATAAATGGTGTGTGTTCAAAGCCAGCTTAGTTTCTGTGCCCTGAGCGCTGACCCGCTTGCTCCCCTTCCTCTTGTATGTGAACGGACTTGGAGGTGAAGATTTAGGTCCACCAGTCTTAGCGGCTACATAATTTTGGCGTTTGTCGACAGGATACAAGTTTGGGAGCAGTGTTCAGTACCTGGGGTACAGATATCGATGATAGAATGCTAAGTGTTTAAATCAGCTACCCTTGTTGAGGGTTGTGAGCAAGGGGTGTACAGAAAAGACGTTTTATTGCCACGTGAGTATTCATGAGTAGTGTTCATCCACAAGGGATATCAGAGGAGCTGAGCTGAGAGGAGTCAGTGTTCTGATAATCCCATACATTAGCTATGCTATGTGGTCACGAAATGGAAGAACAGCAGGTTACCTGGATGTGGCAATTGGACTGTATAACTCACCTATGCTGTAACTTTTCTAGGATGCATTCAAAGGAACTCGTTGGTAGCAGATTATTGCTGATGTTTCATGTGTTATGTGTAAAGAAGGGACTACCAGAGACACAGTAGCCAGCAAGGCCAAGTGTTGTTCAGCCACCCTCCTGGACAGAACACCTGAATGTTGTGACAGGGACTGTCACAGTTAAAATATGGGGGGATGTCACACAGTGGAAATTTGTATTTATCTTGTATATTGTTTTTATTCTGATTTTTAGTGTTTATTTATGAGTGACATTTTATTTGCATTGTTTTATTCTGTTTCTATTGCATGGGCTTTAGTGTTTTATGTGACACAGTTTTTAATCCACTGTGGACTGGCTACACATGGGACAAATTAGCTGATGGGGACCACCTGCTGAGGCATGGGTGTGTCCAGAGGTGGCCTATCAGCTGTGTAAAGACCTTTTAAAAGCAGGCTAGCTGAGCACTGAAGGAGAGAAGCCCAAGACTGGAAGGCTAATGCTAGATGGCCAGCGTGACACGGCGACCCAGTCCTGACCTCATGGAACGGCAACAGTAGGAGACAACGCGTGTGATTGGCAGCAGGGCAGAGGTTTACTATCTGTTATTTTACAGGACACCGATGCAAGGGGAGCTGTGGCGGTGGTCACATGATGGATTCGGGTGCAGAACGCAAGCTGGGCTGGGATATGATGGGCCAGTGGAAGGACAAGATGGGAGGCTCTTCCTTGTCTGCCGAAGACGGGGCTGGCGTGGACTCTGCTCTAAAGCCTGCTGATGGACCCATAATGAACATGTGGCATAATTATAGCAGGGGTTTGTTAGTGAATGTAGAAAATGGTAGTTTTACGGGTTCTAGGATTGTTTTATTTAGTTTTACTAAATTGACAACATTGTATTACGTACATTTTAAGGGTGTTTTTATTTGTGCTCCCTGGCCCAGTAATAAACTGTTCCTGATCAGACCTGCTTCATCTCTGTGCCCTGGGTGTCTGACTCGCTTGTATTTTAAAGAATCTTTCTTTTTAGTAGGACATTCTGGTGCGACTGCTTTAGTGTCCCCATGTGTTACATACTATACTAATAATAGTGTACAGTATAATCCTAAATCTGGCAAATGTTGAAAACTTCTATACAATCTCAATATTATGGAGGATCAGAAGAGTCAAAACACATCAAAATACATTTCATGCTTCATTAATAAATTGTGCAATAAAACACGAGTAAATTTATTTCATTTTAAAAAACATTTTTGAATTCCAATTTTTAAAAAGATTTTAAAAATCTTTTAAAAAATAAAATCAAAGATTTACTTTGTACATTTAAAATGGTGATTCCACTCCTCATTTGAAAATCCATTTCTTCACTGCATTTCCCTTTCCTGTTAGCTCAGGATTACCATATTAGGTATTAGCTGACCTCTGACCTTATATTCCACTTGTGTGGTGTCAGAGTCTCGTCTCTGTTTTTACAGAGGATGTGGCTCTGTTGGCTTCATCAGGTGATGGCCTCCAGCTCACAGTGGAGCTGTTCTCAGCAGAGTGTGAAGCCATGTAAATGAGGATCAGCATCATGGTCCTCAGCTGGGAAAGGGTGGAGTGCCCACTCTGGGTCACAGACAAGTTCCTGCCCCAGGTGGAGGAGTCTGAGTATCTCAGGGTCGTGTAAAGAAGGGGGAGGGGAGCAGGAATCAACAGACAGACTGTTGCTGCGGTAACAGTGAGGTGGACGCTGTACCGGTCTGTCGTGGTGAAGAGAGAGAGAGCTGAGCGTGACAGCGAAGCTCTAAATTTACCGGTCGATCTACGTCCCTGCCCTCACCTATGGTCACGAGCTGTGGGCAGTGACTGGAAGAACCAGATCGTGGTTACAAGTGGGGCAAATACATTTTCTCTGAAGGGTAGCTGGTGTCTCCCTTGGAGACGGGGTGAGGAGAATCCCCTTCACAAAAACTAATCAAGTGAACAAGACTCTCCAGGAGGTAAACATTTAAATATCCAAGTCTACCATAAAGAGGAAACTGCATGAAGGTAAACACAGATGGTGCATTACAATTCATTGCATGTGTTTTACATGAAGAATGGAGGATATACCGTCCACTTTCACTCTGTCTTTAGCAGCAAGTGGCTCTTTGTTGTTTGGCTAGCTGCACTGAAACAGGAGAATCCAGCTGTTAGCCGTGACGTTGGTGTTTGTAAAGCACTTTATAACCAAGGACTGTGTTTTTAATTTAAAGATTAAACTATTAACCGACACTGATCAGTGATGTTAATGATCACATCTGGACTCACCGAGCCTTTCTGCAGTTCCTCACAGCTGGAATCAGTCTCAGTCGTCCCTCATTTGAAGCTTTGTACTTCTGCAGGTCCAACTCATCCAGAACCTCCTCTGACATCTGCAGCATGAAGGCCAGAGCTGAGCAGTGGATCATAGAGAGGTCCTTTGACCTTTTCTTTGACTTCAGGAACTCTTGGATCTCCTGATGTACTGAAAGGTCGTTCATCTCCATCAGACAGTGGAAGATGTTGATGTTTCTGTCAGGACAGGAATTAAACTTCTTGTTATTCTTCAGGTTCTTGATGACTCTCTGGATGGTTTCTGGACTGTTCTCTGTCTGACCCAGCAGACCTCCTAAGAGTCTCTGGTTGGACTCCAGACAGAGGCCATGAAGGAAGCGAACAAACAGGTCCAGGTGGCCATTTTTACTCTGGAGGGATTTCTCCATGGCTCGTTTAAGGAAATCATCCAGAGAGGACTCGTTGTATTTTTTTCCCAGGAAGTTCTTCAGCACCTCTGTCTTCCTGTTGGTGAAACAGTGGAACATGTAGACTGCAGCCAGAAACTCCTGGATGCTCAGATGAACAAAGCAGTAGACTGGTTTCTGGAAGATCACACACTCTCTTTTGAAGATCTCTGTACAAACTCCTGAGTACACCGAGGCCTCTGTCACATCCAGACCACACTGCTCCAGGTCTTCTTGGTAGAACATGATGTTTCCTTTCTCCAGATGTTCAAACGCCAGCCTCCCCAGCTTCAGAAGAACTTCCCTGTCAGCCTCCGTCAGCTCCTGTGGACTCGTCTCATGTCCCTCGTGGTACTTGTTCTTCTTCCTCTTTGTCTGAACCAGCAGGAAGTGTGAGTACATGTCAGTCAGGGTCTTGGGCAGCTCTCCTCTCTGCTCTGTAGTCAACATGTGCTCCAGAACTGTAGCAGTGATCCAGCAGAAGACTGGGATTCTACACATGATGTGGAGGCTCCTGGATGTCTTCATGTGGGAGATAATTCTGCTGGACAGCTCTTCATCACTGAATCTCCTCCTGAAGTACTCCTCCTTCTGGGCGTCAGTGAAGCCTCGTACTTCTGTTAGCCTGTCAACACATGTAGGAGGGATCTGATTGGCCGCTGCAGGTCGGGAAGTTATCCAGACGAGAGCCGAGGGAAGCAGATTCCCCTGGATGAGGTTTGTCAGCAGCTGGCTGACTGATGACTTCTGTGTGACATCAGACAGCAGCTTCCTGTTGGTGAAATCCAATGAAAGTCTGCTTTCATCCAGGCCGTCAAAGATGAACAAAAGCTGAGAGACAGCCAGCTTCTCTGCTGTGACCTTCTGTAGTGTTGGATGGAAAACATGGAGCAGCTCCAGAAGACTGTACTGCTCATCTCTGATCAGGTTCAGCTCCCTGAATGAAAGCAGAACCACCACACTGACATGTTGGTTCTCCAAGCCCTCTGCCCAGTCCAGAGTGAACTTCTGCACTGAGAAGGTTTTTCCAACACCAGCCACGCCGTTGGTCAGAACCACTCTGATGGGTCTCTGTTGGTCAGGTAAGGCTTTAAAGATGTCCTGGCACCTGATTGGAGTGTCATGGAGGGCGTCCATCTTGGAAGCTGTCTCCAGCTGCCTCACCTCATGTTGGCTATGAACCTCTTCACTCTGTCCCTCTGTGATGTAGAGCTCAGTGTAGATCCTGTTGAGGAGGGTTCTACTTCCTGTTTCATCACTTCCTTCAGTCACACGTTCACATCTCCTCCTCAGACTGATCTTATGTTCATCTAAAACCTCCTGCAGACCAACATCTGCTGAAAGAAAGAAAAACAGAAAGAAAACTCTTCAATGTCTGAACAACAACAAGAAGTCCAGTTTTCAGAAATGAGTCCATCAGCAGACAGATGTTCAGTCTTACTTTGTACACAGCTGCTCTGACTGGCTGTCTGCAGTCCAGCTCTGCTTCTGGATCTTTCTCCACACTGGGGACAGGACCAGTCTCCTGATGAAGCAGACTGGTCCCAGTATGAGGAGATGCACTGTCTGCAGAACCAGTGTCCACAGCTGGTAGAGACTGGATCCTTCAGGACGTCCTGACACAAAGCACAGCAGGACGGCTGCTCCTCCTCACAGACACCACTCCTCTTCCTCTTCCTCCCTCTGTGAACACATTTCTTTATCACTAAAATCATTGACTGTCAGTGACAAACATCCAGATTTGATGACACTGTGCAGAAGCTCTGATGGTCACAGAGAAAAGTCAAAGTGGAGAAACTTGTGTTTGAGTTCAGAATCCAAGTTTCCTTTGCTGTTCCTGCCTGTCTTATTAAACACAGAGTGATCAGCCTACAAACTCCACAGTAAAAGCCTTCATCACAGAGCTGATTATGTCCTTCACTGGATGTACTGGAAGTTTGGGATCCATCACTTTCAACTGACCTTTGACCTCCTCTAAAAACTGTGGTGGAGCAGCGGTGTCACATTCAGAGCTTTCAGCTTTATTTTGAAAGAGTTCAGTCATCAGGAAGTGAACTTCTGGGTTCTGATTTCCTTTCTATTATTTTACAGAAGTGAAGAAGAAGAACTAAAAGCTTTGAAATGATCTGAGTGATATTTTTGAACATTGCCACCAAATTGAGTTCAGCCTCCAGCAGTAACTTTGTTTCATGATGCCTCCCTGATGATGTGATGTTTGATTACAAACCTGTTTATGTGTTAGACATTAATCACATGAACACAGGCAGAAAAAAGAAGCCAATGAAACAAATGACAGAAACGTGTTCATTCACTGCCATGATCCATATTTGATATGTACAGATGTTTGTAAAGAACACGTGTGCAGCGCTTTGTTCTGAGTATCTGCTGTCAGCACACAGTGCAGCAATAACTACAACCACACGTTTCTGTAGATCCTGAACATCAGCCTGGAGGAATCTGACCTCAGGTCTGCACACAGAGGAGCTTCACCTCTGGGATGATGCTGGCTTCAGCTCCTTCTACAATCAGGCAGAAGCTTCTGCACCATCAGGACACAAACAGAGAGGAGCTTCTATCCTCAGACCATCCAAGTCCTAAATCAGAACATGCTCCCCTCATAGCATCACCATCAGGGTTTAAACAGGACCTTACATCATGTTCTTGTCTCACCTGTCATATTTCAGATCATGTCTGATTCATTATGACGTCACACGCTGCTACACTGATCCTGCTGCTTCATTACTGCTGATATTACTCTGCTCACTCTGTTCAGTTACTCTGTTTACATCACTTTGCTCATTTGCTTTGTTCTGCTTGCACTGCTCTGTCAGTACATGCTGTGCTAATGTGGCACAAAGCACTTTAACATTACATCTGCACAATGTTTCATTATTTCATTTAATGATTGTTTATAATGTTTTGTCCAGTCACAGGAGCAGCTCAGCACATTTCACTGTGTTGTACGTGTATGACGATGCCTGTGACAAATAAACAGCCTCGGACTCTTCAATCTTCTGCATTTCTTTGGAGATCAGCTCAGTGGCCTGTTGAGACCATCTTTCTGTTTCTGATGACTCAGTTCAGATTATTATCCTGATACTTTCTTTTAAAATGTGATGAAATCATTTATCTGATGTTCTGACACAAATACACCAAAACAATCCCAAACAGCATAAACCACCACGTTACACACAGTGTAATAAAAATACAGGCAACTACAAATAAAAACACTTTAAAAATATAAACTAAAATTACAAAGTGGTCACAGAATTTCAAACACCCGTAAACGAGTCAGCAGCTCTCTTACATGGTCAGCTGAGCTCCATGAATGAAGTTCATTGTTGCTGCAGGTTCATGACTGAAATATGGAGGATCTATTTCTTTGGACCTGTCACTCCTCACAGACACACAGCTGGATACTGGAGACTGTGACCTCTGACCTCTGCAAATACAACCACATTGCATTCATTTCACATCAATTAGTACACCACAAAAGGCATGCAAGAAACACAGTATGAAGGCAAACTTCTGGCTTCAATAACATTCAACAGGTCAGGTGGAAACTTTTCTCAGATTTGATTCATGTTTTTATAGAACGATCCAGCTAAAACAAATATACCATTAGGTCAGAGGTCAGCAACCTTCAGGACCCAAAGAGCCATTTGGAGCCAGTTTCCACGCAAAAGAAAACACTGGGAGCCGCAAATACTTTTTGACATCTAGAATGAAGATAACACTGTAATACTGATTTTTACCTTTATGCTTTGTGTGAACAACTAAGGTGTGTTGCTTATGAAATCCATGAAGTGCTACAGAGAAAATTACATGTTATTTATGTAATGAACACATTTGAACTCTTAAAGAAATATAACCAAAGGAAAGACACCCAGCTGAACTAAAATGATGTAGCAAACAAAAACTGCTGTGAGCCGCCACCCTTATATCTCCTTTGGGCTTTTGGAGCCTTGACCTGACTTTTAAAAAATAATTGGAAAAAAAGCTCTATGCTGCTGAAAGATGAAAAATAGATATTTGCAAAATTCTGCCTAAATATGTATTTTACCTGGTTAATGTGTGTGGCGGGGCGTGGTCTGCAGCGCCGCTGCAGGGGAGGCGGACGCACCTGAGGGGCACCCGCAATCACGCCTCGCGCCTAACGTCTGTGCTGTTGTGTTGGTGTGTGTCGGGCTGTGAGCTGCAAAGCTACAGCCGGCTGTGTGTGTACAGCAACCGTGTGTGAAAAGTGGTCAATAAAGAGAAGCTGAAAAGCGTGTTCATGCAAACATCGTCGGGTCTGCCGTGATATGTTTACAACGGGACTTCTGCTCCTGAACCTCTGCGCACAGCGTCTGCAGGTCGGGGCTGTACGAAGTCACTTTCATCTTTACAGGACTGTAAGCTGTCGTCTGTGAGGCGTGAGCGGTGTTTGTTTTTAACATAGTTCACGGTGGAGAACAGCTGCTGACATAATGTGGATCCAAAGATCCATAATTGGCCTACCTGGGGCTGAAAGTCTCGATAAATGCACGGCGTTTCGGCGGGTACACCGGCTTCCACGAGTGTGACGCTTATTTGAACGATGAAAAAATAAAAAATATAATTTTATTTTTATATTTCAATATCACAATAATCTTCCAATTTAGAACTACAAGTTAAAAAAGAACATAAATAAAATACACTTCAGCTAAATACTTCTAATTTATTTTCCCAAACCACGAGGAGCCGCACTGTAAGGACTAAAGAGCCGCAGGTTGCCGACCCCTGCATTAGTGTTAGTCAATGTTGCAACTGAACTGAAAAACTAAATATTTTGGTCCAAAGAAACAAAGTCACTATTAATACAACACAACCCCCCCAAAAAGAGCCATGTAGACCCCGGGCTCTATGGGTCTTGTGCTCGGAGCTTGTTCCTGTGCTGCCATGATTAGTGCCTCTGTGCTGTCTTTCAGTCCAGCTTTGTTCAGCCACTGGTAGGATTTCTGGATGTCAGCCACTTCCTCTGCCTGCTGGTGGTGCAAACGGTGTTGTTCCCCTTCAGTCGATTCACTCGGTACAACACATAAGTATGGGATATCACGCCCTCGCGTGTCCTGGCTGAAGAAACCTTTATTCACGCCTTTACGGCAGATGACGTGTGATGACACGCGCACGGCCCCGCCCGCACATATAGCCGCTGTCATCACAGTCATCCCTCAGTTCTTACGCTCTTCACCTCGCTGAGAACACCTCTGCTGAGTTGGGCTAGCTAGCTGCTGCTAGTTAGCTCCGTTGTCTGCCAACTTGAACTTAGCTTAACTGCCCCTGTTGGTGTTAGCCTCCACCGCCCAGCTGGTGCGTAGGCTGCCCGCGGAGCGCTATTTTCAAGTTTTTCTTGTGCAGCGTTTCGCTTTGCGTTTTGGAATGGACTCCAAACCGAAGCGAGCAAAGCAGAAATCTTCTGTTCGCCCCTGTCCTCAGGGATGCGGTTTCTCTTTGCACGACAGCGACCAGCACGATGCCTGCCCTGTCTGCCTGGGGATCGTCCACGCTAGGAGAGCGTTGACGGAGCCCGAAGCTTGTGCGTTTTGTCGCCAGCTCCGGCGCTCGACCCTGGAAAGACGGGTGACGTTTGTGGAAAGAGTGCTGGGACGCTCGGCTGTCGCACGGCATGACCCTCTTCTTTCCGAGTCTGGAGCCCCGGCTTCGTCCGAGTCCGAAGACGAGGATTTTCCGGTCGATGTCCCCGCGATTAGCTGGGCTGACCACATGGAATACGTTGACGGGTTAGCCGATGACGGGCCGGAACCATGCAGGGGCGCTGACGGGCTTCAGCCTGGGTTGAAGCCCGCCAGCGCTCCCCAGGAAGACGATGACGTGCTGGACATCGGCCTGGACATCCATGGTTTGTCGGAGGATGAGCAGGAGAGCTCATTGTCGGCCCAATGTGCCGCCGCTGCTGCGCCGGTCGGCCACGATGACACCTCTCTTTTCTCCCTGTTTCGCCGTGCTGCTGAGAAGCTGCAGGTGGACTGGCCCTCTCCTCCACCAGCTCGGAAGCCGTCGCGGTTCGCGGGGTTTTTCCTCCCACCGGAGCCCGCAACGGCCAAAAACTGCCTTCCCATGTTCCCAGACTTTCTCTGCGAGCTAACAGCGTCATGGGACAAACCTCTGTCTACCCGCGTCACTGTGCCCGGCTATGGACAGTACATGGAATTGGACGGCGCCGAGGGAGCTGGCTTAGCTAACCCACCCCCTATGGAGCCGTCTCTGGCTGCTTATCTGGCCCCGTCCCATAACCATGGTGTCGGTGGCCCCGCAACTCTGCCGTCCAAGCACTGCAGATTCTCGGCCTCGCAGCTGGAGAAGATTTATCGGGCTCAGGCCGGCACTGCTCGCGCCATGAGCTCCGTCACCATGCTCCAGACGTACCAGGCAATGTGCCTGGCGGAGCTTGGATCGCTGGTTCCTGATGACAGCCCGCTGTCACCTCTTCTTAACGAGGTCAGAGTCACCACGGATTACATCCTCCGTGCGTCTCGCTGTGCAGCGCTCTCCCTGGGCAGAGGGATGGCTTCGACAGTAGTGGCTCAGAGGCACCTGTGGCTGACCCTCTCCGACGTCCCGGATAGGGACAGAGCTGTGTATCTGGACGCACCAGTGTCTGCGGCTGGGTTATTCGGACATTCACTTGAAGCCATTCAGGCTAGATTCGATCTGAGGAAGAAGCAGACGGAAGCTCTGCGCGACATCATCCCCAGACGCCAGCCCCAGCCCAAGCCCACAGCTAGCTCTCACAGGCCCGCCGCTCCTCTGACGGCTGGCAAGAGACCGGCGCCCACTGCTGGAGTGGGTGTGCCGCCGGCGAGAGCACGTCCTCCGGCCCGAGCTCCACGCCAGTCGGCCTGGGGCAAAGGCCCACCCTCGGGCCCCCGACGGGACCCGACGCCCAGGAGGAAGAAGCCTCAGCCCTCCTAGCCGTGGCTTCGAGTGGAGAAGGGGTCCAGCAGCAGGGAGACGCTGTTTTTACCCCTCTGTTGCCGCACAAGAGGTGCCGCTTAAGTTCTGTTCAGGTTGTCAGCCCCAGAAGGCGCTGCACTTTCCTATCGCTGTCTCCCAAGCACAAAACCCCTGCACACACATTGCCTCAGGTAACTCCCGGTTCAGGTGTGTTAAATGTTCAAGCGACCACATCGAGTGTTCCCGCTGTTTTTCGTTGTTGTGCCCCAGAAAAGGTGCATCCAACAAAATGTATGAATGTACATGTTTCCATGTTACAATCAATAAAGAGTGTTGTTTATTCTCAAACAATCACAAATGCTCAACCTGCAGGCGAAATGAGCCAGGTCATGCAGGGGACTGCGTCCCCTGCCGACACACTGGGGGGCGACGGCGCCCCGCCGTCGGTGCTGCAGGTCAGCCGGCTGGCTGCTCACTTCCCTCAGTGGCGCGCTTGCGCCCCCTCTCCGTGGGTGCTGCAAACCGTTGCCATGGGTTACCGGTTGCAGTTCCGGGTCAAGCCGCCTCGTTTCCAAAGAGTTGTAAACACGATTGTCAACTCCGAGGCAGCCATGATACTCAGAGAGGAAATACGGGCGCTATTGCAGAAAAGAGCAATACGAGTGGTCCCCGCTTCGGAGACGGACAAAGGTTGGTACAGCCGTTATTTTGTCGTTCCGAAAAAAGGGGGAGGGCTTCGTCCCATCCTCGACCTGCGAGTCTTGAACACGTATCTGCGAACGTACAGGTTCAAGATGCTAACACTCAGACAGCTCTTGAGTGCAGTCGGCCCGGGAGATTGGTTTGCGACAATCGATCTGACAGATGCTTATTTCCATGTCGCTATACACCCGAAACACAGGCAGTTTCTGAGGTTTGCATTCGAGGGCGTAGCCTACGAATACCTAGTGCTGCCGTTCGGGCTGTCGCTCGCTCCCCGCACCTTTACGAAATGTGCCGAGGCAGCGCTAGCGCCCCTCAGGGAGAGGGGCATCCGCATCTTGGCCTACCTAGACGACTGGGCTCTCGTAGCTCGCTCCGGAGAACAGGCGGAGACACAGCTGTCGCTGGTTCTGTCACACATTCAGACACTGGGGTTCTCTGTGAACTTTCAAAAGAGCTCGCTAATCCCGGGTCAACAGATCACTTTTCTCGGTCTGGAAATATGCTCTCTTTCCAGCCGCGCACGTTTGTCGGAGCACAGAGTGGCCGCGTTTCATCGCTGCCTCGCTCAATTTCAGCTGGGACGCAGACTGCGTTTCCAGACGATATTGCGCTTGTTGGGCATGATGGCATCTATGATCGCCGTAGTGCCACTTGGGCTGTTGAAAATGAGGGCGTTTCAACGCTGGACTCTCTCTCACCGCTTGTGTGCTTCGCGTCACCTCCAGAGGAGGCTGCCGGTAACCGCGTCTTGCATGCTAGCTCTCCGTCCTTGGAGGGAGCCCGGGCTACTGCATCAGGGCTCTCGGATTGGAAGGGTGTTGTTTCGCAAGGTGGTGTCCACGGATGCTTCCCTAAGTGGGTGGGGAGCGCTGTGCGAGGGTGCGTCAGTGAGAGGGATCTGGTCCGCGGCTCAGCGCCAGCTGCACATCAACCACTTAGAGCTGTTAGCAGTGTTCTTAGCTCTAAAGCATTTCCGTCCAGTCCTGCAGGGCCAGCATGTCTTAGTCAGGACGGACAATTCAACAGTGGTGTCTTACATAAACAGGCAGGGAGGAACACGCTCTCTTCCCCTGTTGCAGCTGTCTCGCTCTCTGCTGTTATGGTGCAGTGTTCATTTTCTGACTCTAAGAGCCACCCATGTCCCGGGCCACCTGAACCTGGGGCCGGACCTTCTCTCCAGGGGGGGTCCTCTGGTGAGAGAATGGAGGTTACACCCTTCGATAGTGGCTCGGATTTGGGATCTATTTGGCGAGGCGCAAATAGATCTTTTTGCTTCCAGGGTAAATACTCACTGCCCCCTGTACTTCTCCATAATCGACCACGATGCACCCTTGGGCTTGGACGCGCTAGCGCACCAATGGCCAGACGTGCTCTTGTATGCATTTCCCCCAGTGGAAATGATATCTCCGGTTCTGGAGAGGGTGCGTCGGCATTCCCTCTCTCTGATCCTGGTGGCCCCTTGGTGGCCCGCGAGGTCGTGGTATGCGGAAATAATCAGCCTGCTTGCAGCAAGTCCTTGGCAGCTTCCTCTCCGCAGGGATCTCCTCTCTCAGGCGGGAGGGGAAGTGTTTCATCCGCGCCCGGATCTGTGGCGCCTTCATGCTTACCTGCTGAGAGGTTAAACTTGGTTGCTAAGGGTTTGCCACTTAGTGTGATAGCGACAATTCAGAGCGCCAGAGCCTCGTCTACTAGAGGCTTGTACGCTTACAAATGGCGAGCCTTCGAGCGATGGTGCCAGGACCGCCACACTCTCCCATTTCAGTGCTCTATTGTGGATGTTTTGACATTCCTGCAGGAGCTGCTGGATAAAGGCCTTTCGTTTTCGACAATCAAGGTTTATTTAGCGGCTATATCTGCTTGTCATATCGGTTTTGACGGGGTGACACCAGGTGCACATCCCCTCGCCGTGCGTTTTCTGAAAGGGGTTCGCCGGCTGAGGCCCGTGCTTAAGTCCAGTGTCCCTGCTTGGGACTTGTCTTTGGTGTTGGAGGCCCTTTGTGGCCCACCGTTTGAACCCGTTGAGTCTGTGGATATGAAATTTCTTTCGTATAAGACCGCATTACTTCTCGCTTTGGCCTCAGAATGAGGCTTTGGCCTCATTCTCTTTGTCCGGTGCGTGCGCTACGCACCTACATTGAGCGCACTCGGGATGTGCGTTTATGTGACCAGCTGTTTGTCTGCTTCGCTAATCCGAATAGAGGTAGAGCTCTGTCCAAACAGAGGCTGTCCCACTGGATTGTAGAAGCTATCTCGCTGGCATACGGCACCAGAGGTTTTGCGTTGCCCCACGGGGTGGGAGCTCATTCCACCAGGGGGATGGCGACCTCGTGGGCTCTTTTTAGAGGGGTGCCTGTGGCTGATATTTGTGCAGCGGCTAGTTGGGCGTCGCCGCACACTTTTGTGCGGTTTTATCGGCTGGACGTTACGGCCCCTTCGGTGGCTCAGGCTGTCCTTTCTGCTGGGTCTACCACTCACTAAGGATGTGGTGGTCCCGTTCCGGTTCGGTGGCTGCTCGGCGGGGCGTGTATATATGTCCCATACTTATGTGTTGTACCGAGTGAATCGACTGAAGGGGAACGATTAGTTATGTCTATAACTTCTGTTCCCTGAAGGAGAGGAACGAGGTACAACACAGGGTGGCCCCACTGAGCAGTTGGCTCGGTGAAGAGCGGCTATCGAACTGAGGGATGACTGTGATGACAGCGGCTATATGTGCGGGCGGGGCCGTGCGCGTGTCATCACACGTCATCTGCCGTAAAGGCGTGAATAAAGGTTTCTTCAGCCAGGACACGCGAGGGCGTGATATCCCATACTTATGTGTTGTACCTCGTTCCTCTCCTTCAGGGAACAGAAGTTATAGACATAACTAATCGTTCTGAGTTTCATTGGACGTCTTTGTCCAAAGCACCAGACAAAGGGCAAAGTAGATGCATTTGCATCAGCAGGAAAATACACCCCAAACTAGCATCATCATTATACAACTTTAACAACGGCCACTAAATGATACTTCATACACAGACCAGTGTTAGGTTAAGTTATGATGTCACTGGCAGAACATTTATAGAAACAACCTTTGAACTCTGAGTCAGCAGCTCTCTTACATGGTCAGCTGAGCTCCATGATTGAAGAACATTGTTGCTGCAGGTTCATCACTGAAGACTGGAGGTTTGTTTCTGGACGAGTCACTCCTCACAGACACACAGCTGGATGCTGGAGACTGTGACCTCTGACCTCTGCAAACACAAACATCAATAACTGATCAGTTCTCTCTGACAGCCATATGATCAGCTGATCCCTCTGTGATATTGTGTCTGCCTCATAACGCTGACAGGTCAGCCAATCATCAGCCAGTTTTTTCTGTCTCTGAATGAACTCAGTTTGTTCTCAGCTCTTCTCTCTGATTCTGCTGCACTGACTTCACTTAAACTTACAGAGTTCAGATCTTAGCAAGAAAACAAGTCAATAAAAATCAAACTCAGATCAAACAGTTTGAACCAATCACAGATCAATGATTCTGTCATGGTTATGTTGAAATGACTAATAAAGTTAGTAGTGTTCTTACATTATTGCTGCAGGTCCATGACTGTAAGGTGGAGGTGTTTGTGTAACCCCGTCACTCCTCACAGACACACAGCTGGATGCTGCAGATGCTGCTCCGTCCTCTTCCTCCATCTTCTTGATGTCAGGGTGGAGTTAGTCTGAGAGGTAAACACACACACTCAGAGGAGCTGTTGTACTGGAAGCATCACACTGACGGCTTTCTAATGTTGGAGCTTTGGCCCTAAAGTCCAAACCAGTTATTTTAGAGGCTCAAAGTCTTTAAAAAACACCAAAACCATCACATTATTTAATAAGTACATGATCAGGTGGATGAAGGAACTCAGTGTGTTTGGGATCATCATCATGGTGAGGAGCCCACATGTTACGGCTCCTTTGGAGAGAAGCTGAGGATCACTGCAGGAAGTGAGCTCATGAAACCAAACTGCTGTTTGTGAGCAGGATGACTCTGTTATTGGACCTGCTCTGTGTTCTACATATGATCAATACTTCAAATATCTGTAAACATCTCATCTTATATTTGTTGCACTTGGTCACATCTGTCTTTAAAATAGATTTTTAATGTCACTGAGAGTTCTTTTCTACCTTTATTGATTTATTTTGGAATAAATTAAATATAAAGGTGCCAAAAACTGCCTGCAGCTTCTGCTCTGTGACAGGAAACTACTGTCAGGCTCAAAGTGACTTCAGATTATTCATCACAGAGTGTTTATAGATCACAGGACACGTTACAGTTTTACTGTCGATGTTTTAGTTTAAAAAATGACGAAGGTCTTACTGTGAATCTGCGCGCTCATTGGCTAATACCCTGAGACTGACAGGTGGTTATCCAATCAGCGTGCGGCCTCACACGGACATAAAACTCTCAAAGTTTGTTTCTGAAGGGATTTTCAGATCAGACCTGATGTTTCTGCCTACAGCCTGTTTACCGATATAATCAATATCAGATATCAGAGCAACAGAAACCTCGGTGATCAGGACGCCGGGACTGAGAACAGGAAGTGGCTCAAACAGTTTAAAGTCAGCCTGAACTCCACTCACAGAGTTTCTGTCGCCATTTTAGTTTTAAAAGACGTCGTGATAAGGGCGGGTCTTACTGTGAACCTGCGCGCTCATTGGCTAATAACTTGAGATTGACAAGTCGTTATCCAATCAGCGCGCGGCTTCTCCCAACATAAAGTAGTTTCCTTTGAAAAACCAAAGTCTGATTATTTTTGCCTCCACTGACGGAGCCTGTTGTTCCCGCCACAGAGACACAGTAATGTCAGAGCGGTGTTAACACTCACCTGCCTCAGCACAGCTCTCACTCTCCTCCTGCTCTCTCAGCTAAACTCACTTCCTCTCTACTTACAGGAAACCAGCGCTCAGAGGAGCCGACCGGCCTCACGTTTCACCCACAGACACGAACAGCGTGGAATTATTTTATGTCATAAGAAGAAACATATTCATGTTAACACTCACCTGCCTCAGCTCCACCTTCCTCCTCCTGCTGCTCGGAGGATCAACACTTTCACTTTCACTGCTCCGCCCTAAACACAGAGGATGCTGGGACTTGTAGTTTTTACCTTGTGTGATATTTATGGCTGTGACACTAAATCACAGCATGAAGACTTCCTGCAAATATGTCACAGGCGATAAAAGTTTCACATTAAAGGTGAAGTTATTTTTCTGTCTCATGTTCAATAAACAGTGAGCTGGGAAAACTGAAGAACAGACTTCAGACGTTCCCTGCAGAGTTTCTGCTGCTCGGTTGTCTGCATGTTGCTGAGACTGAGCTGATGATGAAGCTGTGATGGGTTTATGGCACGTTTGGTTCTGGAGAAGAGTTTTACTGCCGGTGCAGGTGAAATGATCAGAGGTTACAGCCTCTGGTTAAAGTGGAGGCAGCGATCAGGACGGCTGAGCAGCAGAGGTCTCGAGGGTCCTAAAGTGTAAAAGCATCAGTGTTAGTAACACAAAGATCACAGAATGGGATCATCCACACAACACTAACATCTAAATCCACGGCAGGAACTCTTCCAGTGTCCTGAAAAATCTGTGTGCACGATGCTGAGATTAAAATCTGTCTGCTCATCTTAATGCAATATTGTGAAGTTACAATTCTTTTCTGTAAAAAGCATTTTTATTTTTGTATATAAATAAATGTTGATGTTGTGCTTTGGGATCGTGTGCTTCAATTTTACTTATAATGTGCCAAATGACTGCAACAGGCGGCTTAAGGCGATGCCATCCAGAGTAAGGATCGTGTTAGCCACAGTGTTTCTAAGATTTTTACGCCCCGTTACAATAACCTCAGTTTATCTGAACTTAGAAGCAGAAAATTAAAGCTCATTATGTGTCTAAGACATCCCGGCAGTTTAACCAATAAAAGTGGGTATCATATGCATAGCAGTGAAAATGTATGCTATGTCTTCTAAAGCTCGTATAATGTAAACAGAACTGGTCTTTGCACAGAAGCCTGTGGAGCTTCATAATTAACCTCAGGGTGTGAAGAGGACTCTCCATTTAATAATAGCTGTAATAAAATGTTAAACGCTGCACTTGGGTCTAGCAGGGGAGATTTCAACTTTTCAATATGAATGAAGGCTGAAAACTGATTAGATTAATGTCTGATGATCTTTTCTGTGCTTCTTCAAGTTTGTAACACCGAACATATTAAAGGATGATATAAGGTTCACAGGAAGAGTTTAATTAGACACACTTACTATTTTTCTTTATACTCTTTCTTTCTTGACATGTTTAATATGATTACTATCAGAGGAGAAAATGACCCTTGTGTAGTTTAAAAACTTTTTATTTAATCAAACTGTAATGTTGTTGAACTCTGACGGACGTGTCTTTTAATCTTGTCAACAAATCCTTAATCACCTAAATGTGCCATTTATCATCTTGTAAAATGTTCCCTCTGCTTCTGTTGCACACAAGAGCACCTGGCTGCAGCCACTGTGGAGCGCCACAGTAACCGGAAACACGTGACCTCCACAGTAACCGGAAACATGTGACCTCCACACTAGCCGTAAACACGTAACTTCGGTTAAATCGACTTTGACAGCGAAAACTAAATTGCGTTTTTGTTACTATAAAATGGTTTTAAGTGGGATGTTTTTTTTTAACACTCTGGGTTTGTTCAAAAAAAATTCACTGTGGTATCGCAAGAAATAAGTGGTTATATAATATATGAGTATACATAATAGTTATTATTCATAGATACCTACATCCTAAGTTCCTGTTATTCTTCTGAAAGAAACAGAATGAATGTGTTGTTACAATGGTAATGCCAGGAGAGGCAGTATTAGTTCTGTGTTACATTAATGTGTAAGGAAGTGGAAGAAGAGTGGTCCTGCAGGAGGCAGTAGAAATGGATGCTCATGTTCTGTACATGCCCTGAAAGTAAAGTTCAGTAAACCAGTGCAACGATACTCCGGTGTAAGGCTCAGTTATTGTATTTTTATTTTTTGAAGATGCAACATCTTTTTGGCGACGAGGACGTTTAGGGGGAGGAGTTTGGGCGATCGGACTGAAAGAAAAGAGAAGAAAATAAAGTGAGGAGTCGGCTACAGGTTTGGCTAGCTTTTCAAAGAATGCAAAAGTTTTCGGCTGGAAATAGAAGGCAGTGACCTCGAAGCGGAAATGGCTACAATTGGCACGCTAGTAGCGTTCGATCCAAAGAATCAGACTTGGGATGAGTATACGGAAATACTCGAGCAGTTTTTCGCAGCTAACGGGATCGACGATGCAGAGAAACAAAGAGCGATATTAATAAGTGTCGTCGGAGCAGCGACGTACAGCTTGACGAAACCTTCTCAGCCCGGCCAAGCCCAAAGACAAAACCTTCCAAGAGCTGGTGCTTCTGATGAAAAATCACTTCGATCCGAAGCCCAGTGAAATTGTGCAAAGGTAAGTTCGACTCTCGCTCCCGCAAGCCGAATGAAACCGTCATGGAATATGTAGCGGAGCTGCGTCGCCTGGCACAGGATTGTAACTATGGCAACACGTTACAACAGATGTTGAGAGATAGGATCGTCTGCGGAATTAAGGATGACCGAATTCAGAGACGTCTCTTGTCAGAAATAGATCTCACTTTTGACAAAGCTCTGTCAATTGCAGTAGCCATGGAGACTGCAAATAAAAATGCACAGGATCTGCAGACCTCAGGGGCGTCAGCAAAATGTTTCAGTCTCAATAGAGGACAACAGGAGAGTCGTACCTTTAAAGCAGAAAATAAAGAGTGTTATCGTTGCAAAGGAACCAAGCACACAGCAGCAGACGTAAGTACAAACAAGAAAAATGTCATGCTTGTGGTAAAGTGGGACAAATAGCTAGAGCTTGTAAAGAGCAAGACTAAACTGAACCAGAAAAAAGTATGGATCGACAATATGTAAAGAAAGAAAAAAAGCAGAGTTCACACTACAGTACTCACAATGTGGGCGAGAAAGCAGATAACAACAAAAACTGATAGCTCTGAAGATGACTCTTTTTATGTTGAACTGTTGTTCAAGTGCAGTCAAGGGCACAACAGAAAACTGTTCAAGTTAGGGCGTGGCAGTGCGGTACACTTAAGAAGAGTAGACCCCTACACTGTGGATATTGCAAATTGAAGGGAAAAAGGTGAACTTTGAAATAGACACTGGATGTTGCCTAACAGTCATGAACGAAGCAACAATCAGAGAAACAGGGAAAGACAGCAAGCCCCCCAGCCTGCAGCCCATCCAAATCAAGCTCGAAACTTATACAGGGGATCCTGTTAAGGTGATTGGTGCAACACGAGTCAGCGTCAAATACAAGCAGCAGAAAAAACATCTGCCCCTGGTGGTGGTCGAAGGCGACGGCCCAGCTTGCTAGGTCGAGCTTGGCTCGAGAAATTAAATTGGACTGGGGTGAAGTGAAAAAACAGTCCTAACAACAGAAAGCTGCACCAAGTCAAAACAACAGAGAAAACACTTCAGCAAGTGTTAAGTAAACATGAAAATGTGTTCAAAGAGGAGTGGGCACCCTGAAAGGAATGAAAGCTGCTATTCATGTGAAAAGTGATGCCACCCACGCTTCTTCCGTCCGCGTTCTGTCCCCTTTGCTATGCGAGCAAAAGTCGACGAGGAAATAGACCGACTGTTGAAAGAAGGCATCATCTCGCCAGTGAAATATGCTGAATGGGCGGCACCAGTAGTGCCACTCCTAAAGCCCCAGGGACAATAAGACTGTGTGGGGATTACAAGCTTACTGTAAATTACCGTGGCTTCACTGGAGCAGTACCCCATACCCAGAATGGAGGACTTGTTTGCCACACTGTCCGGGGGTAAGCAGTTCTCAAAATTAGACATGAGCCACGCTTACCAGCAAATCCTCTTGGATGACGAATCGAAAAAGTACGTGACAGTAAACACATCTCGGGGGCTGTTCACGTTATAACAGATTGCCTTTTGGAGTGGCCTCTGCTCCAGCAATATTCCAGAGGACCATGGAAAGTCTTTTGAAGGGGATACCTTCATGTAGCAGTGTATTTAGATGACATCTTAGTGACTGGAGGGATGAAGTAAGACATCTACAGAACCTGGATGAGGTGTTGACCCGGTTGGAGGAAGCTGGGTTGAGGTTAAAGAGGTGCAAGTGTGCCTTCATGCAAGAGAAAGTGGAGTACTTCGGGCACATAGTGGACGCCCAGGGGCTCCACCCAGTGGAAAAGAAAGTTAAAGCAATCATGGACGCACCTACCCCACAAATGTCACTGAACTGAAAGCATACTTAGGTTTGCTAAATTACCACAACAAATTCCTTCCAAACCTGGCAACCCTGTTGGCACCCTTGCATGAACTTTTGAGACACGAGGTACGGTGGACATGGCAAAGAGACAAGAGGAAGTATTCCAGAAATCTAAGAACTGTTGAACTCAGCAGAGGTGTTAGTTCATTATTCTGCTGACCGTGAGTTGGTTCTCTCATGTGATGCATCCCCATACGGCGTAGGCGCCGTATTGTCACATAAGATGGAGGATGGAAGCGAGAGACCTTTGGGGTTCATGTCACGCACACTCTCTCCTGCTGAGAAAAGTATTCTCAGCTTGACAAAGAAGGTCTAGCTGTGATATTTGGCATCAAGAAATTTCACAAACACTTGTATGGCCGAGTTTTCACGATTTACACAGATCATAAACCCCTAATCTCACTGTTCAATGAAAAGAAGCCTATACCTCAGATGGGCTCACCAAGAGTACAAAGATGGGCCGTGACATTGAGTGCTTACGAGTACAACATCAGGTACAAGCCAGGAAAACATCATGAAAACGCGGATGCGCTCAGCCGGTTGCCGGTACCAGACTCTGCACCTGAGCAAGAGATGGCTGAGCAGGTTTTGATGATGATGTACTGGATGACACATTAGTGGACACTGCACAGATCAAACGATGGACAGCTAAGGATGTCTTGTTGTCGCAAGTCCACGAGTACACCTTAAAAGGCTGGCCAACTGAGACCGACACCTGTTTAAAGCCGTATCGACAGAGAAAGCTGGAACTGAGTGTGAGGGATGGTTGCGTGCTCTGGGGAGCCCGAGTAATTATTCCCACCAAAGGCCGAGACAAAATATTGAAACTCCTGCACCAGACTCATACAGGCATGTCGAAGATGAAAGGCTTGCAAGGTCGTATGTATGGTGGCCAGGGATGGATGAGAACATTGAAAGAGAAGTGCAGGCATGTGAGGAGTGTCAGAAACACTCCAAGTCACCACCTACTGCACCATTACACCCTTGGGAGTGGCCGGAGTCACCATGGTCCAGAATCCATGTGGACTATGCAGGGCCTTTCCTCGGGGAGATGTTTCTAATCATTGTGGATGCTCATTCCAAGTGGATGGACATTTACCCTGTGAAATCCTCTACATCACAGGTAACTATAGAGAAACTGCGCCAGAGTTTCAGTGTGTTTGGACTACCTAAAATGTTAGTTTCAGACAACGGAACATGTTTCACAAGTGCTGAATTGAGTCATTCATGAAGCAGAATGGAATTGACCATGTAAGATCAGCACCTTTCCACCCTTCTTCAAATGGGCTGGCTGAGAGGGCGGTCCAGACCTTTAAGGAGGGGATGAAGAAAGTAAAAGGTGATACCTTGCAAACCAGACTGTCCCGATTTCTGTTCAGTTATCGCATCACACCGCATGCCACTACTGGTTTATCACCTGCAGAGTTGATGATGTCACGGAGACTCAGATCAGTTTTGGACTTGCTCATGCCTGATGTGAAAACAAAAGTGCAGCACAAACAATTGAAACAGAAAGAAAATCATGTCACCAAGAAAAGACTGAGAAGTTTCACACCAGGAGACAAGGTCTTCATCAGAAACTACTCCTATGGCCCGAAGTGGATTCCCGCAGTCATTGTGAGAGCATCGGGTCCAGTGTCTTACATTGTTACCATTGGATCAGGTCAAACTGTGAAGCGGCACGTGGATCAGGTGAGAGCAAGAGTGGCTGACACTGTTCCCAGTACGCCAGACAGGGAGGTGGAGCCATTGCTTGACAAAGAATCAGTGCCTGAGTGCTGCTTGCCATCAGAGTTGGACACATCGCCACAACCTCCGGCAATGGAGTTGCCTTATGCTCCGGAGACTCCAGCTCCCGGAGACTCCTCAGGGACACCCGTGTTGCGACGTTCCCAGAGAGAGAGACGTCCACCAGAGACTTTAAAGGACTTTGTTAGGTAGTGTGAGATCTTCCAGAAATAGAGCAACAATGCGCTCTGATCTCACAGGAAGGACGTACCTTCCTAGTTAGAAAAAAAAAAGAGAAACATGGAAACCTATGTACAGTTGTATGGTTGTATGGTTACCTTAATTACATGTTGATTGTTTGTTAAGCATTCTTTAGATAAACAGTTATTTTGTAAGTCAAGGGAGTTGTTGACTTAAGGGGGGAGGAGATGTGGTATCGCAAGAAATAAGTGGTTATATAAATATATGAGTATACATAATAGTTATTATTCATAGATACCTACATCCTAAGTTCCTGTTATTCTTCTGAAAGAAACAGAATGAATGTGTTGTTACAATGGTAATGCCAGGAGAGGCAGTATTAGTTCTGTGTTACATTAATGTGTAAGGAAGTGGAAGAAGAGTGTGTCCTGCAGGAGGCAGTAGAAAATGGATGCTCATGTTCTGTACATGCCCTGAAAGTAAGGTTCAGTAAACCAGTGCAACGATACTCCGGTGTAAGGCTCAGTTATTGTATTTTTATTTTTTGAAGATGCAACATCTTAAATTGTTCGTGGCCAAAAGTGACACTTGCTGTTTCGCTGATTTATTATTATTTTTACAGTACATCGTGTTGTGCGTTCTGATTGCTGTAGACCATTGTCAATCAATCTAGTCCAGTGTCTCCTGTACAGGAGCGGTCCTTTGGTACCGTTCCGCGAGGGTTGATCCTCCGGTGTGAAATGTATGGTTGTAGTTGTGTGTCTTATTTTGAAAGAACTATTTACGCGTTACCATAGCGACCAGAGAGCGTTAAGAAGCAGAGGATGTCACTGTCATTGTTGTTGGCGCACAGCTCAAGTCACGTTTATTATTATATTTACAAAATACCACAGTTTCTTTTTTTTATTCTTTTGTTGTATTTATCCGCGACACCTTAAAGGTCGTTCCCTGAAAATATTGTCTGACATTAAAGTGGTCTGTGGTGCAAAAAGCTTGGGGACTCCTGCTGTACAGTACAGAATGCGTTTAGCTTGTCGAATTGACATAAATCTTCGATCGCTAGCAGTGTAACTCTGAAGTGCTGTACTGTATGTTTGTAAGTTTTCTCCCAAACAAACACAACAATGCCGACAAAACGTTTTGCACTGGACTTGTGTTTCTAAGGTTTGAACTCTAAGAGTGTTTAAACAAAGAGAAAAGTGTGAAAATGTTCATGCCTGTCTGAGAAAAGTGTATAAAGCATGTAGTGAGGGGTTTACAGTCTTAACATCTGTAATAATTGTAAAAAATAAAGTTGGCTATGGATTTCACCTACCGCGGGTTATTTTTTGAACGTAACACCAGCGATAAACGAGGCACCGCTGTATTATTAATAGTAGAGTCTGGGACATCTAATTGATTAACATCAACATTGATTATTATGCTCTATTATTTTTGTTCAAGGAGAGCCAAAAATATACAACTCTTTCAGCTTGTTTGTTGCCAAAAATGGCCACTTTTTGTGTATGTTCACAAAATGCTATAAAATGTATATTTCTTAAAACATTTTTCTACTTTTACCGACGTGACTCTTTAAAATAGCCCCAGTCCTTTTCATCAAAATTGTATCTAAATGTTTTACTCTTTATAGCCAGTTAGGTTATATATTACCATTAACTTTTCTGGTAAAACGGTGATAAAGTCCTAATGTTTTCATGAAACTTCCTTTTCCCCCCCATCTGAGCATCTGAGAAAAGGCTGTCTTGCAATTGTTGAGGTCACTAGTGTGTGCCCCATTTCTTCCAGGATCACTCTCTTTATAGGTTTTAGTGGACTCCTAGTACTGCGAAGTGGTTTCATGGTACAAAGGGATTGTATTCCAAGATCTGGGAGACTGTAGAAATGAGCAGTGATGCCTTTCCTACCATCTTTCCAGAAAAATAAGTGATCTGGAAGCTGTTAGGCTGACTTACAGCAGCAGCACTTTCTGCACCTGCATAAACTCCAGGACACATTTACTAACGGTGTTTGTTGCTGTATGTGCTGGAGCTTTGAATTTTTTAATAATATATATTTTGTTAATATTTTGGCTATGGTGTCTTGTTATGAAATGTAAAAGAGTAAAAGTGTTTTTAGCATGTGCTTCAAAGCTAAGTTTGACTGGGAAACTCAAAGCTCAATAGTCTGTATCAACAGAAATTCACTGCAGCCTATGTAATATTTCATGCGTCATAATTTATTCTACTCTATCTTGCAAATACATATTTGTGTGGCAATGTCATGCACAACACACACAACTATTAGATCCTTAAGATCAAACCCGTGTCATTGTTTTGGTCCACTGCAGTGCAGTAGTCAAAAAAAAGAATAAGTGAAGTGTCCACAGATGGCCAGGATAGAGCCCAGAGTGTTAATGTTTAAAATGTATAAAAATATTATTGATTACAATTCTTTACTGTTAATATCAACAATAAGCTTTTTATTTTGAAATTACAAGTTTAAAAAAATGCTGTTACATTTACATTTAATGCTGTTTCACTGTAATCCTTTATTATAAGTATGGACACAGAATCAAGTGAACAACATTTTGAAATAAGTTTAATTGGAATTTTGTACTATACAAAAACAACAACAACAACAACAACAACAACAACATATTAAACAAACAAACAAACAAACACAGCCAGTGCCTTCATTTGTCCATTACATGTCATAGCACTGACCCTTAGCCCCTGCTCATCAGCACATGCTTTCAAAAAGAGCTCCATGTCCTTTGCAAACTGAAAAACAAAGAGGAACAAGTCCCTTGCTCCAGTGTCTTCTTCCTCTGACATGTCTCTTAAGACCCTCTGCTGGTCCACTTGATTTAAGGACAGATATTTGGGCATTGTTACATGTGCCTTATTTTGGACAGCCCACTGCACAGCAGGACGCAGATCTTCAACAACTGCTGGCTCCTGTGTCAGGCAAATGGGGATGAAAACATAGTTATTTCTCTGTTGCAGAACAGTTTTTTAACAGTTATTCAAATGTCACTAACCATGTAATTACACTACTGTTTAAAGTGAATACTGACCTGACTGACTTCCTGGAACTTGCGCTTTTTCAGTCTGAAAATGGGCACGTGTTGTCCTTCAAGCACAGCTTTGGCTTCCTCTCTCCAGTGTGCAAATAGCTTGCCAGAGCTACGAAGAGTAAGGCCACAGTGAGGGCATGTCATTTTCATGGACTTTCCATCAGCTGCAGTTTTATTGAACACAGAGGGTAGAGCTTATGAATGTTCTAACAAAGACTCAGAAAATGGTTCAGATACCGAAGACAAAACCTTGGGGGGGGGAGACGGGTCTCCTCGAAGAGTTCAGCGGGGAGCAGTCCTGATAATGGTGGCTGACTTGGCATTGAAGAATGCTGACAAGACAATAAATGCCTTGCCATATCCCCACGCCGTATGATTGTAATCTTACAGACAGGGCAGTGAAAGTGTCCTGTTGTCCTACAAGGCAGCCTGCACCGGCACTCATTTTATCTGTAAGAGAAAAAAACAAACAAACAAACAAACAAACAAACAAACAAACAAACAAACAAACAAACAAGCAAACAAACAAACAAACAAACAAACGTAATTTAAATGTAGTTGTATAGAATGCAATCAATTTGTCTAACAATCAGATTGTACATGTTAACAAAAACATCCAAGCCAACCTCAATAATGAAAGTTAAATGGTATGGATCACAAAAGTTATGTCAAGAAAAGTGGTGAAAAGTAAATAAAAATATATTTTATAAAAACACTATTTTTGTTGCAGATGAATGCACTGAACTGTACAATATCAACAGCAACTTTTAAGTCAACAAAGATACTGCAGAAGTGCTTAAAAAAGTGCATATTTATAACTATAAAGTATATTTAATACAAACATACCTTTGAAAGGCAAAGCATTTTTTATATGCACACTTAGATGCTCCTCAATCTTTGCCCTGACAGCAGGGCTGAAAGTGGGGCACAGAGGGCAGTGAAAGAGTCCTCTGCAACACGTGTTGCATTCCTGCAGTTCTGGCTTTAAGCCCGAATTCCAGATTGATGTGTGCATCTAAAACAGAGAGAGAAACAGATAAACACCATATACACATTTAAGTTAAGGTTTTAGCAGAAATAACAATTTACAGTTGGCATGTAATAGATTTGGGAAGAAAATCCTTGAAAAAAACCCCACAAATATTTTAAAAGACACTTTAATTTGTGAGACATGTTTCTATTGACATATAACAGTCAATTGAACAGAGGCTAACTAAAATCTGGGCAATAAAAAAGCTGTACAGAAAAGAATGACGAATAGAAGTATTGATAAATATATAAATCTGTTTGTGACGAAATTTACAGTGTTGACGCTAACCAAAGGTGTCACAAGTAAACACGTTCCTTACTACAGTTTAGATACCTCTGTTTAAAAAGCACTGACTCGACTTTTTAGTCAAGTCGAAGTAAGAAGTACAGGGTCTAAAATATAATTTATGTACAAAATTTTGAAGTAATCTTGCGTCCAAAGCACGCGTGCTGATTTACAAATGTACGGATTACAAAGTACAGATACGCGTGCTAAAATGTGAGAAGTATAAAGAAGTATACAGTAGGCACAAAAAAGTACAGCAGTAAAGTAAAGATACCAGAAAATTCTACTTAAGTACAGTATTGAAGTATTCGTTATTTTGCATCTCTGACGCCAACAATAAATCATACTCTAATGCAAAATGTGGATTTTGCTTCTTCTCGCCCACAGAAGCCGTTAATCCAGCTCTCTTACTGAAACCAGGCCCAGGAAAAAGCATATCTGTGTGTTTCTCTGCCATGGAGCACGATGAAAAAACATTAAAATAAGGAGGAATGTTGTTGTAACGCAAAAAAGTGGCAACATGATCATTGTAAGAAAACTAGACGATTCCTAGAATTATGAAATCACTAACGGCAAATTTATATAAGAAAGACTTAACCAACCTTTGCGATCAACTTGCAAGACTTCCACGGTATCCATGCGTGTATCCGGCTACTGTGGAGCTCCACAGTGGCTGCAGCCAGACCCTTCTCGTTGCACATCTCCCCGACACTCTCTGCTTCACCAGCCCTGTGCAGCTGGTCCAATCGCTGCGTCCTTAAACTGGTGTGTTTAAATCTCTTTACCTCTGTTGTGAACTTCACACAAAGTTTGTGGTAACAAAATCAAACTGAGGAGGATCTGGTTTGAAAAACACACACTCGCGAGACAAAATAAAAACAGACTGCTCAAAGCAAAAGCAGAGCTCACAGCTGGTAGCACAAAACACAGCGACAACGTGCGTATCAGATACCCTCAGTGCCAAAAGCATAAATATGAAAACATGGGATCACCAAGAATATCCTAAAAATGGCATTGAGGGGGTGTTACAGTGAAATAAAATGAAACGTTTTCATCTGAAAATGTTTCATTTTAGTAAAAACAATTCTCTGTAGTTTGATACTGTCGTTACAGACAAAGCGGATGTTTAAAGCCTTTGGACGCACATTTGAAATGCACTCATTCTCCTCATCAGCTGGAAACATTAAAGCCGTAAAATGACACACCCGCGTGTAACAAACCATCTGTTGGGTGTTGTGGATTTGACAAGAAGAGGGGGTAGTTTTACTACACATCATAAAAACGCAGTCATTCATCTTCCAACTGTATCTTTCTGTTCTGGCTTTAGAATCATCGGTTGTTTACTGATCTGTACTTTGGGAGTCATACTGTTGTGATACTGGGGAGAAAAGGGTGAGGTTTGATAGACTAAACGATTACACACAAAACTTGAAAAACCTAAAGAGTGTGTGAGACTGCTAGCTGTGTCGTTCAGCAATAAACTCATCTATAAATGTGTTAGTAAAGAGTGACTTGTACTTCTGTCCCATTAAGCAACGGTTTAACAAATTTCACTGCAAACTATAAAAGGAATCTGGATTTAAATAGAACATAGTAGTGCAGGAATCACTAGTATAAGGTGTCTATGGAACAAATCTCCTTCAGCGTTCAAAATGACCAAAGTGAGGCCTACAGGCGTTTCTCTCAGTTGGTTGTGTTCAGGGAAAAAGCAGCTAAATACACTGAGACTGCTCCACATTGTTAGTGAGTTAACTCTGGATATCTGTAGGTTTGTCGAACTTGGAGTGAACAAAAGCAGAAAACAGTAAAAGATGCAGACGGTGAAAGTCTGGTTTATTTCATGAACACAATGAAACATTTTCGGCAAAGTAGCACACATGATAAATAGATACACATGACACGGACAGTGAGAAGTAAAACTCGTCGTCTTACCACATGTTATATTCTGTAAACTTAAAATAAACCACAGAAATTAGAGTTTTAAAGTCATTATTAAAAACATGAGTCAACATTACTGAAGTGACACTTTAACGATGCTTCACATCACCGTGTTTATGATGATAAAACATGTTCTCTCGTTAGTAGATGTCTGCGCTGACACTTGTCATGAAAATGTCCCGAGCCAGGGTTCCTCTTCAATTACCATTGATCATTAATAGGGTCACAAAAGATTTGTCACATTATCCCCATAAACAAAATGCTTTTATAGAAATCATTGTGACACAAATATTTAGATTCTTGTTTCACAATGTGCACGAACTCAAAATCTTTAGAGTTTCATATTTATAAAGTATCACAAAGAATACATTTATACCGTTGTATGAAAAGCTCCTGCTGTGACCTTCCTTCTGTGAGGGCACACCACACACACACACACACACACACACACACACACACACACACACACACACACACACACACACACACACACACGTGTCTATATACACACATTACACATACATACACAAAGCTGTGTAAAGCAACTATTGGCGACTGTCAAGCCTTTGATTCGCCGAGCAGCTGAATAGGCGAATAATGTTGACGCGCCCGCTGTTTAAAACGTAAGTCAAAGTTCCAGGTTAAAACTCCTTTATTTGTTATCAAATCCTTAAAATCCGTAGAAAAACAGTGATCAAAACGTTCCAAGCTTGAGCGGTCAGCAAAAGTCGACTTCCCCCATCACCCACTCATTCACAAAAATTCCCTCAGGACGTGAACAGATGATATAGCAATCACTATTACCGACACCACGTGACCCAAAGCTACGCCTTATCCACAACAGCAACTATAAATAACGAATCTAAACGTATATACATAAAATACAGAAATGAATGAGGTGGAATGAATACTACAAATGTACATAAGGTGCAGCTGCAGTCTGGCAGTGGGAGCAGTGTGACAGGTCAACTGTTAAGAAGGGAGATGGCGAGGGCAAAGAAACTGTTCCTGTGTCGGGTGGTCCTGGTCTGCAGGCTTCTGTACCGTCTGCCAGAGGGCAGCAGATCAAAAAGTCTGTGTGCAGGGTGTGAGGGGTCTGTGATGATTTTCCCTGCCCGTTTCCTGGTTCTTGAGCACCCCCCTGCCCTCCATGGAGGGCAGGGGGGTGCCGATGATCCTATCTGCTGCCCGTACAGTCCGCTGCAGTCTGCTCTTGAACTTGAAGCTTTTGTTACCATACCTCAAACACATGTACCCATACCTTAAACAAAAGCACTGCTTTGCACCCTAGTTGCAATTATGCAACACACATGGTCCTGCATACTACACTCTATTTCACACATAAGACACTTCGTTCACAAAATGAAATTTCAGGGTGCCACCCTGGAAAACATCCAAAATACAAAACACATCGGGTAATTGCAACCACTCAATACACACCTGAAGGCACGTACTTGAAAAACTGAACACCAATTAGCCAACTACAAAAAGCCCTCAGTTTAGCCAATTAAAGAACTTTGCAAGCATGGATGGAGGGAGAGCAAGAGGAGGAGGTCGTCGAAGAGGCCACGCACAGACCCATATTTCTGATGATATAAGAGCAACTTTGGTGGACCATGTCATCAACCACGGCCTGACTATGAGAATTCTCTAGAATGACTCGAAGACCTTCTGGGGCAGGACGCCAACGCCTGTTCACACAACAGCAGGAACTTGCCGTTGTGGACGTAGTGAGGGCAGACAATGCCATCCGTCTCCACCAGCTACGAAAGCAAATACAGGGAGTGCAGAATTATTAGGCAAGTTGTATTTTTGAGGAATAATGTTATTATTGAACAACAACCATGTTCTCAATGAACCCAAAAAACTCGTTAATATCAAAGCTGAATGTTTTTGGAAGTAGTTTCTAGTTTGTTTTTAGTTTTAGCTATTTTAGGGGGATATCTGTGTGTGCAGGTGACTATTACTGTGCAGAATTATTAGGCAACTTAACAAAAAACAAATATATACCCATTTCAATTATTGATTTTTACCAGTGAAACCAATATAACATCTCCACATTCACAAATATACATTTCTGACATTCAAAAACAAATCAGCGACCAATATAGCCACCTTTCTTTGCAAGGACACTCAAAAGCCTGCCATCCATGGATTCTGTCAGTGTTTTGATCTGTTCACCATCAACATTGCGTGCAGCAGCAACCACAGCCTCCCAGACACTGTTCAGAGAGGTGTACTGTTTTCCCTCCTTGTAAATCTCACATTTGATGATGGACCACAGGTTCTCAATGGGGTTCAGATCAGGTGAACAAGGAGGCCATGTCATTAGTTTTTCTTCTTTTATACCCTTTCTTGCAGCCACGCTGTGGAGTACTTGGACGCGTGTGATGGAGCATTGTCCTGCATGAAAATCATGTTTTTCTTGAAGGATGCAGACTTCTTCCTGTACCACTGCTTGAAGAAGGTGTCTTCCAGAAACTGGCAGTAGGACTGGGAGTTGAGCTTGACTCCATCCTCAACCCGAAAAGGCCCCACAAGCTCATCTTTGATGATACCAGCCCAAACCAGTACTCCACCTCCACCTTGCTGGCGTCTGAGTGGGACTGGAGCTCTCTGCCCTTTACCAATCCAGCCACGGGCCCATCCATCTGGCCCATCAAGACTCACTCTCATTTCATCAGTCCATAAAACCTTAGAAAAACCAGTCTTGAGATATTTCTTGGCCCAGTCTTGACGTTTCAGCTTGTGTGTCTTGTTCAGTGGTGGTCGTCTTTCAGCCTTTCTTACCTTGGCCATGTCTCTGAGTATTGCACACCTTGTGCTTTTGGGCACTCCAGTGATGTTGCAGCTCTGAAATATGGCCAAACTGGTGGCAAGTGGCATCTTGGCAGCTGCACGCTTGACTTTTCTCAGTTCATGGGCAGTTATTTGGCACCTTGGTTTTTCCACACGCTTCTTGTGACCCTGTTGACTATTTTGAATGAAACGCTTGATTGTTCTATGATCACGCTTCAGAAGCTTTGCAATTTTGAGACTGCTGCATCCCTCTGCAAGATATCTCACTATTTTTGACTTTTCTGAGCCTGTCAAGTCCTTCTTTTGACCCATTTTGCCAAAGGAAAGGACGTTGCCTAATAATTATGCACACCTGATATAGGGTGTTGATGTCATTAGACCACACCCCTTCTCATTTGCCTAATAATTCTGCACTCCCTGTATGTGTGTGCGTGTCCAGGGTTCAGCTGAGACAGTGTCCTTCGCCCTGCCAGGCTAAGTAAACAGTCTTCCAGCCAACCCAGGTGGCCTTGCATGGAATGGGAAGGAACAGACTCAACACAGTCGTTATCAGGGTGTTGTTCAGCTCCGGCTCTGAGCCCACGTCTGGGGCTGAAGGGGTATCCGCATAAGTGATGGTGCTTTTTACTTTAGTGCGAACAGCTCATATGAATTTCAAAGCAGTTCTACAGTCCAACACTGGTCTCTCAATCTCCCGTTGGAGAGCCGCAAGCTTCGCCATACTTGCGTTCTGTGATGTTGTCATTCTTGTGCTCAAGGAGCCGATTCTGAGAACTCACGGCAGTGTGCCTCCACGAGATGTCATCCAATTTGTGCCCAGAGATGTTATTCCGAGCGAGCCTTTCCGAGATGTATCCAGTCTGCAGTCAGAGATCTTATTCTGAGTATTCACAGCAGCCGTAGCCTCTCCAAGATCTTATCCGTGCTGACTTAATGAGCCCATTTTGAGAAACTCACGCCTCTCCCATCGTTCCAATCCCAGCGGGCAGCCTTGTGGGGGTTTGAACAGCCGGTTCCGCTTTCTCAAGCCAGCTCCGATCAGCCAGAACCCTGTTACCATGGTTCCAAATAGGTAGATATCTTCAGCACTCAGGCTCACCCGAGCCCAAACTTCTCGTTGAGAAATTGCATTTAGGGACCAGTTTTCAACAGGACAATGACCCCAAACACACCTCCAGGCTGTGTACTAGAAGAAGTATACTAGATGGCGGCGCGCACAGACGCAGCGGCTCTATGCTCTCCACTTGGGTGCCTTTCTTTTTTGTTTCTCCACTTTTTCTTCTTCTTTTGTTTTCCTTATTGTGAAGCCAAATTTTCCTACAACCATCTGGAATTATGCAAGATCGGATATAACAGCCAGATCCCCATTACCAGTGATTATCAGAGGGTGCACAACATCCCCCCGGAGATAGCGAGAACGTCGGGTGCTCCGTGGATTGTTATCGGCTCTGCCAAGAAACGCAGGCGGCGGAAGGAACGCAAACAAAAGCGGGGATGCCTGTCGGGCCTGCTGGCCAGGCTAAAGAAGCAGCCTTTCAAACCACCGCTCCCGAGCATCTTTCTGACCAGCGCACGGTCGGTCGTCAACAAAATAGACGAACTGAACCTACTTCTCGCCGCACAGCCAATCGTCCGTGACTGCTGTGTCCTGGTCGTCACGGAGACATGGCTCCCTCCGCGAGGCTCCTGCCTACGACAGCCGTAACGCTCCGACAATCCATCAAGCGGTGGTAGCTTAGCAAAGTCGTACTGAAACATCTGACAGATTTTCGAGCGCCGTGCACATAAAATCGTTTCGAAGTCAGTAAACACAACCAGAGTTCATACATAAGGCACACTGGGTTATAAGGGGCTCTGTCGACTTTCAGAAAAATCAAAGGATTGATTTTAAGTGCGCCGTATTTTCCAAACAACACGGTAATAATGACGGCCCGCTAGCATGCTCTACCAAAAATAGTGCTTTGTTGTGTATCTGACGGACGAAAGCTAAACCAGTTCCACACCACTGAAGCTGCAGCATTTTTACAAACCAGTTCTGGTTCATCCGTTTCATTTAGCGATCCACTTTCGCTCTTCTCATTCTGCGTCATCATCCAATTCCACCTGTGATCTTGTGTCACCATTGCTCTCTGAGCTTTGTGTTGCTTCTTCTGTCACCTGACAAATAGGACATACATGACAATAAGAATAAAATGTGGAGCTGCTTCAGTGTGCCTGTCACTTTGTGCAGATCTTGACTCATCAGTAATGTTTGTAGGCTGAGTGCATTTTTAAAACAAGTTGTGCAAACTGCACTACAAGGTGGAATATTTGCAAAATCATAACTATGACCTATGAATACGTCAGTGCCATTAAGATGAAATTCTTGTGTCACCAACATTTTAACGTTAGGCATATAATTCTAACAGCCTCTGTAAACTAATATCCTGGCTGCTCGAGGCTGCTGTTTTCTCTGACAGCTTCACTTAGATTAGAATTAGAAACGCTGCTCTGAGACTGAGAGAACTAACAGTGCTGCATGTTGTGCTGTTAGTTTCCAAAACACGTTATTCATGGTTACATACAGTTTTAGACTGATGTGGGCCAAAGCCTAGCATAGCCTGCAACGTTATTGTGACGGACACATTTTATGTGTCAGACCCAGGACCCTGAGCAGTTATGGACTAATATTATAATGTATGTATTTTGTATTGCTGTCCCTCGTTCTCCCTGCTTGTAGACGTGTGTGTGTGTGTGTGTGTGTGTGTGTGGCCCTGGCAGGTGATTGGCCACACCTGCAGCTGATCAGGCCTGTCGGAGGAGCTATTTGAGAGTGTGGTGGAGCTCTCTCCGACGCTGGATCATTGCGTGGCTTCACGTCAGTCTCTCGACCAGTTCCTAGTTTGAGTCTGCTGCATTATTGTGTGTCTGACGGCTTCCTCTCTCTTATGTCCCCAGGAGTTACGGGGAGACGAGAGGACGGCGAGCACGGGGTGCTCATCACGGAGAAGCGGAGACAGGAGCACTAGCACTGGGAAGAGGACACGTCACGGGAGTCGGGAGAGCACGGGATTTATTGTCATGTCTGTCCATCGCTGTAAATAAACGCACTGCTTGTACATAGAGCACCGCGCCTGTGTCCTCCTTCCCTGCACCCCCACGGTCTGCCAGCCAGACCGTGACATTATGAGTGAACTTGGCTTTAAGTGACTTACAGGTTTCTCTGAAAAATACTTTCTTATATCCAGGTTCTTCCTCTTTGCTGCCGTCCTCCTCTCCTCCTGGGAGCGCAGGCTTGCCGCTGCTAAAACTCAACAGAGCTCCCTGAAAGGTTCAGCCAATCACATTGGCCATATTTGTCACATGAGGTAGGACTCCAGTACAGGACGTAATTTAACTCTTTCGGCACCGCTGGGTGAATGAGACGTTGACAGATTTTTTTTTCTTCTTTCTATCAGGTTTGCTTTTCTTTACTCGAAGAGATCAAATTATTGGTGAGGACAATTCAATAATCGCTGGATATTGGTGGGGACATGTCCCCTCCGTCCATGCCAAATCGACACCCTTGCCCGAATCGATTCAATCCATGATTCGATTCGATTTGGGGAAATTTTACCACACACACACACACACACACAGCCTTATGGGTACAGTAGTCTCCCGCTACACCTCCTTTTAGCTAAAGACATACTTCACAATGACTCACTCAGCTCACAAGAACAGGAATGCAGAGCATTATCAAACGTTAAAATGATACACATCTCTCACTTGTTCACTTACATTTAAACGAAACACATAATTGTAAACATCTCTAACAGCCTAAGCCAGCTTTGAATAGGGCCTGAATGGATAACTTCAGAGAATTACACATCCAATCTTACACGAGGTCTCACCGCTCGACCAGATCTGGTAACAGTCCCTGTTGGTGTGAGGTGGCTCCTATTTCTCCTTAGAAAACCTGTCTGTCTCTACCACATAAGATCTGGGAGCACTGGCAGGTCCAACTACTGCTCCAGTGGTTCCTTCAGTAGTAATCCACACCTTCTGTCCTGACTCTATGTCTGCGGTTGTAGTGTTTTGCCTGCTCACGCCTCCCCTCCTCATCCTTCTCGCGAAAAGCCTGTAGGTCGGGCCACTTTGGCACCAGCTTCGCAGCAGCTTGTGGCAGAGAGGTACGCAGGTGTCTCCCCATGAGCAACTGTGCCGGTGAGAGCCCATGTTCCAGTGGGGTGGCCCTGCACGCTAGCAGTGCTCTGCTGTAGTCACAGTCCTCTCAAGTCTTTAATGGTACGATCAGCGCGTTCTGCCTCCCCGTTGGCTTGGGGGTACCTGGGGCTGCTCGTTTCATGTGTGAACTGGTACTCTTTAGCAAAGTGCTTGAACTGTTCTGATGAAACTTGCGGCTTGTTGTCCGATACCACAGTCTCGGCAACTGCATGTCTTGCAAAGGCCTCTTTTATAGCATTAATAGTGACCTCTGCTGTTGTGTCTCTCAGTTCAGCAAGTACCACGACCAGATTTGGTGTGTGGTAGTAACAGGCAAATGAACTTTTTTTTTTAATGATTTGAATATATATGAATGCTTGTGCATAAATACACAAACAATACACATATGCTTTCATGCTTTCAATTGTGTAATTTACGTGATCTAGGTCAGCGGTCTCCAACCTTTTTTGCACCACCGACCGGTTTATGCCCGACAATATTTTCACGGACCGGCCTTTAAGGTGTCGCGGATAAATACAACAAAATAAAACTAGTACCGAAAAAAGAAGATTTATTCATAACACACGTGAAAAGACCCAGGAAAACCGAGTTAACGATAAAAACGATAACAAAATAACGCTGAAAAGCGATAAAAACCCTGAAAACCAGACATTTCACACCTGAGCCTCAACTCTCGCGGCCCGGTACCAAACGACTCACGGACCGGTACCAGTCCGAGGCCCGGGGGTTGGGGACCGCTGTTCTAGGTAGCTCTGTTTTGGAAGTTCAGTTCAAGCTAGAAATGTGCTTTGGAGTTTGTACGTGTTTTGTCTCTAGGGGCCACCACATATATTTCTATTTACATCCAGGTGACAGCAATCCATGGATGGTTTCGACATGCAAGAGGATATTTTCCCCGGTGCCCAGCGGGAGAAGACACTGCTTGCGATGTCGATGAGGTCCTGTGGCCAGACCCCAACAGACGGCGGGATCCATGAGCCCACGTATGCACAATTGTCATGATTTTTTGTGTGTACAGTATAGTGTTTTTCTATTACTGTATTATGTTTGTGTTTTGCTTTATCTGAATTGATGGTGCTGCAGTGGACAATATTGAGTAGGCCTATTTGCTTTTTTTGGTTGTTTGTGTCTCCTGAAAATGTGCCTTCAGAATAAACAATGACAATGAAAGACTGCAGTGTTTTATATGAAGTAGACTAGTGTGTCCCCCTGATCTGATCTGCATGTGATGCAAGTATGTGTCATTTTGTCAACAGAGTTACATCTTGACAGAGGAATGTTAGGTTTTGACAGCAGAGTTTCAGTTTGGCACAGATGTGAATGGTATATTTTGATGTGTCATGTTTACTTGTGTTTAGAGTTTTGGCACAATGAGCGACGTTTTGCAAAATGTGTTCAAGCAACGGGCAAAAACTGTAACATGTTTTTCACCAAAGATTTCAGCAATTATAAAAATTCAACTCAAGCTATTCAGCTATTAGCATTCACACTGCATTTTCTACAGGAAGTACATTTTATATACCAGTTTCAGTTCAAAGTGCATGAAAAATAATAAATAATTATTAAAAATAATACCATCAATATGTTACTGCACTACACTTACTGGACTTGTGGAAGTATTTTGAGAACCATAAGAGATTCTTACAAATGTTTGAAAGAAAAAAAATCTTTAACATAGCTGGAGACTCGTGTAGAAATATGAATGAGTTTATAAAGTTTCTGTCATGGTGTGCTGTGACAGGCAGGTAGTAGGACCCAAACACAGGACTCTTACGTGGAATGAAACTTGAATCGGCAGCTTTTATTGCTGGAAACTCAGGTGGACTCAAGAAACTACAAACTAAGAAACAAGAACTAGGAAAACAAATCAGGAACTATGAACAAGAATCAAGTAAAGAACACAGAGGAGAAAAAACACCCAGCCCACTGAAAACTAAAGAAACCCCCAAAAACATGAAGAACAATCATTAAGGAACATATTTACATATTTAGAGTTACTGCAACACCAACACTGGGTCACAGCTTCAGTGTCAGTCGGTGACTTTTGGTCTGCAACAGCAGCAGAACAGACTTCTCAGTCTTTTGAAGAAGCCCTTTTTCTTCTTCTTGATCTGACGGTCTTCGGACTTCATGCTGGCTTCAGGTTCTGGAAAAGGTTCCTCAAAGGGAACATCAGGAACCGGCTCAATTTCAGAACAGGATCCGTTGATCATATGATCTTCACCTTCAACACAGGATTTGGACTCGCCATAGGGTTCCTCACAGGGAGCGTCGGGCTCTGCAACACTTTCTGAAAGAGCTCCTTCGATCGTAAGGTCTCGAGTACTCAGACTGGATGCCCTTTCAGAAAGAAGTTCCTCACAGGGAGCGTCGACCTCTGCAACACTTTCTGACAGAGCTCCTTCGATCGTAAGGTCTCGAGTACTCAGACTGGATGCCCTTTCAGAAAGAAGTTCCTCACAGGGAGCGTCGGGCTCTGCAACACTTTCTGACAGAGCTCCTTCGATCGTAAGGTCTCGAGTACTCAGACTGGATGCCCTTTCAGAAAGAAGTTCCTCACAGGGAACGTTGACCTCTGCAACACTTTCTGACAGAGCTCCTTCGATCGTAAGGTCTCGAGTACTCAGACTGGATGCCCTTTCAGAAAGAAGTTCCTCACAGGGAGCGTCGGGCTCTGCAACACTTTCTGACAGAGCTCCTTCGATCGTAAGGTCTCGAGTACTCAGACTGGATGCCCTTTCAGAAAGAAGTTCCTCACAGGGAACGTTGACCTCTGCAACACTTTCTGACAGAGCTCCTTCGATCGTAAGGTCTCGAGTACTCAGACTGGATGCCCTTTCAGAAAGAAGTTCCTCACAGGGAACGTCGGGCTCTGCAACACTTTCTGACAGAGCTCCTTCGATCGTAAGGTCTCGAGTACTCAGACTGGATGCCCTTTCAGAAAGAAGTTTCTCACAGGGAATGTCGGGCTCTGCAACACTTTCTGACAGAGCTTCTTCGGCTGGTGGAACATTTGCCACTGAAAGGCCGTCAGAGGAGCGCTCACCATTTGTGCTCTTCACATCAGGACTTGAAGGGGGCTCAAAGATTTCACATATCCGGATCCTTGCTACATCAGCAATGGTCTTCAGCAACAGGGGTGCAAAGTTTGCAACTTGGATAGACAGAATTTCTTCAGGAAATTTCTGTCTAATCTCCGTCAGGATGCTGTCAACCAGAACGTCTCGGATAGAGCGGGTGAAGACGGCCTGTGTTTCCATCGCCGTGAGGCTCTTGGAGACACGATCTAAAGTGGCCTTGGTGACACTGGTGGAGAGGATACTTAGACTCTGGGAGGCCATGTTTAGGAGGGGACGAGGAGGAAGCTCCCAGAAGCCCTGGAGAACGCGGGGAACTACCTCGACCACTACCTCCTGCGCGGTGAGCAGTTTGCTGTTAGGCTGTTCCTGCTGCTACTTTTTCAGGATTTCAACGTAATCCTTCACCGCGCTGAGGAGTTTAGGTGCTCTGTAGAAAACATGATAAGAGTTATCTGTTAACATATTCAAAGCATCATTTAAATATTGAAACACTGTAGCTGGACTGTTAACCCTGTAACCACCTTTGTATCATACATGAGTTTCTGAGACCTCCATCTCATCAACATGATCAATACTTGCTATAATTTCTAAATGTTGTGGACAAAACTCTTTTTTAGTCTAAAGTTAACATTGTCGTTAACAAAAAGTTGCCAAAAACACCCAGTGTATCAAATGTGATACAAAAAATAAATACACAATAAAAGTAAATCATACACAACATGACATAGCAAAGAACTCATGTGTGGCTTTTGTTTAAAGGGTTAATAAACATCTCAGTTCCAAAGAATCTGAATTTTCTGGCTGTTTTTTGATGGGTTGGGTCTTACAGGGTTAATAACTGTATGTTACATGTGACTCACTGAAATTTAGGAGGTACGGCCTCTGGGAACTGAAGAAGCAACCTGGCTTCAAATTCAACGTCCCTCATTTTATTGCTGACGTTCACCGCCCACACCTGAAACAGAAAACACATTTACAGTGCGCTTATGTGTAAAGGTTATGTGCACGTAATGAAAAAAAAGTCTTGTGGGTTTTCTCGTCTTACCAGCCTTAGAAGAGGTTTGGCTTCCTCTTCGTCAAAATCCTCTAACTCAAACTCCCACAGCCTTCAAAAGAAAGCAAAGCAGAGGTTTTCTCTCAGCACTTACACGTCATCACAAACAGACTTTCAGGCGTGACAGTAACTCACTGCTCTCTGAGCGTCTCCCTGCTCTTCTCCACCAAAAGATCTCTCAGATCTTCAGCAGTGAGGTTCGGTGGAATTAGCTCTTCCTGCTGAAGTCTGAGAAACTCCGTCATTATCGCAACCTAAAAGTAAAGGAGACATTTAATCACCACCACTCTCAGGTCCTCAGAAATGACCTGATATTTTCTGTCAGCTTTGGTTTGCATGAATCTGGGTCTAACCTGAGTCCTGTAGCCCGGAAGATGCCAGCAGATCTTTAGAGCTGTTTCATAAATTGATGTGTTGAACAACACCTGTCAAAGAAATAGCAATTTAGTCATTGTTACTTAAAATGATTCTCAGTTTGTCAACTTTTAAAACGACATCAAATTCTTCAAATTACTGAAATGCAGTAAAAGCAAAAGCGTCACATACCCTGATAGGCTTATAGATTCCTTGACTCTTTTCCATTTAAACGTGTTCAAATCAAAGTCAGGAAGAAAAACGTCAACTGCTCTCCAACGATGGCGTACGGGGGATCTGGACCTGAAAATGCTCTCAGCTCGGTGGTCTCGCACAGATGAGCTCTTTTGACAGTCTGATGTTTATTTATGAATGCAGAATTTCTTGAGCAGTCACCATGGAAACTTGATGCAGCTTCATGTTGTTAAATTAAAAGTAAACACTGTGTATTTTGCACTACACTCCACTAAACTTATCATATAAGTAAATAAAGTGTGGGTTAGGTCCCTCCTGTGGAAAGAGCCACACAAACCGATGGATCAGAAAAGACAAAGTCAGCTACAGCATGCCTTTTCATATTATGTGCCTGCTTATCTCCATTTCTTTACAGTAGATGGGAACTTTTGCAGTAAAGCAATGGCTTACAAACAGTGGACTGTGGACTAATGCAGACATCTGAAGCCTGACAGCAGCTGGTATATACACAGCTTTGGACAAACTGGCCCTTTAAAACAGCCCAGAGGAAGAAGAGACCTCTGCGTTATCAGTGCAGCCTAAAGCACAATAATAATAATACTATTAATATGATTTTTAGAGCAATAATGCCCCAAATAATGAAGTCATTAATTACACATCCGTCATGCTTCACAGGAGGTCAGGAGTGACCGATGAACGTGATGCTACATTAGAGTCTGTCCTATGAGTTCAGCAGGAGGAGGTGAACCCACAGCTGGGACCAGTTCTCTAGTGGGTCCAGTATCATACTTGTGTTCATCCTGGTCTGAACCTGGTCAGAAGAACTGACTTCACTTTTGAAAATTCAATACTTATAAAAGGTAACCCCAAACAGTCTACAACGGCTGTTTTCTGTCCACCGAAGCAAATTAGATTGACGAGGTTTTTGTACCTTCACTTCTCCAAAAAGCAAATAAAGAGATTAAACAAAGATTTACTGAACGACCGTCAGAATTCCCCGAGCTAACGTAGATCGCTTTATGCTCTTGAGTCAGGAGGGATAAGAAAAGTGACTGCAAACATTGTGGAACGATTCATAGCGTTTGATTGCTTGTGTGAATGTATTAAACAGGAAACCAGGAGCTGCAGAAACCCAGTAATGCTGAAGACGCATGCGTGTGCGTTTATTACAGGTTTTTCTGAATGCTTAAACCCTAACTGTGATTCTTACAGCACAATTCCTAAAACTATTGATACTTATAGCAAAACCACTCACTGAGTGTGCAAAACTAAAAGCACAAACACTGCTTTGCACTCAGTTTGCCATTTTGTAACACACACTTTGCAAACCTGTAGCTACAATCCACTGCACAGCACTCTTTTTGCAGAACTGTAAACACAACTCACTGCTTTGCACTCAATTTCCAAATGATCAACGCACTCCTAGCAAAACTATACACATTTATGGCCATTATTTACACTATTTTGTCAACTGTCTGGCACACTGCCACATGTGAAAGCTTTTTTAGATAATTAGTTCACTTTGCAATCAGCCTAAGCACTATGATACAGGTAAGCTCTGTGTGTGGAGTACAATGGAGGGAGCAGGAAGAGTGAGAGGAGGCCGAGGAAGAGGACGTGGAGGTGAAGAAGTAGGATGAAGAGGACGACAAGGACAAGGAGGAGCAAGAGGAGGACGAGGAGGGGGGAGAGGACGGGTAAGAAGAGTAAGAAATAGAATTGCTGATGACATCAGAGCTACAATAGTGGACCGTGTCATCAAGCGTGGAGTGACCCTGAGGGAAGCTGACCAACCGTTTTTTGGGTTTTTCTCAAACTTAAGTAACTGAAACCTTTCATTGAACTACAGCAGAAACAGATTGGAAATGCCAAGTTATTCTAACACTAGTGGACTTGTTAAACAAAACATTTGTTTCACTTCTTTCTCAACATGCACCATTAAGAACAGTGGACCAGCATAGTTGGTCTGCATGAGCACACTTACTGCAACAGGTGTACATGCTGAAACTGGTTGCTGGCAGCTGATGTGAAGAAATGTCTGGACACATCAAAAGTTTTCTTTTTCTTTTTTTCCTCCCTTGGATAACATACACATGGCAAAGAAAAACATGTAACTAGGGTGACGTGAAGTGTGTATCATCAGGTTTAACTAAAATATAATGAGGCTGTCCATCTGTGAAGTAATTGTTCCTTCAAAAACCACTGTGACAACAGAGTTTATTTCATTCATTTGATGGTTTTCTATTCTGTATACTGGAACTTTTTAATAGCCCCCCCGTCCACACATCCTTGACATGAGACTTTCTGCAGAGTTGCACATGATGAATGCACACAAAACTTAAAGTGTTGGAGTCTTCTCTCACCCCCGTTCTCTGCGACCTGCTGGAGCAGGGGGGCTAGGACTAGGAGGAGGAGTTGGCCGTCCGACTGCGGTCTGGAGTGTGGAGCCTTCCTGCTGCTGCGGAGTCGGGGCGGTCTGCCTCCCCCCACCGCAGGGAAAAGGGAAACACCACCTGGGTCTGGGTGCAGTTCCCCCCTCCAGGGGCGGGGGCACCTAGACCCGGTTTGTAGAGTACGCTTGGGGAGTCTGATCGTGTGTACAACGTCTCTTTATGTCTGTCTCCACGTTGGTTGAGTGTGGAGTAAGTGCATATGAGAGCATGAGGGTGGGAATGGATGTTTGTATCTGTGTGTGCCTGTATGTCTGTGTCTATATGTCAGGTTGGGTGTCAGGCGCCACCTCTCTGGGGACATCTCAGGCCCTCCAAGGTTTGGAGGCCTATCTCCACCCACCACCACTTCCCCTGCCAGTGGCGGACTCCCTCAGACATCGGTGCGTTGGTGGTTCTTTGTGTCCGGGGATGGGCGTCCAGGTACACACCGGCTCACTCCTTGGCGGCCGCTTATCGGGGCCTGGAGCCTGGGGCTCGCTCGGGCCACTTCGGAGGTGGGGTGCCCCCGGGCTCTCGGCCTGGGGCTCGGTCACTCAGGCACAGCTGGCTGCCGGCGGAGCTCACGGGCGCGTCACTGCAACTCCCCCTGGCTTCTGCTCCGCGGCTGCTGAGTGAGCCCTCATCTGGGACTCTCCTCAGCTCTTTCTGGGACAGTGGCGCAGCTGCCCCTCTGTTGGTCTTCCTTGGTCTCTTGTGTTCTGGGGGCCTCTGGATGTCTGGAGCTTTGATCTCCTCCACACCTGCTTCACACCCTGGAGGACGGGGCTGTGGCCCCCCCACACCCTCTAGCAGATTATTACATGAAGGAACCTTTTAAAAAACAAAAAACAAGCGCGTCCATGCTCACAGGTGTACACATGGGTGATCACACCCACAAACTACACCCTTTTTGGCTCCTACCTCAAAGCACACTGTGTTCTGTTGATCTTATGTGCTGCACAATAATGTTTAACATTTAGTATTTACTGTCATATTCCCATATATCATTGTGATGTTGTTTATTCTATTACTCTTGTTCTCTTCTGCTTGTTTTCTTTTTTCTTTCTCAGCAGGTGATCCAGGTGATTGATATATGCCTTTTTTTTCTCTGCCCGTTCTGTTGGTTTTTGTTTTTTTGCCCTTCTCCCCTGTCCCTCTTCTCAGCTGTTTCTCTTTCCCTCTTTCTTTCTCCCCTTCTTTCCCCCAGTCAAGTCTGTCCCGTATTCAGTAAGTGAAAATAAAATAAACAATAAAAGGTGAATCAAATAGACCATTACGGCAAGGCTGGGATGGTCAGTTTGGTAAAGTAAATCCGTTGGGTATCTTTGTTTGCCTTTAGACAATAATTCTGATGGCAAAAGAGCCAAATGCGACAGGCAAAAAAAAAAAGAAAAAAAGTGTTGCTGTCATATTTTCTTGGATGTGGTTTGTTGTCATAATCAAGAACGTGTCTTATTTTTTTATTTGTTTTGTTGCTGATCGGCCATTGGACTGCTGAGCCTGCAGTGAACAGCCAGCCACTGACTCTTGATGCTAGAGCAAGGACAACTGAGCTCTCTCTCTCTCTCTCTCTCTCTCTCTCTCTCTCTCTCTCTTTCTTTTAAATAAATAATACGTTCGAGCTGTTTATGTTTTTGACTTGTTATGGACTCTGACTGGCAATGGGAGGGCTGGCGGACTCATATTATGGAGGTGGAGGGTAGACACATTTTGTGTAAGAGACCACATACTACAGTGGTGATTGACACAGACTTCAATGGACATTTAGGTGAAGGGAACAGAGGTTATGAGGTGTTGGGTAGGTGTGGTGTTTAGGAGAGAAATCTAGAAAGACAGATGTGGGGCAGATTTTCCAAGTGGAAATGGCCGTGGTGCACACATACTTCAAGAACAGGGAGGAAGTTGTAGAAATATATGAAAGTGGAGGAAGCTGCACACAGGGCAACTAAATATTATGCAGAAGGTGAAATCAAAAAGACAGGAGACAAGGAGGTGTCAGGGAGAATGCAGCTATGCAGCATCAAATGGTAGTTTGAAGGATGAGTTTGGACATCAAGAAGAGGAAGTGAGTGAAGGCAGAGACATGCAGGAGTATAAACAGGCTCTGGGTAGTAGGGAAGACTTACCAGATGCTGGGATAGTACAGCTTTATTGAGATAAACTGCCAAGAAGGGGTTTGACGTCTTCTCTGCACAGAAGAAAGGGAAAAAAGAAAAGTGATTTTGAAAGTATTTGAAGGAAGAGATTTACAAAGAAAAAGAAGTGTAGTTAGCGAAATGAAGAAAATAGACCAAGAAACTGGGAGGCGAGGCATGTAGCAGGAAGAGGTGACAAAGGAAAAGGCTCAGTGCCACGTATGTGAAGCTGGACCCCAAGGAAATGAGGGAATGAGACTTGCTAGGCAGAGAGTGAGTTTGAATGGATGTTCAAACCCAAAAAAAAAAGATATATTCACATAACATAGATTGAAAGAAGCTGCAGGTGGCACAGCAGCTTTAATGTCTTCCAGACAGGAAGTTTTGGAAAGAAATATCATCATTTCCCAGATTTTACTATCTTAGTGTTCTGTAACAAAATCACTGTTGTGCGCATGGTGTTAGAGATGATGATGATTACAAACAAACTTAATGTGCTAGTCGTGCTTTTCTTGAGGGATTTGTCCTTCCACCAGTTTTCATGTCATTGGAATCATTTGTATTCACTGATTCTGGCACTTATTCCATCAAACCAAACTCCAAGTAAATACTTTCGGCTTTTTGGTTTTGTCAAAACGAACTAATGTAAAGAATGCCTGGCTGTGCACTACACCACGCAGTGGGAATTTGTCTTCTCAGTTAAATTCAGGATGAACTTGCTTTATTAACACAGGACCTCAAAAGTAACCGTTATAACCCCAAACACAAGAAAATGTGATCTACAGCACAGTGAGAACTGGCAACTCTTATCTGGAGGGTCAGAGTGAATGAACTGGACACCGGTAGAAGCAGGATTTGCTTTCACACTGAATTTCTTTTCCTTCTGATCCGATACAAAGAAAAACTCAGGGCGGTATCGACGATACTGATCTGATACGATACTCTGAACAAAAACGTATTTTTTACTCTCTTTTATTTATCTCAAATTATAAGTCGTCATATGATCACAGGCACATCAGATTACTTGTTCTTATCACTTAATGATGCAGAATTATCATATAGAAATGAAAAACCTGAAGTTTGGCTATTTGTTGCCTGCCTGCAGCATTAAA
>NW_024386861.1:68771-526272 GCF_900408965.1 Simochromis diagramma
CCCAGTGCTAGTGCTCCTGTCTCCGCTTCTCCGTGATGAGCACCCCGTGCTCGCTGTCCTCTCGTCTCCCCTAACTCCTGGGGACATAAGAGAGAGGAAGCCGTCAGACACACAATAATGCAGCAGACTCAAACTAGGAACTGGTCGAGAGACTGACGTGAAGCCACGCAATGATCCAGCGTCGGAGAGAGCTCCACCACACTCTCAAATAGCTCCTCCGACAGGCCTGATCAGCTGCAGGTGTGGCCAATCACCTGCCAGGGCCACACACACACACACACACACACACACACCACACACGTCTACAAGCAGGGAGAACGAGGGACAGCAATACAAAATACATACATTATAATATTAGTCCATAACTGCTCAGGGTACCTGGGTCTGACACATAAAATGTGTCCGTCACAATAACGTTGCAGGCTATGCTAGGCTTTGGCCCACATCAGTCTAAAACTGTATGTAACCATGAATAACGTGTTTTGGAAACTAACAGCACAACATGCAGCACTGTTAGTTCTCTCAGTCTCAGAGCAGCGTTTCTAATTCTAATCTAAGTGAAGCTGTCAGAGAAAACAGCAGCCTCGAGCAGCCAGGATATTAGTTTACAGAGGCTGTTAGAATTATATGCCTAACGTTAAAATGTTGGTGACACAAGAATTTCATCTTAATGGCACTGACGTATTCATAGGTCATAGTTATGATTTTGCAAATATTCCACCTTGTAGTGCAGTTTGCACAACTTGTTTTAAAAATGCACTCAGCCTACAAACATTACTGATGAGTCAAGATCTGCACAAAGTGACAGGCACACTGAAGCAGCTCCACATTTTATTCTTATTGTCATGTATGTCCTATTTGTCAGGTGACAGAAGAAGCAACACAAAGCTCAGAGAGCAATGGTGACACAAGATCACAGGTGGAATTGGATGATGACGCAGAATGAGAAGAGCGAAAGTGGATCGCTAAATGAAACGGATGAACCAGAACTGGTTTGTAAAAATGCTGCAGCTTCAGTGGTGTGGAACTGGTTTAGCTTTCGTCCGTCAGATACACAACAAAGCACTATTTTTGGTAGAGCATGCTAGCGGGCCGTCGTTATTACCGTGTTTTTTGGAAAATACGGCACACCTAAAAACCAATCCTTTGATTTTTCTGAAAGTCGACAGAGCCCCTTATAACCCCGTGTGCCTTATGTATGAACTGTGGTTGTGTTTACTGACTCGAAACGATTTTATGTGCACGGCGCTCGAAAATCTGTCAGATGTTTCAGTACGACTTTGCTAAGCTACCACCGCTTGATGGATTGTCGGAGCGTTACGGCTGTCGTAGGCAGGAGCCTCGCGGAGTGAGCCATGTCTCCGTGACGACCAGGACACAGCAGTCACGGACGATTGGCTGTGCGGCGAGAAGTAGGTTCAGTTCGTCTATTTTGTTGACGACCGACCGTGCGCTGGTCAGAAAGATGCTCGGGAGCGGTGGTTTGAAAGGCTGCTTCTTTAGCCTGGCCAGCAGGCCCGACAGGCATCCCCGCTTTTGTTTGCGTTCCTTCCGCCGCCTGCGTTTCTTGGCAGAGCCGATAACAATCCACGGAGCACCCGATGTCCTCGCTATCTCCGGGGGGATGTTGTGCACCCTCTGATAATCACTGGTAATGGGGATCTGGCTGTTATATCCGATCTTGCATAATTCCAGATGGTTGTAGGAAAATTTGGCTTCACAATAAGGAAAACAAAAGAAGAAGAAAAAGTGGAGAAACAAAAAGAAAGGCACCCAAGTGGAGAGCATAGAGCCGCTGCGTCTGTGCGCGCCGCCATCTAGTATACTTCTTCTAGTACACAGCCTGGAGGTGTGTTTGGGGTCATTGTCCTGTTGAAAACTGGTCCCTAAATGCAATTTCTCAACGAGAAGTTTGGGCTCGGGTGAGCTGTGCTGAAGATATCTACCTATTCGGAACCATGGTAACAGGGTTCTGGCTGATCGGAGCTGGCTTGAGAAAGCGGAACCGGCTGTTCAAACCCCCACAGGCTGCCCGCTGGGATTGGAACGATGGGAGAGGCGTGAGTTTCTCAAAATGGGCTCATTAGTCAGCACGGATAAGATCTTGGAGAGGCTACGGCTGCTGTGAATACTCAGAATAAGATCTCTGACTGCAGACTGGATACATCTCGGAAAGGCTCGCTCGGAATAACATCTCTGGGCGCAAATTGGATGACATCTCAGGGAGGCACACTGCCGTGAGTTCTCAGAATCGGCTCCTTGAGCACAAGAATGACAACATCACAGAACGCAAGTATGGCGAAGCTCGCGGCTCTCCAACGGGAGATTGAGAGACCAGTGTTGGACTGTAGAACTGCTTTGAAATTCATATGAGCTGTTCGCACTAAAGTAAAAAGCACCATCACTTATGCGGATACCCCTTCAGCCCCAGACGTGGGCTCAAGGCCGGAGCTGAACAACACCCTGATAACGACTGTGTTGAGTCTGTTCCTTCCCATTCCATGCAAGGCCACCTGGGTTGGCTGGAAGACTGTTTACTTAGCCTGGCAGGGCGAAGGACACTGTCTCAGCTGAACCCTGGACACGCACACACATACAGGGAGTGCAGAATTATTAGGCAAATGAGAAGGGGTGTGGTCTAATGACATCAACACCCTATATCAGGTGTGCATAATTATTAGGCAACGTCCTTTCCTTTGGCAAAATGGGTCAAAAGAAGGACTTGACGGCTCAGAAAAGTCAAAAATAGTGAGATATCTTGCAGAGGGATGCAGCAGTCTCAAAATTACAAAGCTTCTGAAGCGTGATCATCGAACAATCAAGCGTTTCATTCAAAATAGTCAACAGGGTCACAAGAAGCGTGTGGAAAAACCAAGGCGCAAATAACTGCCCATGAACTGAGAAAAGTCAAGCGTGCAGCTGCCAAGATGCCACTTGCCACCAGTTTGGCCATATTTCAGAGCTGCAACATCACTGGAGTGCCCAAAAGCACAAGGTGTGCAATACTCAGAGACATGGCCAAGGTAAGAAAGGCTGAAAGACGACCACCACTGAACAAGACACACAAGCTGAAACGTCAAGACTGGGCCAAGAAATATCTCAAGACTGGTTTTTCTAAGGTTTTATGGACTGATGACATGAGAGTGAGTCTTGATGGGCCAGATGGATGGGCCCGTGGCTGGATTGGTAAAGGGCAGAGAGCTCCAGTCCCACTCAGACGCCAGCAAGGTGGAGGTGGAGTACTGGTTTGGGCTGGTATCATCAAAGATGAGCTTGTGGGGCCTTTTCGGGTTGAGGATGGAGTCAAGCTCAACTCCCAGTCCTACTGCCAGTTTCTGGAAGACACCTTCTTCAAGCAGTGGTACAGGAAGAAGTCTGCATCCTTCAAGAAAAACATGATTTTCATGCAGGACAATGCTCCATCACACGCGTCCAAGTACTCCACAGCGTGGCTGCAAGAAAGGGTATAAAAGAAGAAAACTAATGACATGGCCTCCTTGTTCACCTGATCTGAACCCCATTGAGAACCTGTGGTCCATCATCAAATGTGAGATTTACAAGGAGGGAAAACAGTACACCTCTCTGAACAGTGTCTGGGAGGCTGTGGTTGCTGCTGCACGCAATGTTGATGGTGAACAGATCAAAACACTGACAGAATCCATGGATGGCAGGCTTTTGAGTGTCCTTGCAAAGAAAGGTGGCTATATTGGTCGCTGATTTGTTTTTGAATGTCAGAAATGTATATTTGTGAATGTGGAGATGTTATATTGGTTTCACTGGTAAAAATCAATATTGAAATGGGTATATATTTGTTTTTTGTTAAGTTGCCTAATAATTCTGCACAGTAATAGTCACCTGCACACACAGATATCCCCCTAAAATAGCTAAAACTAAAAACAAACTAGAAACTACTTCCAAAAACATTCAGCTTTGATATTAATGAGTTTTTTGGGTTCATTGAGAACATGGTTGTTGTTCAATAATAACATTATTCCTCAAAAATACAACTTGCCTAATAATTCTGCACTCCCTGTATTTGCTTTCGTAGCTGGTGGAGACGGATGGCATTGTCTGCCCTCACTAGGTCCACAACGGCAAGTTCCTGCTGTTGTGTGAACAGGCGTTGGCGTCCTGCCCCAGAAGGTCTTCGAGTTATTCTAGAGAATTCTCATAGTCAGGCCATGGTTGATGACATGGTCCACCAAAGTTGCTCTTATATCATCAGAAATATGGGTCTGTGCGTGGCCTCTTCGACGACCTCCTCCTCTTGCTCTCCCTCCATCCATGCTTGCAAAGTTCTTTAATTGGCTAAACTGAGGGCTTTTTGTAGTTGGCTAATTGGTGTTCAGTTTTTCAAGTACGTGCCTTCAGGTGTGTATTGAGTGGTTGCAATTACCCGATGTGTTTTGTATTTTGGATGTTTTCCAGGGTGGCACCCTGAAATTTCATTTTGTGAACGAAGTGTCTTATGTGTGAAATAGAGTGTAGTATGCAGGACCATGTGTGTTGCATAATTGCAACTAGGGTGCAAAGCAGTGCTTTTGTTTAAGGTATGGGTACATGTGTTTGAGGTATGGTAACAAAAGCTTCAAGTTCAAGAGCAGACTGCAGCGGACTGTACGGGCAGCAGATAGGATCATCGGCACCCCCCTGCCCTCCATGGAGGGCAGGGGGGGGCTCAAGAACCAGGAAACGGGCAGGGAAAATCATCACAGACCCCTCACACCCTGCACACAGACTTTTTGATCTGCTGCCCTCTGGCAGACGGTACAGAAGCCTGCAGACCAGGACCACCCGACACAGGAACAGTTTCTTTCCCCGCCATCTCCCTTCTTAACAGTTGACCTGTCACACTGCTCCCACTGCCAGACTGCAGCTGCACCTTATGTACATTTGTAGTATTCATTCCACCTCATTCATTTCTGTATTTTATGTATATACGTTTAGATTCGTTATTTATAGTTGCTGTTGTGGATAAGGCGTAGCTTTGGGTCACGTGGTGTCGGTAATAGTGATTGCTATATCATCTGTTCACGTCCTGAGGGAATTTTTGTGAATGAGTGGGTGATGGGGGAAGTCGACTTTTGCTGACCGCTCAAGCTTGGAACGTTTTGATCACTGTTTTTCTACGGATTTTAAGGATTTGATAACAAATAAAGGAGTTTTAACCTGGAACTTTGACTTACGTTTTAAACAGCGGGCGCGTCAACATTATTCGCCTATTCAGCTGCTCGGCGAATCAAAGGCTTGACAGTCGCCAATAGTTGCTTTACACAGCTTTGTGTATGTATGTGTAATGTGTGTGTGAGTGTGTGTGTGTGTGTGTGTGTGTGGTGTGTGTGTGTGTGTGTGTGGGTGTGTGTGTGTGTGTGTGTGTGTGGTGCCCTCACAGAAGGAAGGTCACAGCAGGAGCTTTTCATACAACGGTATAAAAGTATTCTTTGTGATACTTTATAAATATGAAACTCTAAAGATTTTGAGTTCGTGCACATTGTGAAACAAGAATCTAAATATTTGTGTCACAATGATTTCTATAAAAGCATTTTGTTTATGGGGATAATGTGACAAATCTTTTGTGACCCTATTAATGATCAATGGTAATTGAAGAGGAACCCTGGCTCGGGACATTTTCATGACAAGTGTCAGCGCAGACATCTACTAACGAGAGAACATGTTTTATCATCATAAACACGGTGATGTTGAAGCATCTGTTTAAAGTGTCACTTCAGTAATGTTGACTCATGTTTTTTAATAATTGACTTTTAAAACTCCTAATTTCTGTGGTTTATTTTAAGTTTACAGAATATAACAGTGGTAAGACGACCGAGTTTTACTTCTCACTGTCCGTTTGTCATGTTGTATTCTATTTATCATGTGTGCTACTTTGCCAAAATGTTTCATTGTGTTCATGAAATAAACCAAGGAAACTTTCACCGTCTGCATCTTTTTACTGTTTTCTGCTTTTGTTCACTCCAAGTTTCGACAAACCTACAGATATCCAGAGTTAACTCACTAACAATGTGGAGCAAGTCTCAGTGTATTTTAGCTGCTTTTTTCCCTGAACCCAACCAACTGAGAGAAACCGCCTGTAGGCCTCACTTTGGTCATTTTGAACGCTGAAGGAGATTTGTTCCATAGACACACCTTATACTAGTTATTCATGCACTACTATGTTTCTATTTAATCCAGATTCCTTTTATAGTTTGCAGTGAAATTTGTTTTTTTTAACCGTGCTTTAATGGGACAGAAGTACAAGTCACTCTTTTACTAACACATTTATAGATGAGTTTATTGCTTGAACGACACAGCTAGCAGTCTCACACACTCTTTAGGGTTTTTCAAGTTTTGTGTGTAATCGTTTAGTCTATCAAACCTCACCCTTTCTCCCCAGTATCACAACAGTATGACTCCCAAAGTAAAGATCAGTAAACAACCGATGATTTCTAAAGCCAGAACAGAAAGATACAGTTGGAAGATGAATGACTGCGTTTTTATGATGTGTAGTAAAACTACCCCCTCTTCTTGTCAAATATCCACAACACCCAACAGATGGTTTGTTACACGCGGGTGTGTCATTTTACGGCTTTAATGTTTTCCAGCTGATGAGGAGAATGAGTGCATTTCAAATGTGCGTCAAAGGCTTTAAACATCCGCTTTGTCTGTAACGACAGTATCAAACTACAGAGAATTGTTTTACTAAAATGAAACATTTTCAGATGAAAACGTTTCATTTTATTTCACTGTAACACCCCCCTCAATGCCATTTTTAGGATATTCTTGGGTGATCCCATGTTTTCATATTTATGCTTTTGGCACTGAGGGTATCTGATACGCACGTTGGTCGCTGTGTTTTGTGCTACCAGCTGTGAGCTCTGCTTTTGCTTTGAGCAGTCTGATTTTTATTTTGTCTCGCGAGTGTGTGTTTTTCAAACCAGATCCTCCTCAGTTTGATTTTGTTACCACAAACTTTGTGTGAAGTTCACAACAGAGGTAAAGAGATTTAAACACACCAGGTTTAAGGACGCAGCGATTGGACCAGCTGCACAGGGCTGGTGAAGCAGAGAGTGTCGGGGAGATGTGCAACGAGAAGGGTCTGGCTGCAGCCACTGTGGAGCTCCACAGTAGCCGGATACACGCATGGATACCGTGGAAGTCTTGCAAGTTGATCGCAAAAGGTTGGTTAAGTCTTTCTTATATAAATTTGCCGTTAGTGATTTCATAATTCTAGGAATCGTCTAGTTTTCTTACAATGATCATGTTGCCACTTTTTTGCGTTACAACAACATTCCTCCTTATTTTAATGTTTTTTCATCGTGCTCCATGGCAGAGAAACACACAGATATGCTTTTTCCTGGGCCTGGTTTCAGTAAGAGAGCTGGATTAACGGCTTCTGTGGGCGAGAAGAAGCAAAATCCACATTTTGCATTAGAGTATGATTTATTGTTGGCGTCAGAGATGCAAAATAACGAATACTTCAATACTGTACTTAAGTAGAATTTCTGGTATCTTTTACTTTACTGCTGTACTTTTTTGTGCCTACTGTATACTTCTTTATACTTCTCACATTTTAGCACGCGTATCTGTACTTTGTAATCCGTACATTTGTAAATCAGCACGCGTGCTTTGGACGCAAGATTACTTCAAAATTTTGTACATAAATTATATTTTAGACCCTGTACTTCTTACTTCGACTTGACTAAAAAGTCGAGTCAGTGCTTTTTAAACAGAGGTATCTAAACTGTAGTAAGGAACGTGTTTACTTGTGACACCTTTGGTTAGCGTCAACACTGTAAATTTCGTCACAAACAGATTTATATATTTATCAATACTTCTATTCGTCATTCTTTTCTGTACAGCTTTTTTATTGCCCAGATTTTAGTTAGCCTCTGTTCAATTGACTGTTATATGTCAATAGAAACATGTCTCACAAATTAAAGTGTCTTTTAAAATATTTGTGGGGTTTTTTTCAAGGATTTTCTTCCCAAATCTATTACATGCCAACTGTAAATTGTTATTTCTGCTAAAACCTTAACTTAAATGTGTATATGGTGTTTATCTGTTTCTCTCTCTGTTTTAGATGCACACATCAATCTGGAATTCGGGCTTAAAGCCAGAACTGCAGGAATGCAACACGTGTTGCAGAGGACTCTTTCACTGCCCTCTGTGCCCCACTTTCAGCCCTGCTGTCAGGGCAAAGATTGAGGAGCATCTAAGTGTGCATATAAAAAATGCTTTGCCTTTCAAAGGTATGTTTGTATTAAATATACTTTATAGTTATAAATATGCACTTTTTTAAGCACTTCTGCAGTATCTTTGTTGACTTAAAAGTTGCTGTTGATATTGTACAGTTCAGTGCATTCATCTGCAACAAAAATAGTGTTTTTATAAAATATATTTTTATTTACTTTTCACCACTTTTCTGACATAACTTTTGTGATCCATACCATTTAACTTTCATTATTGAGGTTGGCTTGGATGTTTTTGTTAACATGTACAATCTGATTGTTAGACAAATTGATTGCATTCTATACAACTACATTTAAATTACGTTTGTTTGTTTGTTTGTTTGTTTGCTTGTTTGTTTGTTTGTTTGTTGTTTGTTTGTTTGTTTGTTTGTTTGTTTGTTTGTTTTTTTTCTCTTACAGATAAAATGAGTGCCGGTGCAGGCTGCCTTGTAGGACAACAGGACACTTTCACTGCCCTGTCTGTAAGATTACAATCATACGGCGTGGGGATATGGCAAGGCATTTATTGTCTTGTCAGCATTCTTCAATGCCAAGTCAGCCACCATTATCAGGACTGCTCCCCGCTGAACTCTTCGAGGAGACCCGTCTCCCCCCCCCAAGGTTTTGTCTTCGGTATCTGAACCATTTTCTGAGTCTTTGTTAGAACATTCATAAGCTCTACCCTCTGTGTTCAATAAAACTGCAGCTGATGGAAAGTCCATGAAAATGACATGCCCTCACTGTGGCCTTACTCTTCGTAGCTCTGGCAAGCTATTTGCACACTGGAGAGAGGAAGCCAAAGCTGTGCTTGAAGGACAACACGTGCCCATTTTCAGACTGAAAAAGCGCAAGTTCCAGGAAGTCAGTCAGGTCAGTATTCACTTTAAACAGTAGTGTAATTACATGGTTAGTGACATTTGAATAACTGTTAAAAAACTGTTCTGCAACAGAGAAATAACTATGTTTTCATCCCCATTTGCCTGACACAGGAGCCAGCAGTTGTTGAAGATCTGCGTCCTGCTGTGCAGTGGGCTGTCCAAAATAAGGCACATGTAACAATGCCCAAATATCTGTCCTTAAATCAAGTGGACCAGCAGAGGGTCTTAAGAGACATGTCAGAGGAAGAAGACACTGGAGCAAGGGACTTGTTCCTCTTTGTTTTTCAGTTTGCAAAGGACATGGAGCTCTTTTGAAAGCATGTGCTGATGAGCAGGGGCTAAGGGTCAGTGCTATGACATGTAATGGACAAATGAAGGCACTGGCTGTGTTTGTTTGTTTGTTTGTTTAATATGTTGTTGTTGTTGTTGTTGTTGTTGTTGTTTTTTGTATAGTACAAAATTCCAATTAAACTTATTTCAAAATGTTGTTCACTTGATTCTGTGTCCATACTTATAATAAAGGATTACAGTGAAACAGCATTAAATGTAAATGTAACAGCATTTTTTTAAACTTGTAATTTCAAAATAAAAAGCTTATTGTTGATATTAACAGTAAAGAATTGTAATCAATAATATTTTTATACATTTTAAACATTAACACTCTGGGCTCTATCCTGGCCATCTGTGGACACTTCACTTATTCTTTTTTTGACTACTGCACTGCAGTGGACCAAAACAATGACACGGGTTTGATCTTAAGGATCTAATAGTTGTGTGTGTTGTGCATGACATTGCCACACAAATATGTATTTGCAAGATAGAGTAGAATAAATTATGACGCATGAAATATTACATAGGCTGCAGTGAATTTCTGTTGATACAGACTATTGAGCTTTGAGTTTCCCAGTCAAACTTAGCTTTGAAGCACATGCTAAAAACACTTTTACTCTTTTACATTTCATAACAAGACACCATAGCCAAAATATTAACAAAATATATATTATTAAAAAATTCAAAGCTGCAGCACATACAGCAACAAACACCGTTAGTAAATGTGTCCTGGAGTTTATGCAGGTGCAGAAAGTGCTGCTGCTGTAAGTCAGCCTAACAGCTTCCAGATCACTTATTTTTCTGGAAAGATGGTAGGAAAGGCATCACTGCTCATTTCTACAGTCTCCCAGATCTTGGAATACAATCCCTTTGTACCATGAAACCACTTCGCAGTACTAGGAGTCCACTAAAACCTATAAGAGAGTGATCCTGGAAGAAATGGGGCACACACTAGTGACCTCAACAATTGCAAGACAGCCTTTTCCCCGATGCTCAGATGGGGGGGAAAAGGAAGTTTCATGAAAACATTAGGACTTTATCACCGTTTTACCAGAAAAGTTAATGGTAATATATAACCTAACTGGCTATAAAGAGTAAAACATTTAGATACAATTTTGATGAAAAGGACTGGGGCTATTTTAAAGAGTCACGTCGGTAAAAGTAGAAAAATGTTTTAAGAAATATACATTTTATAGCATTTTGTGAACATACACAAAAAGTGGCCATTTTTGGCAACAAACAAGCTGAAAGAGTTGTATATTTTTGGCTCTCCTTGAACAAAAATAATAGAGCATAATAATCAATGTTGATGTTAATCAATTAGATGTCCCAGACTCTACTATTAATAATACAGCGGTGCCTCGTTTATCGCTGGTGTTACGTTCAAAAAATAACCCGCGGTAGGTGAAATCCATAGCCAACTTTATTTTTTACAATTATTACAGATGTTAAGACTGTAAAACCCCTCACTACATGCTTTATACACTTTTCTCAGACAGGCATGAACATTTTCACACTTTTCTCTTTGTTTAAACACTCTTAGAGTTCAAACCTTAGAAACACAAGTCCAGTGCAAAACGTTTTGTCGGCATTGTTGTGTTTGTTTGGGAGAAAACTTACAAACATACAGTACAGCACTTCAGAGTTACACTGCTAGCGATCGAAGATTTATGTCAATTCGACAAGCTAAACGCATTCTGTACTGTACAGCAGGAGTCCCCAAGCTTTTTGCACCACAGACCACTTTAATGTCAGACAATATTTTCAGGGAACGACCTTTAAGGTGTCGCGGATAAATACAACAAAAGAATAAAAAAAAGAAACTGTGGTATTTTGTAAATATAATAATAAACGTGACTTGAGCTGTGCGCCAACAACAATGACAGTGACATCCTCTGCTTCTTACGCTCTCTGGTCGCTATGGTAACGCGTAAATAGTTCTTTCAAAATAAGACACACAACTACAACCATACATTTCACACCGGAGGATCAACCCTCGCGGAACGGTACCAAAGGACCGCTCCTGTACAGGAGACACTGGACTAGATTGATTGACAATGGTCTACAGCAATCAGAACGCACAACACGATGTACTGTAAAAATAATAATAAATCAGCGAAACAGCAAGTGTCACTTTTGGCCACGAACAATTTAAGATGTTGCATCTTCAAAAAATAAAAATACAATAACTGAGCCTTACACCGGAGTATCGTTGCACTGGTTTACTGAACCTTACTTTCAGGGCATGTACAGAACATGAGCATCCATTTTCTACTGCCTCCTGCAGGACACACTCTTCTTCCACTTCCTTACACATTAATGTAACACAGAACTAATACTGCCTCTCCTGGCATTACCATTGTAACAACACATTCATTCTGTTTCTTTCAGAAGAATAACAGGAACTTAGGATGTAGGTATCTATGAATAATAACTATTATGTATACTCATATATTTATATAACCACTTATTTCTTGCGATACCACATCTCCTCCCCCCTTAAGTCAACAACTCCCTTGACTTACAAAATAACTGTTTATCTAAAGAATGCTTAACAAACAATCAACATGTAATTAAGGTAACCATACAACCATACAAACTGTACATAGGTTTCCATGTTTCTCTTTTTTTTTTCTAACTAGGAAGGTACGTCCTTCCTGTGAGATCAGAGCGCATTGTTGCTCTATTTCTGGAAGATCTCACACTACCTAACAAAGTCCTTTAAAGTCTCTGGTGGACGTCTCTCTCTCTGGGAACGTCGCAACACGGGTGTCCCTGAGGAGTCTCCAGGAGCTGGAGTCTCCGGAGCATAAGGCAACTCCATTGCCGGAGGTTGTGGCGATGTGTCCAACTCTGATGGCAAGCAGCACTCAGGCACTGATTCTTTGTCAAGCAATGGCTCCACCTCCCTGTCTGGCGTACTGGGAACAGTGTCAGCCACTCTTGCTCTCACCTGATCCACGTGCCGCTTCACAGTTTGACCTGATCCAATGGTAACAATGTAAGACACTGGACCCGATGCTCTCACAATGACTGCGGGAATCCACTTCGGGCCATAGGAGTAGTTTCTGATGAAGACCTTGTCTCCTGGTGTGAAACTTCTCAGTCTTTTCTTGGTGACATGATTTTCTTTCTGTTTCAATTGTTTGTGCTGCACTTTTGTTTTCACATCAGGCATGAGCAAGTCCAAAACTGATCTGAGTCTCCGTGACATCATCAACTCTGCAGGTGATAAACCAGTAGTGGCATGCGGTGTGATGCGATAACTGAACAGAAATCGGGACAGTCTGGTTTGCAAGGTATCACCTTTTACTTTCTTCATCCCCTCCTTAAAGGTCTGGACCGCCCTCTCAGCCAGCCCATTTGAAGAAGGGTGGAAAGGTGCTGATCTTACATGGTCAATTCCATTCTGCTTCATGAATGACTCAAATTCAGCACTTGTGAAACATGTTCCGTTGTCTGAAACTAACATTTTAGGTAGTCCAAACACACTGAAACTCTGGCGCAGTTTCTCTATAGTTACCTGTGATGTAGAGGATTTCACAGGGTAAATGTCCATCCACTTGGAATGAGCATCCACAATGATTAGAAACATCTCCCCGAGGAAAGGCCCTGCATAGTCCACATGGATTCTGGACCATGGTGACTCCGGCCACTCCCAAGGGTGTAATGGTGCAGTAGGTGGTGACTTGGAGTGTTTCTGACACTCCTCACATGCCTGCACTTCTCTTTCAATGTTCTCATCCATCCCTGGCCACCATACATACGACCTTGCCAAGCCTTTCATCTTCGACATGCCTGTATGAGTCTGGTGCAGGAGTTTCAATATTTTGTCTCGGCCTTTGGTGGGAATAATTACTCGGGCTCCCCAGAGCACGCAACCATCCCTCACACTCAGTTCCAGCTTTCTCTGTCGATACGGCTTTAAACAGGTGTCGGTCTCAGTTGGCCAGCCTTTTAAGGTGTACTCGTGGACTTGCGACAACAAGACATCCTTAGCTGTCCATCGTTTGATCTGTGCAGTGTCCACTAATGTGTCATCCAGTACATCCATCATCAAAACCTGCTCAGCCATCTCTTGCTCAGGTGCTGAGTCTGGTACCGGCAACCGGCTGAGCGCATCCGCGTTTTCATGATGTTTTCCTGGCTTGTACCTGATGTTGTACTCGTAAGCACTCAATGTCACGGCCCATCTTTGTACTCTTGGTGAGCCCATCTGAGGTATAGGCTTCTTTTCATTGAACAGTGAGATTAGGGGTTTATGATCTGTGTAAATCGTGAAAACTCGGCCATACAAGTGTTTGTGAAATTTCTTGATGCCAAATATCACAGCTAGACCTTCTTTGTCAAGCTGAGAATACTTTTTCTCAGCAGGAGAGAGTGTGCGTGACATGAACCCCAAAGGTCTCTCGCTTCCATCCTCCATCTTATGTGACAATACGGCGCCTACGCCGTATGGGGATGCATCACATGAGAGAACCAACTCACGGTCAGCAGAATAATGAACTAACACCTCTGTTGAGTTCAACAGGTTCTTAGATTTCTGGAATACTTCCTCTTGTCTCTTTTGCCATGTCCACCGTACCTCGTGTCTCAAAAGTTCATGCAAGGGTGCCAACAGGGTTGCCAGGTTTGGAAGGAATTTGTTGTAGTAATTTAGCAAACCTAAGTATGCTTTCAGTTCAGTGACATTTGTGGGGGTAGGTGCGTCCATGATTGCTTTAACTTTCTTTTCCACTGGGTGGAGCCCCTGGGCGTCCACTATGTGCCCCAAGTACTCCACTTTCTCTTGCATGAAGGCACACTTGCACCTCTTTAACCTCAACCCAGCTTCCTCCAACCGGGTCAACACCTCATCCAGGTTCTGTAGATGTCTTACTTCATCCACTCCAGTCACTAAGATGTCATCTAAATACACTGCTACATGAGGTATCCCCTTCAAAAGACTTTCCATGGTCCTCTGGAATATTGCTGGAGCAGAGGCCACTCCAAAAGGCAATCTGTTATACGTGAACAGCCCCCGAGATGTGTTTACTGTCACATACTTTTTCGATTCGTCATCCAAGAGGATTTGCTGGTAAGCGTGGCTCATGTCTAATTTTGAGAACTGCTTACCCCCGGACAGTGTGGCAAACAAGTCCTCCATTCTGGGTATGGGGTACTGCTCCAGTGAAGCCACGGTATTTACAGTAAGCTTGTAATCCCCACACAGTCTTATTGTCCCTGTGGGCTTCAGGAGTGGCACTACTGGTGCCGCCCATTCAGCATATTTCACTGGCGAGATGATGCCTTCTTTCAACAGTCGGTCTATTTCCTCGTCGACTTTTGCTCGCATAGCAAAGGGGACAGAACGCGGACGGAAGAAGCGTGGGGTGGCATCACTTTTCACATGAATAGCAGCTTTCATTCCTTTCAGGGTGCCCAACTCCTCTTTGAACACATTTTCATGTTTACTTAACACTTGCTGAAGTGTTTTCTCTGTTGTTTTGACTTGGTGCAGCTTCCTGTTGTTAGGACTGCTTTTCACTTCACCCCAGTCCAATTTAATTTCCTCGAGCCAAGCTCGACCTAGCAAGCTGGGGCCGTCGCCTTCGACCACCACCAGGGGCAGATGTTTTTTCTGCTGCTTGTATTTGACGCTGACTCGTGTTGCACCAATCACCTTAACAGGATCCCCTGTATAAGTTTCGAGCTTGATTTGGATGGGCTGCAGGCTGGGGGGCTTGCTGTCTTTCCCTGTTTCTCTGATTGTTGCTTCGTTCATGACTGTTAGGCAACATCCAGTGTCTATTTCAAAGTTCACCTTTTTCCCATCAATTTGCATATCCACAGTGTAGGGGTCTACTCTTCTTAAGTGTACCGCACTGCCACGCCCTAACTTGAACAGTTTTCTGTTGTGCCCTTGACTGCACTTGACACAGTTCAACATAAAAGAGTCATCTTCAGAGCTATCAGTTTTGTTGTTATCTGCTTTCTCGCCCACATTGTGAGTACTGTAGTGTGAACTCTGCTTTTTTTCTTTCTTTACATATGTCGATCTATACTTTTTCTGGTTCAGTTTAGTCTTGCTTCTACAAGCTCTAGCTATGTGTCCCACTTTACCACAAGCATGACATTTTTCTTGTTTGTACTTACAGTCTGCTGCTGTGTGCTTGGTTCCTTTGCAACGATAACACTCTTTATTTTCTGCTTTAAAGGTACGACTCTCCTGTTGTCCTCTAGTGAGACTGAAACATTTTGCTGACGCCCCTGAGGTCTGCAGATCCTGTGCATTTTTATTTGCAGTCTCCATGGCCACTGCAATTGACAGAGCTTTGTCAAAAGTGAGATCTATTTCTGACAAGAGACGTCTCTGAATTCGGTCATCCTTAATTCCGCAGACGATCCTATCTCTCAACATCTGTTGTAACGTGTTGCCATAGTTACAATCCTGTGCCAGGCGACGCAGCTCCGCTACATATTCCATGACGGTTTCATTCGGCTTGCGGGAGCGAGAGTCGAACTTGTACCTTTGCACAATTTCACTGGGCTTCGGATCGAAGTGATTTTTCATCAGAAGCACCAGCTCTTGGAAGGTTTTGTCTTTGGGCTTGGCCGGGCTGAGAAGGTTTCGTATCAAGCTGTACGTCGCTGCTCCGACGACACTTATTAATATCGCTCTTTGTTTCTCTGCATCGTCGATCCCGTTAGCTGCGAAAAACTGTTCGAGTATTTCCGTGTACTCATCCCAAGTCTGATTCTTTGGATCGAACGCTACTAGCGTGCCAATTGTAGCCATTTCCGCTTCGAGGTCACTGCCTTCTATTTCCAGCCGAAAACTTTTGCATTCTTTGAAAAGCTAGCCAAACCTGTAGCCGACTCCTTCACTTTATTTTCTTCTCTTTTCTTTCAGTCCGATCGCCCAAACTCCTCCCCCCTAAACGTCCTCGTCGCCAAAAAGATGTTGCATCTTCAAAAAATAAAAATACAATAACTGAGCCTTACACCGGAGTATCGTTGCACTGGTTTACTGAACTTTACTTTCAGGGCATGTACAGAACATGAGCATCCATTTTCTACTGCCTCCTGCAGGACACACTCTTCTTCCACTTCCTTACACATTAATGTAACACAGAACTAATACTGCCTCTCCTGGCATTACCATTGTAACAACACATTCATTCTGTTTCTTTCAGAAGAATAACAGGAACTTAGGATGTAGGTATCTATGAATAATAACTATTATGTATACTCATATATTTATATAACCACTTATTTCTTGCGATACCACAGTGAATTTTTTTTTGAACAAACCCAGAGTGTTAAAAAAAAACATCCCACTTAAAACCATTTTATAGTAACAAAAACGCAATTTAGTTTTCGCTGTCAAAGTCGATTTAACCGAAGTTACGTGTTTACGGCTAGTGTGGAGGTCACATGTTTCCGGTTACTGTGGAGGTCACGTGTTTCCGGTTACTGTGGCGCTCCACAGTGGCTGCAGCCAGGTGCTCTTGTGTGCAACAGAAGCAGAGGGAACATTTTACAAGATGATAAATGGCAGATTTAGGTGATTAAGGATTTGTTGACAAGATTAAAAGACACGTCCGTCAGAGTTCAACAACATTACAGTTTGATTAAATAAAACGTTTTTAGACTACACAAGGCTCATTTTCTCCTCTGATAGTAATCATATTAAACATGTCAAGAAAGAAAGAGTATAAAGAAAAATAGTAAATGTGTCTAATTAAACTCTTCCTGTGAGCCTTATATCATCCTTTAATATGTTCGGTGTTACAAACTTGAAGAAGCACAGAAAAGATCATCAGACATTCATCTAATCAGTTTTCAGCCTTCATTCATATTGAAAAGTTGAAATCTTCCCTGCTAGACCCAAGTGCAGCGTTTAACACCGTTGGCCAGAACATTTTATTACAGCTATTATTAAATGGAGAGTCCTCTTCACACACTGAGGTTAATTATGAAGCTCCACAGGCTTCTGTGCAAAGACCAGTTCTGTTTACATTATACGTGCTTTAGAAGACATAGCATACATTTTCACTGCTATGCATATGATACCCACTTTTATTGGTTAAACTGCCGGGATGTCTTAGACACATAATGAGCTTTAATTTTCTGCTTCTAAGTTCAGATAAACTGAGGTTATTGTAACGGGGCGTAAAAATCTTAGAAACACTGGCTAACAAGATCCTTACTCTGGATGGCATCGCCTTAAGCCGCCTGTTGCAGTCATTTGGCACATTATAAGTCAAATTGAAGCACACGATCCCAAAGCACAACATCAACATTTATTTATATACAAAAATAAAAATGCTTTTTACAGAAAAGAATTGTAACTTCACAATATTGCATTAAGATGAGCAGACAGATTTTAATCTCAGCATCGTGCACACAGATTTTTCAGGACACTGGAAGAGTTCCTGCCGTGGATTTAGATGTTAGTGTTGTGTGGATGATCCCATTCTGTGATCTTTGTGTTACTAACACTGATGCTTTTACACTTTAGGACCCTCGAGACCTCTGCTGCTCAGCCGTCCTGATCGCTGCCTCCACTTTAACCAGAGGCTGTAACCTCTGATCATTTCACCTGCACCGACAGTAAAACTCTTCTCCAGAACCAAACGTGCCATAAACCCGTCACAGCTTCATCATCAGCTCAGTCTCAGCAACATGCAGACGACCGAGCAGCAGAAACTCTGCAGGGAACGTCTGAAGTCTGTTCTTCAGTTTTCCCAGCTCACTGTTTATTGAACATGAGACAGAAAAATAACTTCACCTTTAATGTGAAACTTTTATCGCCTGTGACATGTTTGCAGGAAGTTTTCATGCTGTGATTTAGTGTCACAGCCATAAATATCACACAAGGTAAAAACTACAAGTCCCAGCATCCTCTGTGTTTAGGGAGGAGCAGTGAAAGTGAAAGTGTTGATCCTCCGTTCAGAGCAGCAGGAGGAAGAAGGTGGAGCTGAGGCAGCTGAGTGTTAACATGAATATGTTTCTTCTTATGACATAAAATAATTCCACGCTGTTCGTGTCTGTGGGTGAAACGTGAGGCCGCTCGGCTCCTCTGAGCGCTGGTTTCCTGTAAGTAGAGAGGAAGTGAGTTTAGCTGAGAGAGCAGGAGGAGAGTGAGAGCTGTGCTGAGGCAGGTGAGTGTTAACACCGCTCTGACATTACTGTGTCTCTGTGGCGGGAACAACAGGCTCCGTCAGTGGAGGCAAAAATAATCAGACTTTGGTTTTTCAAAGGAAACTACTTTATGTTGGGAGAAGCCGCGCGCTCATTGGATAACGACTTGTCAATATCAAGTTATTAGCCAATGAGCGCGCAGGTTCACAGTAAGACCCGCCCTTATCTCGACAAAAAAAAATGGCGACAGAAACTCATTTCAGGCTGACTTTAAACTGTTTGAGCCACTTCCTGTTCTCAGTCCCGGCGTCCTGATCACCGAGGTTTCTGTTGCTCTGATATCTGATATTGATTATATCGGTAAACAGGCTGTAGGCAGAAACATCAGGTCTGATCTGAAAATCCCTTCAGAAACAAACTTTAAGAGTTTTATGTCCGTGTGAGGCCGCACGCTGATTGGATAACCACCTGTCAGTCTCAGGATATTAGCCAATGAGCGCGCAGATTCACAGTAAGACCTTATCACAGCATTTTTTTAAACTAAAACATTGACAGTAAAACTGTAACGTGTCCTGTGATCTATAAACACTCTGTGATGAATAATCTGAAGTCATTTTGAGCCTGACAGTAGTTTCCTGTCACAGAGCAGAAGCTGCAGGCAGTTTTTGGCACCTTTATATTTTATTTATTCCAAAATAAATCAATAAAGGTAGAAAAGAACTCTCAGTGACATTAAAAATCTATTTTTAAAGACAGATGTGACCAAGTGCAACAAATATAAGATGAGATGTTTACAGATATTTGAAGTATTGATCATATGTAGAACACAGAGCAGGTCCAATAACAGAGTCATCCTGCTCACAAACAGCAGTTTGGTTTCATGAGCTCACTTCCTGCAGTGATCCTCAGCTTCTCTCCAAAGGAGCCGTAACATGTGGGCTCCTCACATGATGATGATCCCAAACACACTGAGTTCCTTCATCCACCTGATCATGTACTTATTAAATAATGTGATGGTTTTGGTGTTTTTTAAAGACTTTGAGCCTCTAAAATAACTGGTTTGGACTTTAGGGCCAAAGCTCCAACATTAGAAAGCCGTCAGTGTGATGCTTCCAGTACAACAGCACCTCTGAGTGTGTGTGTTTACCTCTCAGACTAACTCCACCCTGACATCAAGAAGATGGAGGAAGAGGACGGAGCAGCATCTGCAGCATCCAGCTGTGTGTCTGTGAGGAGTGACGGGGTTACACAAACACCTCCACCTTACAGTCATGGACCTGCAGCAACAATGTAAGAACACTACTAACTTTATTAGTCATTTCAACATAACCATGACAGAATCATTGATCTGTGATTGGTTCAAACTGTTTGATCTGAGTTTGATTTTTATTGACTTGTTTTCTTGCTAAGATCTGAACTCTGTAAGTTTAAGTGAAGTCAGTGCAGCAGAATCAGAGAGAAGAGCTGAGAACAAACTGAGTTCATTCAGAGACAGAAAAACTGGCTGATGATTGGCTGACCTGTCAGCGTTATGAGGCAGACACAATATCACAGAGTGATCAGCTGATCATATGGCTGTCAGAGAGAACTGATCAGTTATTGATGTTTGTGTTTGCAGAGGTCAGAGGTCACAGTCTCCAGTATCCAGCTGTGTGTCTGTGAGGAGTGACTGGTCCAAAGACAAACCTCCATATTTCAGTCATGAACCTGCACCAACAATGTTCTTCAATCATGGAGCTCAGCTGACCATGTAAGAGAGCTGCTGACTCAGAGTTCAAAGGTTGTTTCTATAAATGTTCTGCCAGTGACATCATAACTTAACCTAACACTGGTCTGTGTATGAAGTATCATTTAGTGGCCGTTGTTAAAGTTGTATAATGATGATGCTAGTTTGGGGTGTATTTTCCTGCTGATGCAAATGCATCTACTTTGCCCTTTGTCTGGTGCTTTGGACAAAGACGTCCAATGAAACTCAGAACAACACAGTTTGCACCACCAGCAGGCAGAGGAAGTGGCTGACATCCAGAAATCCTACCAGTGGCTGAACAAAGCTGGACTGAAAGACAGCACAGAGGCACTAATCATGGCAGCACAGGAACAAGCTCCGAGCACAAGACCCATAGAGCCCGGGGTTGTGTTGTATTAATAGTGACTTTGTTTCTTTGGACCAAAATCTTTAGTTTTTCAGTTCAGTTGCAACATTGACTAACACTAATGCAGGGGTCGGCAACCTGCGGCTCTTTAGTCCTTACAGTGCGGCTCCTCGTGGTTTGGGAAAATAAATTAGAGTATTTAGCTGAAGTGTATTTTATTTATGTTCTTTTTTAACTTGTAGTTCTAAATTGGAAGATTATTGTGATTTTGAAATATAAAAATAAAATTATATTTTTTATTTTTCATCGTTCAAATAAGCGTCACACTCGTGGAAGCCGGTGTACCCGCCGAAACGCCGTGCATTTATCGAGACTTTCAGCCCCAGGTAGGCCAATTATGGATCTTCGGATCCACATTATGTCAGCAGCTGTTCTCCACCGTGAACTATGTTAAAAACAAACACCGCTCACGCCTCACAGACGACAGCTTACAGTCCTGTAAAGATGAAAGTGACTTCGTACAGCCCCGACCTGCAGACGCTGTGCGCAGAGGTTCAGGAGCAGAAGTCCCGTTGTAAACATATCACGGCAGACCCGACGATGTTTGCATGAACACGCTTTTCACACACGGTTGCTGTACGCACACAGCCGGCTGTAGCTTTGCAGCTCACAGCCCGACACACACCAACACAACAGCACAGACGTTAAGGCGGCGAGGCGTGATTGCGGGTGCCGCTCAGGTGCGTCCGGCTCCCCTGCAGCGGCGCTGCAGACCACGCCCCGCCACACACATTAACCAGGTAAAATACATATTTAGGCAGAATTTTGCAAATATCTATTTTTCATCTTTCAGCAGCTTAGAGCTTTTTTTCCAATTACTTTTTAAAAGTCAGGTCAAGGCTCCAAAAGCCCAAAGGAGATATAAGGGTGGCGGCTCACAGCAGCTTTTGTTTGCTACATCATTTTAGTTCAGCTGGGTGTCTTTCCTTTGGTTATATTTCTTTAAGAGTTCAAATGTGTTCATTACATAAATAACATGTAATTTTCTCTGTAGCACTTCATGGATTTCATAAGCAACACACCTTAGTTGTTCACACAAAGCATAAAGGTAAAAACAGTATATACAGTGTTATCTTCATTCTAGATGTCACAAAGTATTTGTGGCTCCCAGTGTTTTCTTTTGCGTGGAAACTGGCTCCAAATGGCTCTTTGGGTCCTGAAGGTTGCTGACCTCTGACCTAATGGTATATTTGTTTTAGCTGCATCGTTCTATAAAAACATGAATCAAATCTGAGAAAAGTTTCCACCTGACCTGTTGAATGTTATTGAAGCCAGAAGTTTGCCTTCATACTGTGTTTCTTGCATGCCTTTTGTGGTGTACTAATTGATGTGAAATGAATGCAATGTGGTTGTGTTTGCAGAGGTCAGAGGTCACAGTCTCCAGTATCCAGCTGTGTGTCTGTGAGGAGTGACTCGTCCAAAAACAGACCTCCAGTCTTCAGTCATGAACCTGCAGCAACAATGTTCTTCAATCATGGAGCTCAGCTGACCATGTAAGAGAGCTGCTGACTCAGAGTTCAAAGGTTGTTTCTATAAATGTTCTGCCAGTGACATCATAACTTAACCTAACACTGGTCTGTGTATGAAGTATCATTTAGTGGCCGTTGTTAAAGTTGTATAATGATGATGCTAGTTTGGGGTGTATTTTCCTGCTGATGCAAATGCATCTACTTTGCCCTTTGTCTGGTGCTTTGGACAAAGACGTCCAATGAAACTCAGAACAACACAGTTTGCACCACCAGCAGGCAGAGGAAGTGGCTGACATCCAGAAATCCTACCAGTGGCTGAACAAAGCTGGACTGAAAGACAGCACAGAGGCACTAATCATGGCAGCACAGGAACGAGCTCCGAGCACAAGACCCATAGAGCCCGGGGTCTACATGGCTCTTTTTGGGGGGGTTGTGTTGTATTAATAGTGACTTTGTTTCTTTGGACCAAAATATTTTGTTTTTCAGTTCAGTTGCAACATTGACTAACACTAATGCAGGGGTCGGCAACCTGCGGCTCTTTAGTCCTTACAGTGCGGCTCCTCGTGGTTTGGGAAAATAAATGAGAGTATTTAGCTGAAGTGTATTTTATTTATGTTCTTTCTTAACTTGTAGTTCTAAATTGGAAGATTATTGTGATATTGAAATATAAAAATAAAATTATATTTTTTATTTTTTCATCGCTCAAATAAGCGTCACACTCGTGGAAGCCGGTGTACCCGCCGAAACGCCGTGCATTTATCGAGACTTTCAGCCCCAGGTAGGCCAATTATGGATCTTCGGATCCACATTATGTCAGCAGCTGTTCTCCACCGTGAACTATGTTAAAAACAAACAGCGCTCACGCCTCACAGACGACAGCTTACAGTCCTGTAAAGATGAAAGTGACTTCGTACAGCCCCGACCTGCAGACGCTGTGCGCAGAGGTTCAGGAGCAGAAGTCCCGTTGTAAACATATCACGGCAGACCCGACGATGTTTGCATGAACACGCTTTTCACACACGGTTGCTGTTCGCACACAGCCGGCTGTAGCTTTGCAGCTCACAGCCCGACACACACCAACACAACAGCACAGACGTTAAGGCGGCGAGGCGTGATTGCGGGTGCCGCTCAGGTGCGTCCGCCTCCCCTGCAGCGGCGCTGCAGACCACGCCCCGCCACACACATTAACCAGGTAAAATACATATTTAGGCAGAATTTTGCAAATATCTATTTTTCATCTTTCAGCAGCATAGAGCTTTTTTTCCAATTGTTTTTTAAAAGTCAGGTCAAGGCTCCAAAAGCCCAAAGGAGATATAAGGGTGGCGGCTCACAGCAGCTTTTGTTTGCTACATCATTTTAGTTCAGCTGGGTGTCTTTCCTTTGGTTATATTTCTTTAAGAGTTCAAATGTGTTCATTACATAAATAACATGTAATTTTCTCTGTAGCACTTCATGGATTTCATAAGCAACACACCTTAGTTGTTCACACAAAGCATAAAGGTAAAAACAGTATATACAGTGTTATCTTCATTCTAGATGTCACAAAGTATTTGTGGCTCCCAGTGTTTTCTTTTGCGTGGAAACTGGCTCCAAATGGCTCTTTGGGTCCTGAAGGTTGCTGACCTCTGACCTAATGGTATATTTGTTTTAGCTGCATCGTTCTATAAAAACATGAATCAAATCTGAGAAAAGTTTCCACCTGACCTGTTGAATGTTATTGAAGCCAGAAGTTTGCCTTCATACTGTGTTTCTTGCATGCCTTTTGTGGTGTACTAATTGATGTGAAATGAATGCAATGTGGTTGTGTTTGCAGAGGTCAGAGGTCACAGTCTCCAGCATCCAGCTGTGTGTCTGTGAGGAGTGACTGGTCCAAAGAAAAACCTCCAGTCTTCAGTCATGAACCTGCAGCAACAGTGAACTTCAATCATGGAGCTCAGCTGACCATGTAAGAGAGCTGCTGACTCAGAGTTCAAAGGTTGTTTCTATAAATGTTCTACCAGTGACATCATAAATGATTCCTAATGGTGGTCCGGGTACGATAATGCTAGTATCAATCGTAGTAGTAATGCAATCCAAGGTAATGATTTCTTCTCTGTTGCTGTGAACGTCTCTGCAGCCGTCTGTACTCTAATCTGAGACAACTATTACTGACAGAAACCATCACATCATCCAGTTTGTGTGTTTGCAGCTGCTTAAAAGATTTTAAACAGATTAATCAGTAATTTATGTGATGTGTTTGTGTTTGCAGAGGTCAGAGGTCACAGTCTCCAGTATCCAGCTGTGTGTCTGTGAGGAGTGACTGGTCCAAAGACATATTTCCTCCAGTCTTCAGTCATGAACCTGCAGCAACAATGTTCTTCAATCATGGAGCTCAGCTGACCATGTAAGAGAGCTGCTGACTCATTTACGGGTGTTTGAAATTCTGTGACCACTTTGTAATTTTAGTTTATATTTTAAAGTGTTTTTATTTGTAGTTGCCTGTATTTTTATTACACTGTGTGTAACGTGGTGGTTTGTGCTGTTTGGGATTGTTTTGGTGTATTTGTGTCAGAACATCAGATAAATGATTTCATCACATTTTAAAAGAAAGTATCAGGATAATAATCTGAACTGAGTCATCAGAAATAGAAAGATGGTCTCAACAGGCCACTGAGCTGATCTCCAAAGAAATGCAGAAGATTGAAGAGTCCGAGGCTGTTTATTTGTCACAGGCATCGTCATACACGTACAACACAGTGAAATGTGCTGAGCTGCTCCTGTGACTGGACAAAACATTAGAAACAATCATTAAATGAAATAATGAAACATTGTGCAGATGTAATGTTAAAGTGCTTTGTGCCACATTAGCACAGCATGTACTGACAGAGCAGTGCAAGCAGAACAAAGCAAATGAGCAAAGTGATGTAAACAGAGTAACTGAACAGAGTGAGCAGAGTAATATCAGCAGTAATGAAGCAGCAGGATCAGTGTAGCAGCGTGTGACGTCATAATGAATCAGGTATGATCTGAAATATGACAGTGAGACAAGAACATGATGTAAGGTCCTGTTTAAACCCTGATGGTGATGCTATGAGGGGAGCATGTTCTGATTTAGGACTTGGATGGTCTGAGGATAGAAGCTCCTCTCTGTTTGTGTCCTGATGGTGCAGAAGCTTCTGCCTGATTGTAGAAGGAGCTGAAGCCAGCATCATCCCAGAGGTGAAGCTCCTCTGTGTGCAGACCTGAGGTCAGATTCCTCCAGGCTGATGTTCAGGATCTGCAGAAACGTGTGGTTGTAGTTATTGCTGCACTGTGTGCTGACAGCAGATACTCAGAACAAAGCGCTGCACACGTGTTCTTTACAAACATCTGTACATAGAAAATATGGATCATGGCAGTGAATGAACACGTTTCTGTCATTTGTTTCATTGGCTTCTTTTTTCTGCCTGTGTTCATGTGATTAATGTCTAACACATAAACAGGTTTGTAATCAAACATCACATCATCAGGGAGGCATCATGAAACAAAGTTACTGCTGGAGGCTGAACTCAATTTGGTGGCAATGTTCAAAAATATCACTCAGATCATTTCAAAGCTTTTAGTTCTTCTTCTTCACTTCTGTAAAATAATAGAAAGGAAATCAGAACCCAGAAGTTCACTTCCTGATGACTGAACTCTTTCAAAATAAAGCTGAAAGCTCTGAATGTGACACCGCTGTTCCACCACAGTTTTTAGAGGAGGTCAAAGGTCAGTTGAAAGTGATGGATCCCAAACTTCCAGTACATCCAGTGAAGGACATAATCAGCTGTGTGATGAAGGCTTTTACTGTGGAGTTTGTAGGCTGATCACTCTGTGTTTAATAAGACAGGCAGGAACAGCAAAGGAAACTTGGATTCTGAACTCAAACACAAGTTTCTCCACTTTGACTTTTCTCTGTGACCATCAGAGCTTCTGCACAGTGTCATCAAATCTGGATGTTTGTCACTGACAGTCAATGATTTTAGTGATAAAGAAATGTGTTCACAGAGGGAGGAAGAGGAAGAGGAGTGGTGTCTGTGAGGAGGATCAGCTGTCCTGCTGTGCTTTGTGTCAGGACGTCCTGAAGGATCCAGTCTCTACCAGCTGTGGACACTGGTTCTGCAGACAGTGCATCTCCTCATACTGGGACCAGTCTGCTTCATCAGGAGACTGGTCCTGTCCCCAGTGTGGAGAAAGATCCAGAAGCAGAGCTGGACTGCAGACAGCCAGTCAGAGCAGCTGTGTACAAAGTAAGACTGAACATCTGTCTGCTGATGGACTCATTTCTGAAAACTGGACTTCTTGTTGTTGTTCAGACATTGAAGAGTTTTCTTTCTGTTTTTCTTTCTTTCAGCAGATGTTGGTCTGCAGGAGGTTTTAGATGAACATAAGATCAGTCTGAGGAGGAGATGTGAACGTGTGACTGAAGGAAGTGATGAAACAGGAAGTAGAACCCTCCTCAACAGGATCTACACTGAGCTCTACATCACAGAGGGACAGAGTGAAGAGGTTCATAGCCAACATGAGGTGAGGCAGCTGGAGACAGCTTCCAAGATGGACGCCCTCCATGACACTCCAATCAGGTGCCAGGACATCTTTAAAGCCTTACCTGACCAACAGAGACCCATCAGAGTGGTTCTGACCAACGGCGTGGCTGGTGTTGGAAAAACCTTCTCAGTGCAGAAGTTCACTCTGGACTGGGCAGAGGGCTTGGAGAACCAACATGTCAGTGTGGTGGTTCTGCTTTCATTCAGGGAGCTGAACCTGATCAGAGATGAGCAGTACAGTCTTCTGGAGCTGCTCCATGTTTTCCATCCAACACTACAGAAGGTCACAGCAGAGAAGCTGGCTGTCTCTCAGCTTTTGTTCATCTTTGACGGCCTGGATGAAAGCAGACTTTCATTGGATTTCACCAACAGGAAGCTGCTGTCTGATGTCACACAGAAGTCATCAGTCAGCCAGCTGCTGACAAACCTCATCCAGGGGAATCTGCTTCCCTCGGCTCTCGTCTGGATAACTTCCCGACCTGCAGCGGCCAATCAGATCCCTCCTACATGTGTTGACAGGCTAACAGAAGTACGAGGCTTCACTGACGCCCAGAAGGAGGAGTACTTCAGGAGGAGATTCAGTGATGAAGAGCTGTCCAGCAGAATCATCTCCCACATGAAGACATCCAGGAGCCTCCACATCATGTGTAGTATCCCAGTCTTCTGCTGGATCACTGCTACAGTTCTGGAGCACATGTTGACTACAGAGCAGAGAGGAGAGCTGCCCAAGACCCTGACTGACATGTACTCACACTTCCTGCTGGTTCAGACAAAGAGGAAGAAGAACAAGTACCACGAGGGACATGAGACGAGTCCACAGGAGCTGACGGAGGCTGACAGGGAAGTTCTTCTGAAGCTGGGGAGGCTGGCGTTTGAACATCTGGAGAAAGGAAACATCATGTTCTACCAAGAAGACCTGGAGCAGTGTGGTCTGGATGTGACAGAGGCCTCGGTGTACTCAGGAGTTTGTACTGAGATCTTCAAAAGAGAGTGTGTGATCTTCCAGAAACCAGTCTACTGCTTTGTTCATCTGAGCATCCAGGAGTTTCTGGCTGCAGTCTACATGTTCCACTGTTTCACCAACAGGAAGTCAGAGGTGCTGAAGGACTTCCTGGGAAAAAAATACAGAGAGTCCTCTCTGGATGATTTTTTGATGGAAACACTAATAAAATCCTTCAGGAGTAAAAATGGTCGTCTGGACCTGTTTGTCCGCTTCCTTCATGGCCTCTGTCTGGAGTCCAACCAGAGACTCTTAGGAGGTCTGCTGGGTCAGACAGAGAACAGTCCAGAAACCATCCAGAGAGTCATCAAGAATCTAAAAGAAAGGAAGACAAAATCCTCTCCTGACAGAAGCATCAACATCTTCCACTGTCTGATGGAGATGAACGACATCTTATTATCTCAGGAGATCCAAGAGTTCCTGAAGTCAGAGAACAAATCAAAGAAACTCTCTGAGATCCACTGCTCAGCTCTGGCCTTCATGCTGCAGATGTCAGAGGAGGTTCTGGATGAGTTTGACCTGCAGAAGTACAACACAACAGCAGAGGGACGACGTCGACTGATTGCAGCTGTGAGGAACTTCAGAAAGGCTCGGTGAGTCCAGATGTGATCATTAATATTATCAATTAGTGATAGTTTAGTTACTCAGTCACACAGTAATAAATTCTGATTTATTTTGTGTTCACAGTGAAGAGTTGTTTTCATGCTTTTAAAAAGGTTTTTTTTTTTTTATCAGAACAGTACGTTTGTATTATTCTGGCAGAGACCTTGGTAGGAGAGAGCACCTTCACATGTATGTGGGTGTGTAACTGTGAGTTTTTAGTCTTACGCTGAGTTTGCAGTCTGACATGTTTTATCTGCGTGCTGTTTCCACTCGGTCGTGTTAACACGGTGCAGCAGACAGTAATGAGACTGTTGCTCATGTCTGTGCTGCTGTTGGTCTGTTAGCATTGCTCCTTAGGCGAGAAGACTGAGGTGAGACACTTTACAAAGAACGTGTTTGTAGTAAAGTGAAACTGTGTGAAACAGTGAAGATGGTCCAAAGCAGCCTCTGTTTGTGCTTCTAGTCACTGCTCTTTCTGTCTGATGTTATTGTCTTTATCTGGGCTCTGATTGCACTTTCTTAATTTTTCCAACTAATTATTGAACGTGTGAACAATCACAGCATCATCATCATCTTTGGTGGTTGGTGACGTGTAGCAGCAGTGAGTGGGCCAGAGTGATTTGTGTGTTTGTTTTTCTTAAAGTGGATTGTTGAGTCATTCTGGCTCGTTTTGGCTTCACAGCCATCCTCCTCACCTGGATGCTGACTTGCCACTTAGTGAGAGCTCTGTGGAGATCTTCAGGTTCTCCAGTATAGTCGAGAGTCACTTTTATTCTTTTGGGACCCGAAGCTGGAGATGTGGAGCTCACGGCGGCCTTACTTGCCGAGTTTTTCAGCGTGACTTTCTCCACGGTGAACAGGTTTACCGTGGAGCACAAGAAAGCTGACCTTATTGCTCCGATGGAAACGGAGTAAGGCCGAGTTTTAGGACCACAGTAAGAAAAATATTCCCGATCATCTTAAGATAAAGTCGAGGTTAAAGTCAAATTTGTATTTGGAGAAAAAAGTTGAAATGTGGAGATTTGATGTTTCAAGACAAACTGCCAGGTTTGCTGTCCCCTCTACAAAACGCTTTGTTTAGATGAGTTAGTGAAACAAAGTGATCCACCGTCTTATGATAATGATAATAACTTTATTTATAAAGCGCTTTCAAACAAAGTGCTGAACCAATATTTCATCATCCAGTTTTGCAGCATCCATCCTCTTTATTGTACGAAGGTGGAACCATCGATAACCTCGCATCCGTCCATTACAAGACATTTGATTTTGTACAAATCTTCCAGATTTGTGTTTTTCAGCTTTCTGCACCATCCTTTCAGCATCTTTATACTTTTCACCACACTGTGTTTATCTAACACATGGATGTGTAACAGGAATCATTTCCCTTCTTTAGCTAACACCACTGCTGAACTTTCACTGACTCAGAGAGTACAGCAGCTGTGGCACTTTGTCCTGAAACAGCAAATCTCCACATTTCTTCATTTTCACCTTTAATGTTGAAATTAAGGACATTATTTTTTCCATAATGTGGTATGGGCCTTCTGTATAACAGAGACCCAGCAGTAACTAGTGAAGTAGAGCTGGGCGATATATCGAGTTTTTAAAAAATATCGATATATTTTTATACGAGATATAAGATGTGACCATATCCTTTATATCGATATAGCTTATGTTACGTTATAATTATACTTGCGGAGCCGCAAGTTTGCCTTTCTTTCGTCCACTTTCGTCTTTACGCAACGTTACTCGGCCTCGCCTCTCCTTGACTGAACACAACTCCCCCTCCTCCCCCATCGCTTCACCTGCAGGAAGCGACAAGATGAACACGGCAAATCTCCGTTAACGAATTACTGCGCATCGCCCCGTGCGTGGGGCTGGACGGCGTCAACGTGTTAGCTAGCTAACCACGCTAACAAGCTAACCACGCTAACGCCATGCAGCCCAGAGGTGCTGCACGGACTAAAATCCTTTCATTTTCTCAAAAGTTGACAGCGTGCCTTATGTATAAATTCTGGTTGTGCTTGATGGCCGCGAACCGATTTTATGTGGAACACGGCGCTCAGCAATCTGTCAAAAAATGTTTTAGTACGACTTTGCTCAGCTACGGAGCTGCACCGCTTGATGGATTGTCGGAGCATTACGGCTGAGCCTCGCGGAGTGATACGTACTGTGCTTCAACGTAATATTACCCTACTGTGTATAAGGACCATAAATGGCACCTGTTAAGAGACGTGGTTGCGAAGCGGATTTCAAACTCCAGGCTGTCAGTCACGCAGTAGAAGTTGGGAACAGAGCAGCTGTGAAATCTGTGCTCGTCTTTTACTTTACATTTTGACTGCACATTTGTGAGCTTTTTGTTATGCACAAAAACAACATTGTTTTCTTTTATTTATGGAGCATTATTATTTAATAAATGCTCATAATTTATTTTTGAGTAAATTTTATGTACATCTGCTCTATGTTAATAAAAGTGCCTGTGTGACATCTGGGACACAGCTTTGACTAAGAACTCTCTTTTTGTTCTTACTTTATGGCTTTAAAAAAAGATATATCGAGATATATATCTTATATCGCCATCCAGCTAAAAAATATCGAGATATGAATTTTGGGTCATATCGCCCAGCCCTATAGTGAAGCCCAGTGTGAGGGTCTCTGTCTTTAAAATAAAGAGAGCTGGTGATAAAGTGGTGGTGAGGGAATCACCGCTGAGGTTGAACTTCGATCCGCCTCCCTGCATCCTTTTTACTTACCAAGAGAGTTTCCACAGATCCTTGTTACTGATGTGTACGTTCAACTGAGGGCGAATGTGGAAGTCGCCACTCAGACCACAGTAACGTCACACCACACGCTCCCAGTTTATTTTGTCATTTTAATCAATGTGCAGTTGGGAGGTCGCTCGCTGACGTTTGTTATAGCTCCATCAAGGAACCTAATAAATCTTTCTGTAGAGCTCTCTGTGGCATGTTTGACTGAAATGTGTTTTATTTGGTTCCCATCATGAAATCTGTCTTAAAGAGAACTAAACCTCAGTGCTGGTTCTAGATTAGATTAGATAGAACTTTATTAATCCCTCGGGTGGGTTCCTCTGGGAAATTCGATTTCCAAAAAAGCACAGCACCGACAGAAGTTACAGAGTTATACACACACACACACATATATATAAATACAGAGACAATATAAATAAAATATACGAAGGGGATAAATATAATAAATAGGAATAAAAATAAAAATACAAGTGAATTGCACATTTCAAGTATTGAGTCTATTGCACCGTTGACTATTTACAAAAGTATTGCACAAAAGGTATTGCACAGTGAGGTGAAGAGGCACTACAGCTTAGTTGTTCCCCCCTCCTTTGTCCTCCTGTTTCCCCTCCCTCTCCCCTCCAGAGAGGAGTTAAACAGTCTGATGGCGTGTGGGACAAAGGAGTTTTTAAGTCTGTTAGTTCTTGTCTTGGGGAGAAGCAACCTGTCACTGAACAGACTCTTCTGGTTGTTTATGGCCGTGTGCAGAGGATGCCCAGCATTGTCCATAATGTCCAGCAGTTTCTTTAATGTCCTTTTCTCTGCCACTGTCACCAGAGTGTCCAGCTTCGTGCCGACCACTGATCAGTTTCTCCAGCCTGGATGAGTCCTTCTTTGCTGTGCTGCTCCCCCAGCACACCACAGCATAGAAAAGTACTCCAGCAACCACTGACTGGTAAAACATCCTCAGGAGCTTCCTGCAGATGTTAAAAGACCTCAGCCTCCTGAGGAAGTACAGTCGGCTTTGGGCTTTTTTATACAGGTGCTCTGTGTTGCATGACCAGTCCAGTTTATTGTCCACCCACAGCCCGAGGTACTTGTACTTGTTGACCACCTCCACCTCCTGCTGTGGTCAGCGAGTCCATCCAGACCCTTCAAGACTGTTTTTCTTGGACTGATTAGGACTTATTTGAAAATGCTTGCTGTGACTTGGATACGTTTACAGACTATGACAGCGAATATTCATTTTTGTGAGGACCTCAAAATCCCAAGGAGGGTAATTTGTATATGTCCAAATGATAAGCTTTGAAAAATGTTATTAATTATTAATGCCTGAGCTTCAGAGTTCCTCAGATTTGGGAGGAATCTATTATTGTGTCTAAATCTATAAATAATTTTGGCCTGTTGCTTGTTTTGTAATCAAAACCTGAGAAACTTTTGTGTGCCAAAAACAGGACGTCCTCCTATTGGCTTATAGAACATCCAGGGGTGTGTGCACTGTGCTCCACATAGTTATGAAGATCTTGATTAACCACATTAGCTTCACATTAGTAACTTTGTTCTCGACAGCTCAGCCATCTTCAGAACCTGCCCAGGAATTGAACTGCACATGTGCACTGGCTCCAGACGTGCGGTTGTCCTGCATAGTCAGTGGTGTCAGTAGATCATTAAGTAAAATAATATGTAACTAGATTCCTTTGAAAGAGCAACCATGGACGACAAAGCTGGGCGGAGTCTGCTCTAAGACACCAAATGAGCAAATGTTTGCTGACCTGTATCAGTGATCACCTTTTTGTTGGCCTGGTCCCCCAGTCCTCCCACTCCCCCTGGTCCTCGGTGGATGCTGTCACTTCCTCTGACACTGGCTCACCATTTATGTTGTGTCAAAAATCATTTCTGCTCCGTTTGGTGACAGTCAGCAGATTTTTCCTGTGTGTGGACGTGAACAGTCGTACCTGACAGCAGCAGGTAGCAAACAGAGATCATCTTTCCAGCTGGAACTCTTCACTGAGCTGAGCTCATTCAAAATGTTCTGGATTCAAGACAGGAAACAGTCCAAATGTGTGTCTTCACTCTGACTCTGGATCAGATCTCAGTGACAGACTGTGGACATTATGGAAGCCTAAATGTGACGCCATCTTCCTCCTTCATCTGCAGATTAAAGCCAAACAAAGATTCTCATTAAAAGTCTGCAGGTCTGAGAGAGACTCAATCGTTGTGTCATGTCAAACACAGTAAAAGGAGCTGAAGCACAGATGTGAAGAGCAGATGTTCATCAGATTATGACCTCACTCTGTTTTGTCTTCATATACATTCAGTCTGTGTTTATAATGCAGACTTTCTGCTTTTATAATAACATATTTTATATTTTCTGTAATCTCAGACTGGCTGACTGTGGACTCTCAGGGACTCACTGTGAAGTTGTGGCCTCGGCCCTGAAGTCCATCCCCTCCCATCTGACAGAGCTGGACATGAGTGAGAACAAGCTGCAGGATTCAGCAGTGAAGCTTCTGTGTGCTGGACTGGAGAGTCCAAACTGTCGACTGGAGACTCTGAGGTGAGTTCACTGACTGCAGCTGTTGTTGTTTTTCTATATTTCAGGCTGCAGAGACTTTGAGCTTGTGTGGAAACAGAGAGAGAGAAAAGAAAGACATGAATGTCAAAGCTAATAAAGGTGAAGTTAGGAGCTGTGACGATGTTCATGTATCAGAAGCTGATCTGGCTGCTACAGAGACGACCCACACAGCTGCTGTGGTGAGGTGTGTGTTAAAGCAGAGGAACACAGAGCAGCCGAACACAGGCCCAAACATGACAGCAAAGCAGGATTCAGGCTCTGTGAGAGGATTTCAAACAGAAGCTGGAGAAGAGAAAGGACTCTGTTGGAATGACTACAGAAAGAAGGCAGCTGAGACCAGTCCAAGTGTTTCCATGGAGCCCAGTCTAACATTCATTTATACACTAACGTACAGAAGTGAACGGGAAAATGAATCCATAGTTTCAAATGTAGAAATAGTTCTCAGTTCATTTACAGAGTTTAATACAGTTCATGAGGAAATGTTCAAAACAGCAGCTGAGAAGAAATCTGCTTCACAAAGTTGGATCCAATTCCAATAGTTTGTGATGCACTTGAACGCAGCGTGAGCAGTTCACTGCCTAACCCCACAGAGACTGTCAGTCTGGACTTTTCTTTATTTCTATTGGCTGTCAGTGAGATTTCAGAGCAATCAGAGACTGTGGGTCTGTGTATGAAGTATAATTCATGTGCAGTTGTTGAAGTTGTAGAATGAGAAATGGCAGTTTGGGTATTTCCTGCTTTCATTGTCCTGCTTATAAATGTTTATTGACGTGTGAATTCATTCTTCAACGCTCGATTCTGCCTGAACAACGTGAAAACTTTGCTTTTCTTTGTGTAACACAATTCAAAGTAGGGCTGGGTATCGTCACTGATTTCTAGAATCGATTCAATTCGATTGGAATCTGGGAAACTTTGCCTCAGACAGAAATATTATAATTCAGATCAGTACATTTACATATTTTTGTGTCTATAAAAGGGAAGCTGACACTTTCGAGACTTTATCAAAGGTGTGAGCATCACAGCAGAGGCCTTTGTGTCAAAGTAGCTGAAGATAAAACACAGAAAAACATGAAGCTGATTTTCCTGTTCTGGGATTTTATAAAAATATTCTGCAGTAGATCAAAAACACATGAACATTACCTGATGCTGCTGAAGTGAAGCAGAGCAAAGTTACACCGTTTTTATTACAAACACAGCGTTTTGCAGTTTTGCATAATTTTAAAAAGTTTAAATTTGTTCAGTATTGAACAGCAGAAATTAGGTTTTGTTTTTGGAAGTGAGTAAAAGGAAAAAAACAGCGGCCGACAGTCTGTAAACAACGGTAGACTTGTGCGTAACAAGCAAGCGAATAATGCAGAAAACAGATTTTTAGACAGGAAACTGTTCTTGAAGTACAGAGAGAGAGAGAGAGAGAGAGAGAGAGAGAGAGCTGTGCATGAAGTGTGATTTTATCCTGGTGGAAGTAAAACAGCAAAAGTCAGAGTGAGTTCATGACGATGTTTATGTGAAGCGTAGTTTGGATCTTCTTTTGCTGCTGGTTCAGTCAATATTGTTTGGAGAGAGATAAAACTAACAGCTTCAGAATCACCGTAAAAAGGACGTAATAGAATAGAATAGAATAGAATAGAATAGCCTTTATTGTCATTGTACAGAGTACAACGAAATTGGAGTGCCACTCCCTTGGTGCAAGTTTCAATAATAAATATAAATGTAAAATATAAAAAGTACAATAAAACAATCGCAAGTATTCAAACAATAGTAAGTAAGATATATACAGGATAGCAGCATTAATATAATGACAGTATGAATAGCAGCATAATATAATGGCAGTGACGGTATGGTATAGCTAAGCAGGTTCAAACAGGTTAAACACAAAGCGCGGAGCCGCCGAAACATCAGAATCAGCGAGTTGTCGGCTTTCAGCCCCGACCGTGTCCGTGCCGTCAGTGAGAAAGGCGACATCTCACTGATTCTGATTCGCGGGTCGCGCTGTGTGTTTAAGTCTTTGTGCAGAATCCGTGTTCCTGCTCTCATTTACTGTTTCAGCTGTTGTTGAAATTTTGTGAGATTTCACCAGAAATTCTGGAATTTCAAGCAAAATAAATTTATATTAAAAAATTGATTCAGGATTTTAATTAATCGATTTTACATTATCCAAGCCAGAATCGATTTTAATCGATAAATCAATTATAAAAACCCATCCCCTAAAAGCAACCTATCAGACCCATTAAACACTAACATAGATGAATACTCAGATTTAAACCTTTATTGTTTCACAAAGGGTTAAATAGGGAACGTCCACAGTTTAGACTGCAGCAGATTTTATTAAAGCAGTTTGACAGGAGCAAAGCAAAAACACAAAGAATAAGTGTTTCACATATTAATACATATAACATAATAATAAAAGAAAAGCAAAATAATGATGAAAAAGAATGAAAAAGTTGTCCAGAGCAGCAGGATGTCTGAGGTCTGCAGAAACACAAAAACACAGCAGCTAAAAATAGTTGTTGAAAGAAAACGAGGTGGGAGCTGCTGATTCCTGAGCTTTGATACTGGATTAGCTTCAGTACTTATTCCCATCACTGCTGTAGGAGCTACATTTAGTCACAGCTGATTGTCTTCTTTGACCAATCAGAAGACTACTGTTGTAAAAACAAGCAGACAAAGAACCAATGAGAGTGAAGAACAGGATAAAGAGCTCGTGTGATGGAGGCAAAGCAATAATCAGCAGACTGTAGCAGTTTCTATCTGGATGAAAGTAGAAGGAGCTCAGCGGAGCTCAGTCCCATATCTTTGGTTAGAAACAACATCAGTGATTTCCTGCTGCTCGAGATGATTCCAGCAGCTCTCATTACAGCAGCTGATGAGAGAAACAGCTGATGGCTCACAGCTCGTGCACTGTTGGATCTCCAGATGTTCACGTGGCTGAAGTCTGTGAAGAAACTGTGGTCCACGTAGTTCACACGGCCTCAGATTGGACCGAGCTCCCTGGATCACTGCAGCATCCTCAGCTGGTACATGGACGTCTCTGCTCCTCAGTCTTGGAGCCCCTGCAGGTCCGTCCACACCACCAGGGTCTTCTCACTCACCTTTCCTTTGTCCTCGTCCTTCATCGGCCGTGCTGTGTCTTTGTTCCTGCGGTGTTGTTCCCACGATGCAGTGCTGATGTTCCCTCCTTGAATGCACAACAAGTACGGTGCTGGTCTTTCTCGGGTGGAGCAGAGACAGATTGAAGTCTTTCAGGCTTTAGTGCCGACTTCCCTGACAGAGGCTGGACTCCATGGTCTGCACAGGAGGCTTCTACACTGTGTGGAGGTGACTCCTGGACTTGAAGACAGGCTGCAGGTACATGTGTGATGAAGAGGAGCTACAGCAGTGTGATGGAGCCGCAGGTCTGAAGGAAGTCCTGCTGTCCTGTCCCACCCTCATCTTTGCTTCCTCTGTCTTCTCTGGACTTGTCCTCCTGTTTCAGAAACAGCACTGCTTCATGCCGAGGGTGGACGGGAGCGTTGGCTCTGATTCTTTTACCGTCCACCACAAGGAGACACTGATGCTGACCTCCTGATTCATCTGCATGTGTTCTGCTTCACACTGCTCACCTCCACCAAAGACTTCACAAACATCTTCTTTCTTTGAGTCCAGTTTGTCCCACAAACACTTCCAAATCTCCTCCTCTGAGATTCTGCAGCTTCTTGCAGTGTGACTCAGCTGACTTCTGACAGACCACAGACTGGCACAGCATCCACATGTGTCTCCTTTCAAACAGGCTCTTGATGTTTCCTCCCACATCATTCTGGCCTCTCAGTCTCCTTTGTTCTCCAGCTCTGTAGCTCCAGCTGATGAAGCTTCAGTTTCCATGTTGGTAACAGTAAACTACAGCCTCTGCTGTCAGCTGGGTAACTAAACAGAGCTGCAGCACGTCTCTGCGGTGGTGCTACATCCAGCCTGCAGACGGCCGTCTACATGTTGTAGTGGTTTACAGTCACCAGGGGGCGCTGTCCCAGCCATGCAGGCAGTGGGCTGCTCTGCTTGTGCTGTTGTTGGTGAAGCTGAAGTGAAAGCGAGAGTTAAAACACTGAACAGTGTCCACTGAGCTTCTCATGCTCTTCTCATGCTCAAAGAAGTTTAACAGGAAGGACGACTCGTCCATCAGGCGTCCAGCTGTCCGTGACCGTGTCCACAGCAGAGTGTGACCGAGGCTTCATGCTAACACGCACACATGAAGCTAATACCACCACGAGCAGCTGCTCAGTGGATTTGGAGGACAAATGTCTGCAGCTTCTCACAGGCAGTATGCAGAATGTGGATCTCCACAAAGACTGTGGAGAGCTCGTCCCACACTCTAAATCCACACTTGTCTGCACAAAACTTCTCACACGTTCCCGTCACAAGTGTCTTCTAAGTGAAGCTACCAGGTTCAGGTCCAGCTTGTTTATCTGGAGCTGCAGTAGATGATCCATCCTCACAAAGCAACACAGACAGCAGATATGCAAACACACAACACAACCACAGGATTCTCTCTGCATGTCTGTGGCTGATGCTGCTGGAACGAAGCTGTTTGAAACCTTGTTGTTCTGCACTTTGGGACCAGAAGAGGAAACTGAAGCTCTGTGCAGAGGGTTCAATGGAAGCAGCCAAGCGCTGTAAGTGTCTGCTGTACAGGGATGCTGGTTCAGCTGTGGCTCAGTTTCACAGGGTGACTCAATAAAAGCAGCAGGAAATCAAAGCTTGATGCTTTCATCAGTGTGGAAATAAGAAAGTTTCCTGTGACAGACGCTGGAGCTCTTTCACTCTCAGCTTCACAGTTTCAGCTTCAAACTTCTTCCAACATGTTTCTAACACGGCCACATTCCACCTTAATGGAGCTGATATCTTGTGCATCAGCACATTTTCTAAAGGCAGCGATCACATCTTTAGTTTTGAATGTTTAACTGCAGATTGTTTATGTGTTTATAGCACATTAATTACAGCCGCAGCGTTGACCACAGTGCTGTACAAGAATCCAAAATAACTATTAAAATAACTCCTAATATTAATATCACACATCAAATATCAAATAACTCTCATGCTGTATTAAAAGCCAGTGAATACAAATGTGTTTTCAGAGCAGATTTACAGAGACTGACAGCAGGAGCTGGGGCTGCTCGATAGAACGATGTATATATGATGACCATATGAAAACGTCTATCGTTTCATATCACGCTCTTTGTTTCCTGCTTATGTGTTTGTGTGTTTTCCAGATAAAGCTTTCAAAATAAATCTGAAGATCCTGTTGAGAGTTTTCAAAATAAACACAATAATTACTGCGGTCGCTCGTTTATCGAGTTACGTTCTAAAAATAAGTCTCAGAATGAAGTAGCAGCTTTATGTTTTACAATTATTATAGAAGTTTTAAGGCAGTTAAACCCTCACTGCACACTTTCTACACTTTTCTCAGACAGGCATGAACATTTTCACACTTTTCTCTCTTGTTTAAACAAAGTTCAAACCTTCATAGAAAAATAAGTTCATTATTAAAGAATGAAAGCAAAGTGTTTCTGAAACGTGTCAAATCAGCCTTTGCTGGCATTAAATGAGCTTCTGTGTGAGGAGCACTCGTCCATGGCCTGGGCTCCTCGCTGTCAAAGTTTCATAAAGCTTTTGAGTTTTTATGCAGATAATGTTGGTGTCCAGCACGATGTTCTTTTTCCTGCGGTCACTGATCCACAAAGCCAAAGCTGACTCCATCCTTACGATGTTCTTGTTGTGGACAGTTACAACCTTTTTGCCTCCTTGTTGAAACTATGATGGTCAGCATCTTCCTCTGCCTTTGGCTGCTACCACAGGTGCAAAACGTCTCGTCATCATTGTTGTTTGTTGGGGACAAAACGTACAAACATACAGTGCAGCACTGCAGAGTCACACTGCTGTAAATTTGAACACATTCTGTACTGTACAGGAGACACGGCACGAGATTGGCTGACAATGGTCTACAGCCAATCAGGACGCAGAACACAACGCGCTGTAAAAAACAAAAGCATGCAAAATTGCACAAAAAAGATCAGCGAAACAGCGAGGCCGCCAAAGGTGAACTGTGTTACAGCGAGGGACCAGCGTATATGTGGTTGTTGGGACGATAAATGTCTTTGAGCTTGTGTCAGAAGACGAGCTGCAGCTTTCTGGACCAGCTGCAGTCTTGCCAGGCAGGTCCCACTAACTCCAACATATAAGGAGTTACAATAATCCAGCTGGGACGTCATGAAAACGTGGATCGCCCGTTCAAGGTTTTTAAAAGATAGAAATGATCTCACCTTAGATAAAAGCCTCAGTTTGAAGAAAGACCGCTGTACAACTGAGCTCAGCTGTTTTTCAAAGGTCACATTGCCGTCAAATATAAGCCCCAAATGTAATAATGCGATTTTATAAAAGAGCTGAACCAGTCTAATAGAGCGCCCTTGATGCCGCCATGCTCCAATGGTGAGGTCAAGATGCTGTGGTCAACAGTGTCAAAGGCAGCGGTCAGATCCAAAAGCACAGCTGAGTCTGAGTCTGGTAGTAGTGACGCTCGGCTATGACGGCGTGCGGGTTACCAGCTGGCTTTCTCAGGATAGGGCTCCTGTGTGAGCGGTCGACAATAACGTCTTTATCCATACCCAGCACTTCACGTAGTAGCACGGATCAGGTTTTTAGTACAGGCTGTACAACAGCATGTTTAAAACAGGCTGTACAACACCTGAACTAAGACTGCTGTTAAAAATCGCTAAGATGTCGAACCAACAACCTTTAAAATCTTTTTAAACACATGTTGGAACAACATCATTTGGACAAGATGATGTCTTTATAGCATCACATCGTTCCTCCACCTGATCAAACCACACAGGCTCAAACTGTCACGGCTGGGAGCAGTCGTGTGGTGTATGAAAAAAGGATCCAAAATGCAGGTACTGGATGAGGTGCGAGTGAGTGTTTATTTACAGCGGTGAGAAGGTGACAAAACAGGAAGAGCAGAGCGGGGAGTAAATAAACCTAAACTGGGAAAACTAACGAACAAAACTTAAACCAAACACGCACAGGAGGAGGAGCAAAATGCACAAAGACAGATGGTAGAGAGATGCAGAATGAATACCGGGTAACAGAATAATGCAGACTGACATGGAATTAAAAAAGACGACGCGACAGAGAGCACAGGAAAACACAGGGCTTAAATACACGGGGAGTAATCAGGGAATGGGCCACAGGAGAGAGACACAGCTGGGAGCAATTAGGCTAACGAGACAGGGGAGAGGTAAAACTGAACACACTGACATGAGACATGAACTTTCAGAATAAAACAGGAAACTAACAGACACAGAGAACCAGGCAGGACACTGAACTTGACAGGCAGACTCATGAGCAGACACAATAACACCATGGACAGACAGAGAGAACACAAGCAGGCATGAAACAAAACCACTAACACATAGCAAACCTAAACAAAAGACAAAACAGAATAACCGAGAACAAAGAATAATATTAGTGATGGGCAGATGAAGCTTCATGAAGCACTGAAGCTTTTCATCCAATTGGTTCACCCCAGCGCAAAGCTTCTTGAAGCTTCATTTGCTCTAGTAGGACATCTACTGGATGTAAAAATATTAGTTGGCATGAATTTGAAGAGTGTGGCCTTTTGCACACAGCCTGTAAATGTCAACAACAAAAGGAGTGTGTAAAACATCTATATTGTAGTGATGCAGTATACTGTGTATATTTATAGTGGCAGTATGGAAAATGATCATTTGGAAATGCTTAAAATGGAAATGATCATTTACTGTGAGGTGAGGTGTGGTTGGGGTGTGGACAGTGGTTGTGCTTTTGTAACGTTGAGGTATGGACAGCTACACACTGCCTGTTCACATTTTATTCTGTAAAAACTACATTTTCACTGCTTTTATGGCCTTTTTAGTGGGGAGAACATAGCTAGGATTTAATGATTTAACAAATCTTTTAAATCCTTTGTCCTCCACAATGCTAAATGGCTGGGAGTCCTCAATCACCATGGTAACCAGGTCTTCATCTATTTGAGATTGTTCTCCTGAGGAAAGACAATAAAGACAAAGCACAAATATAAATATCACACACGTAACTTATAACAGTTGTATAATATTGTTATATCATTTAGTAACATTACTGCATGCTATATTATCATGGCATTTGATGGCTCACCTGGTCTTGCTCCACAATCGGTGTCCCCCTTATTCTCATGCAAAGCTCTGTAGTGCCTAAGCATGGATGAGGTGTTGTTGTTATATCCCAGCTCCCTGGCACATAGCAAACACTTCACCTTGTACAAAAGTCAAGACAGCTTAACATAAATTGTATTGCACCATCAGTATTATGAAAATACATCTTCTGTAGAAATTTGCATACCTTGTTGGGAGGAATAAGATCAAAATGTTCCCACACAGGGGAGGACATCCTCCTCTTCTTAGCTGGCTCCATTCTCTCCTGACTTTCTCTCCTCACTCTCATAAACCTTCAAACTGTCTCCAAACTCTCACTAACCGCAACTCTCCATCAAACACCCACATTTTTGAATGAAGTCTGAGGGGTTTGTATCGCTGTCATATCTCGCGGCAAAGTTCAAACCGCTTCATGAACCAGTCACGTGGTACAGCCGGGCAGCGAGGCTTCGGACGTCATCATTTTCATCTCCTCCCATAAATGAAGCAAGCCTCGATACGCGCATCGCGGAAACGCCCCCTCCATTACTCGACACAAGCTTCGAAGCCTCGATACAGAACGTCACATCACTAAATAATATAAAGAAACACAATACACCGAGTCCTCAGACTCAGGACCATGACACAAACTGATCAAAAACAGCTGAGCAGGTGAATATTTTAGCCCCGGTGCGATCTCGTGCGGCGAAGTTGATGGAGTAAAGGTTATAGTGAAAGAAGCTGAGGATGGGCTGTCAATGTGGAGCGATGAGGTGACCACCCTGCAGTCTACAGTAGAGAGTATGAAGGAGGAGCTGTCTGACCTGAAGGATAAATGTGATGAAGGCAGGAAGCGGAGAGCTAACATCCACATCATAGGGATCCCAGAGGGCCTGGACTCGAGCTCCTCCACGGCCGTATCCGTGCTACTACGTGAAGTGCTGGGTATGGATAAAGACGTTATTGTCGACCGCTCACACAGGAGCCCTATCCTGAGAAAGCCAGCTGGTAACCCGCACGCCGTCATAGCCGAGCGTCACTACTACCAGGATTGTGTGGCTACGCCGTGCCAGGGCCCAAGCCCCGCTTGAGTTTAACGGACAACCTATTGCAATATTACGACTGGGCGATATGACCCAAAGTTCATATCTCGATATTCTTTAGCTGGATGGCGATATACGATATATATCTCGATATTTTTAAAGCCAGAAAGTAGGAACAAAAAGAGAGTTCTTAGTCAAAGCTGTGTCCCAAATCTCACACAGGCACATTTATTAACATACAGCGTAGATGTACATGAAACAATTACTCAGGAATAAATGATCAGCATTTATTAAATAATAATGCTCCATAAATAAAAGAAAACAAGGTTGTTTTTGTGCATAACAAAAAGCTCACAATCGTGCAGTCAAAATGTAAACTAACAGACGCTGAGCATAATAACAAGCAGCTGCTCTGTTCCCAGGTTCTACTGCGTGACTGACAGCCTGGAGTTTGAAATCCTCTTTGTAACCGAAAAACAGGCGAGTTATCAGCTCACCAGCTACGACTAAGAACAGCTAACCAACTATCCTTGAGATCCACAATGATTTCAATAAGGTGTTTGATATTCCCTCCTTGGGAGAAGATGCGATCGCTAGCCTGGAGGAACCTGTCTCTAATGCTGGAATTGAAACGGCCGTACGGAGCATGCAGTCTGGAAAATCTGCTGCCCCGACGGGTATCCATCTGATTTTTTCATAAAGTTTTCTGACCGACTGAATTCACTGTTAAAATCAACTTTTGAAGAATCCTTCCTCTCACAGTCGTTGCCTCCAACAATGCATCAAGCAGTGATGTGTTTAATTGTAAAACAGGAAAAAGACCATTTAGATTGTCGTTCATGTCGTTTAATATCTTTGTTCAACACAGACACCAAGATCCTGGCTCAAGTGTTGGCCCGTCGCTTACACAAGTATTTGTCCTCCATTATTTCACCAGACGGGCTTTATTAGGCACTCTTTTTTGAACATTAGAGCTCTATTAAATATCATTTATACCCATGTTAAAGGTGATACATTGGAAACTGTAATTTGGCTTGACGCAGAAAAGGCGTTGGATCGGGTGAGATGGGATTAATACATTTTATTTATAGGCGCCTTTAAGAGCCTCAAGGTCACCTTAATGCATACTTAAGGAATTTGGGACAATTTCTGGATATAAAGTGAATTTTGGGAAGAGCGAGGCAAAGTCTGTCTGTACAACAACTGGGGAGTTTTGTGTATTTTAGCCCCTTTTAAACCCAGCTATAACAAGTTTAAGTACTCGGGCATCTGGGTGACAAGACAACCACAAAGACTTGTATAAAACTATCTTCCTTTATTGTCGAAGCTTAAAGAGGATTTTGGAAAATGTGGGTTTTGCCTCTTTATATTTATGGTGGGGATGCAGAACAGGGAGCAAAGATGAATGTGATGCTGAATCAGCAGAAGACTTGGACTCATTTGTTTCCAGCTTTGATATCATTGATTTCAATATGTCCATTTCTGTCACACTTCACCTTTAAAAGTGAAGCCATGTGGTTCCTGGAAGGAAAAACACGACTTTTTCAAGTCTTTGTCCTGTTTTTATGAGAAATGTACGACTTTAATGTGAAACATTCAGAGTTTTTTCTCTTGTTGTGTTTGTTTGAAGCTGCTTCCTGTTGGCTTCAGCTGTTTGGAGTTTCCATTTTCTAAACTTCTACATTCTGAACCTTCTTCAGCTCTGAACAGATGATGAAACACTGAATGATTTCAAGCACTTTGTCTAATAAACTTACATCTTTCATTCTTTATACAGATTGTGGGGCTGTGGTTTGTCAGAGATCAGCTGTGATTATCTGGCAGCAGCTCTGAAGTCCAACCCCTCCCATCTGAGACATCTGGACCTGGGTAATGACTACTCCTGGTCTCCAACTAACAACAACAAGCTGCAGGATTCAGGAGTGAAGCATCTGTGTGGTTTCCTGGAGAGTCCAGGATGTAAACTTGAAACTCTGAGGTCAGTCAGCATGTTTTAGTTGTGCTGAGATGAATATGATGTGAAAGTTGTGCTGACACTAAACTGCAGACATCAGGCTGATATTATACTGATCCACACTGAGGATCTTCATGGTAAAGTCTGTTTTCTTCTTCTCTGGTTTAGTCCATTGACTGCAGCAGAACAATGTTCACATTTCAAACAGTGATACTCAACGTATGGCCCGCGGCCCACACGCGGCCTGCCCACCTTTCCTGATTCAGAGAGAGGGGACCCTGATTAACTGTGTAGCTTCTTCCTCACAGTTCTAAGTATCAGACACAACAATGAATAATCCACAGCTGACTGTCTTTAGCAGGTCAAAGGTCACGGCACACAGCAGACAGTCAGAAATATTCTAACTCTGATCATTTATCAGTTGTGACACTGTGAGACTTGATCAGAGGTGTGATCATCACAGCAGAGGCCTTTGTGTCAAAGTCACTGAGGATCAAACAGAAACACATGAAGCAGATTTTCCTCTTCTGGCTTTTTATAGCAGATAACCTTCAAAATATTCTGCAGTCCATCAAAAACTGAAGCAAACCATGAAGCAACATGTGAACATGAGCTGATGCTGCTGAAGTGAAGCAAAGTTACAGAGGTTTGATTACAGACACAGCTGAGAGTTTGTAATCTGTCATCATTTTAAAAAGTTTCCATGGAACAGCAGAAATGAGGCTTTACTGTCAGAGGCCGACAGCACTGAACACAACAGCAGACTGGTGGCTAATAAACAGTGAATGATGCAGAAACAGATGTTTGAAGCTGTTCTTGGAGTACACTGAGAGAGAGAGAGCTGTGCAGGCAGGAACAGCCAAAGTCAGAGAGAATTCATGAGCATATTTATCAAACGTGAAGCAGAGTTTGGATCTTCTTTTGCTGCTGCTTCACTCAGTTTTGGTTGGAGACAGATGAAACCTGCAGCTTCAGGATCTGTGAGCTGTCCACTTTCAGCCCCGACGGCGTGTCCGTGTACGTGCCGTCGAGTGAACGATCCACGCTCTGTGTTTCCATCTTTGTGTGTTTAGCTGCTCTCATTTACTGTTTTAGCTGTTTGCTGCTTGTTGAAATAGTTTGTGAGCTTTAACCTGAGATTCTGGCAAAATACATTTATATTAAACATCGATTCAGGATTGAATGAATCAACATCGTTTTATTCAAATTAAAACCATTTAAATGGGAACATGAATTTTTACAGCCGCCTCTAATGCTGGGTAATGTCAGCTGGTCCATGTGCAGCTGGCTGTGAGGCTCAGGGAGCGTCTACAAAGTGCAACACTGAAAGAACATCATCCATAAATATTGAGTAAGAACTGGACTCTCATACAGCGAGACTCAAATGCCTTTAAACATCAGCTTATCCTGCTGATCCAAGTCCAACACTGAGTTTGTAAAAAGATGTTTGTCAATCATTTTGTTTGGTTTCTGAGGAAAATGATTCAATAAGTTGCTGCTAATACACAACATTTCATCATATTTCCTCATAACCCTCTTTTGTCTGACCATTTGATCCCATTTGAATTTGCAATAAAGGATCCACAGAGTTTGGTGACAATAATGACAGTAGATGTTTGTGTGGAAGTGCTGGAAGCAAATGAGTGTGTGATGTTCTTTCAGTGTTGCACTTTGTAGACGCTCCCTGAGCACTGGTCTCACAGCCAGCTGCACATAGAGACCAGTGTTGTTAGTCCAGGTCAGAAGATGACTTGTTGGAATGAAAATGAGCTTGTAGTTTGTCTGCTTTAATAATGTGACTGGAAAAAGGTGTTGGACTTCAAATATGTCCATTTCTTTCACACTTCACCTTTAAAAGTGAAGCCATGTGGTTCCTGGAAGGAAAAACACGACTTTTTCAAGTCTTTGTCCTGTTTTTATGAGAAATGTACGACTTTAATGTGAAACATTCAGAGTTTTTTCTCTTGTTGTGTTTGTTTGAAGCTGCTTCCTGTTGGCTTCAGCTGTTTGGAGTTTCCATTTTCTAAACTTCTACATTCTGAACCTTCTTCAGCTCTGAACAGATGATGAAACACTGAATGATTTCAAGCACTTTGTCTAATAAACTTACATCTTTCATTCTTTATACAGATTGAAGGGCTGTGGTTTGTCAGAGATCAGCTGTGATTATCTGGCAGCAGCACTGAAGTCCAACCCCTCCCATCTGAGAGAGCTGGACCTGGGTAATGACTACTGGTCTTCGACTAAGAACAAGCTGCAGGATCCAGGAGTGAAGCATCTGTGTGGTTTCCTGGAGAGTCCAGGATGTAAACTTGAAACTCTGAGGTCAGTCAGCATGTTTTAGTTGTGCTGAGATGAATATGATGTGAAAGTTGTGCTGACACTAAACTGCAGACATCAGGCTGATATTATACTGATCCACACTGAGGATCTTCATGGTAAAGTCTGTTTTCTTCTTCTCTGGTTTAGTCCATTGACTGCAGCAGAACAATGTTCACATTTTTTTTAAACAATGTCTTTTTTTTTAAGAGGTTTCCTTTTATACACGTAAACATCAATGTATATATTATACATATAAACAGAAAGAAAAGAGAAGGATTACATATGATCTGTACATTAGGGTTAAGTAGTACATTTAAGCTGTGAAATGAGTTCAAAAATGTATCTTTGGCTGTGAAATAAAAGAAAAAAAGAGAAAAAAGAGAATATAAACAAATGTATAAAATATCCCAAAGTAACAAAATCCCTGCAAAACAATCCCATTCATTCCCACCCAGGTCACTGCCTGCACCCGCACACTGTATTTCCACACCTGACTTAAGAGAGTTTGCTGAAAAATTCTTATAGATTTTGAAAAGCATCAAGGAAGGGTCCCCACATGTCTTGAAATTTCCCAGTGGAGTTCTGAAGTGAGTGTCTTATCTTTTCCAGTTTTAGACAGGCCATGAGGTCATATAACCACTGTTTGTGAGTGGGAGGGGCAGCGTCCCGCCACCTCAGTAGGATTGCCCTCCTGGCCAACAGGGAACAGAATGATAATGCCTGTTTTTTAGAGGCCGGTAGAAGCACCTCATTCCCACTGATGCCAAACAGAGCAAGAAGGGGGCCGGGGGCCAGCGTCACACTGAGAATCCTGGACAGGGTACGAAAAACCTCTGACCAGAACTGAGTGAGATTGGGACAAGACCAGTACATGTGGACCAGTGAGGCTTCAGCAGTTTTGCATCTGTCACAATATGGAGAGATTTCAGGGTAGATACGGGATAATCTGGATTTTGAGAAATGGGCTCTATGCACCACTTTGAACTGGATTAAACAATGGCGGGCACATAGTGATGTTGTGTTGACATGTTTGAGTATAGAGGCCCATGTTTCGTCAGAGGTTGTCATGTTTTAAGTCTTCTTCCCACAGTGTCTTGAGCTTGGATGAAGAGGTATGTGTCAAATTTAACATTTTATTGTAAAGCAAGGAAATCAGCCCTCTATTGGTGGGATTGAGTTGTAGGATAGTTTCTAGTAGTGTAGGCTCTGGTGGAGGGCTTGAGCCTGAAGTCTGGGAACAAATAAAGTGCCTGACTTGCAAGTATCTGAAAAAGTGTGATGGTGGAAGAATATATTTATTAGCAAGTTGTTCAAATGATGCTAGTTTGTTGGCTATGAATAGGTCCTTGAAGCAAGTTATTCCACTTCTGTGCCACTCCGCAAACCCACCATCCTGGGTAGAAGGTTTAAAGAGATGGTTAGATGCAATGGGGCTGAGAAGGGAGAAGTCACAAAGTTTAAAATATTTCCTAAACTGGCCCCATATTTTTAATGAGTGCACCACTACAGGGTTGGGAATGAAGTTGAATGAAGAGGATGAGAGTGGAGAACAAAGTGCAGGTGGTAAGGATATACTGTTGTCACTATGCAATTCCATAGTGACCCAGTCAGGACAACCACTCCGATTATGGTAAAAATACCAAAACACCAAACATCGTATGTTAGGAGCCCAATAATAAAAACGAAAGTTGGGAAGTGCAAACCCACCCTCAATTTAGATTTTTGAAGATGCATCTTATTAAGCCTTGGGCGTTTACTCTGCCACAGATAAGATGAGATGACAGAGTCCAGCTTATTGAAAAAAGTGTTGGGAATGAAAATGGGTATGGCCTGGAAAAGGTATAGAAATTTGGGTAGAATGGTCATTTTAATTGAATTGATACGTCCTACCAGAGACATAGAGAGTGGTGTCCAGTGGGTAAGGGACCGCTTCACTTGGTTCAGCAATGCACTCACATTTTCTGTGAAAAGGTTTTTATGTTTTTTTGTCACTGTGATTCCCAAATATGTAATTTTTGTCCTTTCAACTCTGAAGGGCAAGCAGGTGAAGTCTAACATACTGGCTTTGCTACTTAGCGGGAAGAGCTCACTTTTATTAAGGTTCAGTTTATACCCTGAAATCTGACCAAATTGACTAAGCAGATTCAATGCAGATGGTAGTGAGGCTAAGGGCTTAGAAATAAAGAGCAGGAGATCATCTGCATAGAGCGAGACCTTATGTTCTGTATTGTTTCTCCAAATGCCGTACCTCTTTGCAACTGTGGAACGCAATGGCAAGGGGTTCTATGGCCAGATCAAAAAGCAGGGGGCTGAGAGGACATCCCTGGCGTGTGCCTCTGTGAAGTTTGAAAGGTTTTGACAATTGGAGGTTAGTTCGTATTGTAGCAGATGGTTGAAAATAGAGTAATTTAATCCATGAAGTAAATTTTACTCCAAAGCCAAATCTATCAAGGACTGCAAAGAGATAATCAAACTCAACTCGATCAAAGGCCTTTTCAGCGTCAAGCGAGACCACACATTCATCAGAGTCTGTAGAGCTGGAGTAGACTATGTTAAATAGCCTCTTATGTTAAAATATGAATGACGACCTTTAATGAAGCCTGTCTGGTCTTTCGAAATAATTTTTGGAAGAACTATTTCTAGTCTACGGGCAAGTATCTTGGCTAATATTTTAACGTCTGTGTTCAGTAGAGAAATGGGTCTATAGGAGGCACATTCCAACGGATCTTTTCCTTTCTTTTAATAAGTGTAATACAGGCTTCATAGAATGATCGTGGAAGAGATCCTTGTTCCTTGCAGTCTGTGAGGGTTGCACTAAGCTGCGTGGACAGTAATGAAGAGAAGTGTTTGAAAAATTCTGACGGAAAACCATCCGGACCCGGACACTTACCAGAGTGCATCGAAGCTATAGCCAAGGAAAGTTCTAACTGGGAGATGGGTTCATCCAGCCTTGTTTTAAGTTCTGGTGGAATTTCAGGAATGTTCACATTTCAAACAGTGATACTCAACGTATGGCCCGCGGCCCACACGCGGCCTGCCCACCTTTCCTGATTCAGAGAGAGGGGACCCTGATTAACTGTGTAGCTTCTTCCTCACAGTTCTAAGTATCAGACACAACAATGAATAATCCACAGCTGACTGTCTTTAGCAGGTCAAAGGTCACGGCACACAGCAGACAGTCAGAAATATTCTAACTCTGATCATTTATCAGTTGTGACACTGTGAGACTTGATCAGAGGTGTGATCATCACAGCAGAGGCCTTTGTGTCAAAGTCACTGAGGATCAAACAGAAACACATGAAGCAGATTTTCCTCTTCTGGCTTTTTATAGCAGATAACCTTCAAAATATTCTGCAGTCCATCAAAAACTGAAGCAAACCATGAAGCAACATGTGAACATGAGCTGATGCTGCTGAAGTGAAGCAAAGTTACAGAGGTTTGATTACAGACACAGCTGAGAGTTTGTAATCTGTCATCATTTTAAAAAGTTTCCATGGAACAGCAGAAATGAGGCTTTACTGTCAGAGGCCGACAGCACTGAACACAACAGCAGACTGGTGGCTAATAAACAGTGAATGATGCAGAAACAGATGTTTGAAGCTGTTCTTGGAGTACACTGAGAGAGAGAGAGCTGTGCAGGCAGGAACAGCCAAAGTCAGAGAGAATTCATGAGCATATTTATCAAACGTGAAGCAGAGTTTGGATCTTCTTTTGCTGCTGCTTCACTCAGTTTTGGTTGGAGACAGATGAAACCTGCAGCTTCAGGATCTGTGAGCTGTCCACTTTCAGCCCCGACGGCGTGTCCGTGTACGTGCCGTCGAGTGAACGATCCACGCTCTGTGTTTCCATCTTTGTGTGTTTAGCTGCTCTCATTTACTGTTTTAGCTGTTTGCTGCTTGTTGAAATAGTTTGTGAGCTTTAACCTGAGATTCTGGCAAAATACATTTATATTAAACATCGATTCAGGATTGAATGAATCAACATCGTTTTATTCAAATTAAAACCATTTAAATGGGAACATGAATTTTTACAGCCGCCTCTAATGCTGGGTAATGTCAGCTGGTCCATGTGCAGCTGGCTGTGAGGCTCAGGGAACGTCTACAAAGTGCAACACTGAAAGAACATCATCCATAAATATTGAGTAAGAACTGGACTCTCATACAGCGAGACTCAAATGCCTTTAAACATCAGCTTATCCTGCTGATCCAAGTCCAACACTGAGTTTGTAAAAAGATGTTTGTCAATCATTTTGTTTGGTTTCTGAGGAAAATGATTCAATAAGTTGCTGCTAATACACAACATTTCATCATATTTCCTCATAACCCTCTTTTGTCTGACCATTTGATCCCATTTGAATTTGCAATAAAGGATCCACAGAGTTTGGTGACAATAATGACAGTAGATGTTTGTGTGAAAGTGCTGGAAGCAAATGAGTGTGTGATGTTCTTTCAGTGTTGCACTTTGTAGACGCTCCCTGAGCACTGGTCTCACAGCCAGCTGCACATAGAGACCAGTGTTGTTAGTCCAGGTCAGAAGATGACTTGTTGGAATGAAAATGAGCTTGTAGTTTGTCTGCTTTAATAATGTGACTGGAAAAAGGTGTTGGACTTCAAATATGTCCATTTCTGTCACACTTCACCTTTAAAAGTGAAGCCATGTGGTTCCTGGAAGGAAAAACACGACTTTTTCAAGTCTTTGTCCTGTTTTTATGAGAAATGTACGACTTTAATGTGAAACATTCAGAGTTTTTTCTCTTGTTGTGTTTGTTTGAAGCTGCTTCCTGTTGGCTTCAGCTGTTTGGAGTTTCCATTTTCTAAACTTCTACATTCTGAACCTTCTTCAGCTCTGAACAGATGATGAAACACTGAATGATTTCAAGCACTTTGTCTAATAAACTTACATCTTTCATTCTTTATACAGATTGGGGGGCTGTGGTTTGTCAGATATTGGCCTTGATTATCTGGCAGCAGCACTGAAGTCCAACCCCTCGTATCCCACAGAGGTGGACCTGAGTGGAACCTACAGCAACCTAAAGGATACAGGAGTGAAGCATCTGTGTGATTTTCGGGAGAATCCACGATGTCGATTTGAAACTCTGAGGTCAGTCAGCATGTTTTAGTTGTGCTGAGATGAATATGATGGGGTTTTTTTTTTCTTTTTCTTTTTTTTGCCTGTCCCGTTTGGCTCTTTTGCATCAGAATTATTGTCTAAAGGCAAAGAAAGATGCCCAACGGATTTACTTTACCAAATTGACCATCCCAGCCTTGCCGTAATGGTCCATTTGATTCACCTTTTATTGTTTATTATTATTTTTTTATTGTTTATTTTATTTTCACTTACTGAATACGGGACAGACTTGACTGGGAGAAAGAAAGAGGGAAAGAGAAACAGCTGAGAAGAGGGACGGGGGAGAAGGGCAAAAAACATAAACCAACAGAACGGGCAGAGAAAAAAAAATGCATATATCAATCACCTGGATCACCTGCTGAGAAAGAAAAAAGAAAACAAGCAGAAGAGAACAAGAGTAATAGAATAAACAACATCACAATGATACAGTGGGGCAAAAAAGTATTTAGTCAGCCACCGATTGTGCAAGTTCCCCCACCTAAAATGATGACAGAGGTCAGTAATTTGCACCAGAGGTACACTTCAACTGTGAGAGACAGAATGTGAAAAAAAAATCCATGAATCCACATGGTAGGATTTGTAAAGAATTTATTCGTAAATCAGGGTGGAAAATAAGTATTTGGTCAATAACAAAAATACAACTCAATACTTTGTAACATAACCTTTGTTGGCAATAACAGAGGTCAAACGTTTACTATAGGTCTTTACCAGGTTTGCACACACAGTAGCTGGTATTTTGGCCCATTCCTCCATGCAGATCTTCTCGAGAGCAGTGATGTTTTGGGGCTGTCGCCGAGCAACACGGACTTTCAACTCCCGCCACAGATTTTCTATGGGGTTGAGGTCTGGAGACTGGCTAGGCCACTCCAGGACTTTCAAATGCTTCTTACGGAGCCACTCCTTTGTTGCCCGGGCGCTGTGTTTTGGATCATTGTCATGTTGGAAGACCCAGCCTCGTTTCATCTTCAAAGTTCTCACTGATGGAAGGAGGTTTTGGCTCAAAATCTCACGATACATGGCCCCATTCATTCTGTCCTTAACACGGATCAGTCGTCCTGTCCCCTTGGCAGAAAAACAGCCCCATAGCATGATGTTTCCACCCCCATGCTTCACAGTAGGTATGGTGTTCTTGGGATGCAACTCAGTATTCTTCTTCCTCCAAACACGACGAGTTGAGTTTATACCAAAAAGTTCTACTTTGGTTTCATCTGACCACATGACATTCTCCCAATCCTCTGCTGTATCATCCATGTGCTCTCTGGCAAACTTCAGACGGGCCTGGACATGCACTGGCTTCAGCAGCGGAACACGTCTGGCACTGCGGGATTTGATTCCCTGCCGTTGTAGTGTGTTACTGATGGTGACCTTTGTTACTTTGGTCCCAGCTCTCTGCAGGTCATTCACCAGGTCCCCCCGTGTGGTTCTGGGATCTTTGCTCACCGTTCTCATGATCATTTTGACCCCACGGGATGAGATCTTGCGTGGAGCCCCAGATCGAGGGAGATTATCAGTGGTCTTGTATGTCTTCCATTTTCTGATGATTGCTCCCACAGTTGATTTTTTCACACCAAGCTGCTTGCCTATTGTAGATTCACTCTTCCCAGTCTGGTGCAGGTCTACAATACTTTTCCTGGTGTCCTTCGAAAGCTCTTTGGTCTTGGCCATGGCGGAGTTTGGAGTCTGACTGTTTGAGGCTGTGGACAGGTGTCTTTTATACAGATGATGAGTTCAAACAGGTGCCATTCATACAGGTAACGAGTGGGGGACAGAAAAGCTTCTTACAGAAGACGTTACAGGTCTGTGAGAGCCAGAGATTTTCCTTGTTTGAGGTGACCAAATACTTATTTTCCACCCTGATTTACCAATAAATTCTTTACAAATCCTACCATGTGAATTCATGGATTTTTTTTTCACATTCTGTCTCTCACAGTTGGAGTGTACCTCTGGTGCAAATTACTGACCTCTGTCATCATTTTAAGTGGGGGAACTTGCACAATCGGTGGCTGACTAAATACTTTTTTGCCCCACTGTATATGGGAATATGACAGTAAATACTAAATATTAAACATTATTGTGCAGCACATAAGATCAACAGAACACAGTGTGCTTTGAGGTAGGAGCCAAAAAGGGTGTAGTTTGTGGGTGTGATCACCCGTGTGTACACCTGTGAGCATGGACGCGCTTGTTTTTTGTTTTTTCAAAGGTTCCTTCATGTAATAATCTGCTAGGGAGTGTGGGGGGGCCACAGCCCTGTCCCCCAGGGCATGAAGCAGGTATGGAGGAGATCAAAACTCCAGACATCCAGAGGCCCCCAGAACACAAGAGACCAAGGAAGACCAACAGAGGGGCAGCCGCGCCACTGTCCCAGTAAGAGCTGAGGAGAGTCCCAGATGAGGGCTCACTCAGCAGCCGCGGAGCAGAAGCCAGGGGGAGTTGCAGTGACGTGCCCGTGAGCTCCGCCGGCAGCCAGCTGTGCCTGAGTGACCGAGCCCCAGGCCGAGAGGCCGGGGGCACCCCACCTCCGAAGTGGCCCGAGCGAGCCCCAGGCTCCAGGCCCTGATAAGCGGCCGCCAAGGAGTGAGCCGGTGTGTACCTGGACGCCCATCCCCAGACACAAAGAACCACCAACGCACCGACACCTGAGGGAGTCCACCACTGGCAGGGGAAGTGGTGGTAGGGGGAGATAGGCCTCCAAACCTTGGAGGGCCTGAGATGTCCCCAGAGAGGTGGCGTCTGACACCCAACCTGACATATAGACACAGACATACAGGCACACACAGATACAAACATCCATTCCCACCCTCATGCTCTCATATGCACTTACTCCACACTCAACCAACGTGGACACAGACATAAAGAGACGCTGTACACACAATCACACTCCCCAAGCGTACTCTACGAACCGGGTCTAGGTACCCTTGCCCTTGCAGGAATTCTTGCACATTTGCAAACTGACACTGCTGCACGGCATGCTGGGTAATGCTAGCTGCTCAGGTATGGGCGTGCTAACGGCTGTGAGGCTCCGTGGCTGCAGAACACTGAAGAAGAGAAAAGAGAGGTGGAGGATGAAGAAAAGAGGCGGAGATGAAGCAGAAGTTTAACTCCAGAGAGGAGCTGTCACTGTGTGGGCAGGGCTCAGGCAGCTCCGCCCACACAGTGACAGTGAAGCAGGTGAAGAGTAATAAATGAAGACAGCAGACAGGATTTGATAAGCTGATGTACAAACATGTAGAATGATGGTGGCAGCTACAGAAACAGGTCCATACAGACTGAAGCGTGTCTCAGTCTGAATGTACACTGCTGTTATAAGAGCTGTGGAAACTCAGGTCAAAAGGACGTAACCACACTGCTGACAGTTCCAGGACAGTCACACAGTTACAGCATCATTTGTGACCATAAAGACAGAAAGCTCATCCAAATGCTGGGATTAAAAGTCTGTCCTGGTGGTGTCCAGTCAAACAGGTCTCTGTGAAAGCTTCAGTCCAACAGGCTCCAAAGTCCTTCTGATCATTTCCTCGCCGGGTTCTTGATGCTCCTGTACCATCTCTCTGTCATCCTCCTCGCTCCCTCTTTGCACTCACAGTCTTTGTGCATCATTAACACTCACATGAGGAAAACCAAAGTTTTACTGGGCAGAAGATGATCATCAGTGACGCTGTCTTTAAAATACTCTTGTTAGAAATGTACGACTTTAATGTGAAACATTCAGAGTTTTTTCTCTTGTTGTGTTTGTTTGAAGCTGCTTCCTGTTGGCTTCAGCTGTTTGGAGTTTCCATTTTCTAAACTTCTACATTCTGAACCTTCTTCAGCTCTGAACAGATGATGAAACACTGAATGATTTCAAGCACTTTGTCTAATAAACTTACATCTTTCATTCTCTATACAGATTGGAGAGCTGTGATTTGTCAGAGATCAGCTGTGATTATCTGGAAGCAGTGCTGAAGCTCAACCCTTCGTATCCCAGAGAGGTGGACCTGAGCTACCACAAGCTTCAGGATTCAGGAGTGAAGCAGCTGTGTGTTCTTCTGGAGAATCCACAACATCAAATTGAAACTCTGAGGTCAGTCTCCATGTTTTAGTTGTGCTGACACTGTCGATCTGTGGAACTAAAACCTTTATACAGGAAGTCTGGTTCAGCTCTTTGTAGACCTTCTAATCTCTGATGCTCTGAGTCTTACTCAGTAGATGATGCAGAGTTGTGAAGCCGATGTGGGTGAGGACACTCGCCCAGCTCTAACTACTTTGACGTCCAGGTGTCTTCCCTGCTTGTCCTGATACAAACAAACCTGAGTAACCTTGCAGGTCAGATCTCATCAGTCACACCTGTTATGGCAGCTCTCCTCTAGATTGTAGTTCTTGTTAACCTGGGATGGTTTTAGAAGCCTGGACCACAGACTGCAAGGGAAGATATTACTGGGAAAGGCCAAAGCAACCTATCAGACCCATTAAACACTAACATAGATGAATACTCAGATTTAAACCTTTATTGTTTCACAAAGGCTTAAAAAGGGAACGTCCACAGTTTAGACTGCAGCAGATTTTATTAAAGCAGTTTGACAGGAGCAAAGCAAAAACACAAAGAATAAGTGTTTCACATATTAATACATATAACATAATAATAAAAGAAAAGCAAAATAATGATGAAAAAGAATGAAAAAGTTGTCCAGAGCAGCAGGATGTCTGAGGTCTGCAGAAACACAAAAACACAGCAGCTAAAAATAGTTGTTGAAAGAAAACGAGGTGGGAGCTGCTGATTCCTGAGCTTTGATACTGGATTAGCTTCAGTAGTTATTCCCATCACTGCTGTAGGAGCTACATTTAGTCACAGCTGATTGTCTCCTTTGACCAATCAGAAGACTACTGTTGTAAAAACAAGCAGACAAAGAACCAATGAGAGTGAAGAACAGGATAAAGAGCTCGTGTGATGGAGGCAAAGCAATAATCAGCAGACTGTAGCAGTTTCTATCTGGATGAAAGTAGAAGGAGCTCAGCGGAGCTCAGTCCCATATCTTTGGTTAGAAACAACATCAGTGATTTCCTGCTGCTCGAGATGATTCCAGCAGCTCTCATTACAGCAGCTGATGAGAGAAACAGCTGATGGCTCACAGCTCGTGCACTGTTGGATCTCCAGATGTTCACGTGGCTGAAGTCTGTGAAGAAACTGTGATCCACGTAGTTCACACGGCCTCAGATTGGACCGAGCTCCCTGGATCACTGCAGCATCCTCAGCTGGTACATGGACGTCTCTGCTCCTCAGTCTTGGAGCCCCTGCAGGTCCGTCCACACCACCAGGGTCTTCTCACTCACCTTTCCTTTGTCCTCGTCCTTCATCGGCCGTGCTGTGTCTTTGTTCCTGCGGTGTTGTTCCCACGATGCAGTGCTGATGTTCCCTCCTTGAATGCACAACAAGTACGGTGCTGGTCTTTCTCGGGTGGAGCAGAGACAGATTGAAGTCTTTCAGGCTTTAGTGCCGACTTCCCTGACAGAGGCTGGACTCCATGGTCTGCACAGGAGGCTTCTACACTGTGTGGAGGTGACTCCTGGACTTGAAGACAGGCTGCAGGTACATGTGTGATGAAGAGGAGCTACAGCAGTGTGATGGAGCTGCAGGTCTGAAGGAAGTCCTGCTGTCCTGTCCCATCCCTCATCTTTGCTTCCTCTGTCTTCTCTGGACTTGTCCTCCTGTTTCAGAAACAGCACTGCTTCATGCCGAGGGTGGACGGGAGCGTTGGCTCTGATTCTTTTACCGTCCACCACAAGGAGACACTGATGCTGACCTCCTGATTCATCTGCATGTGTTCTGCTTCACACTGCTCACCTCCACCAAAGACTTCACAAACATCTTCTTTCTTTGAGTCCAGTTTGTCCCACAAACACTTCCAAATCTCCTCCTCTGAGATTCTGCAGCTTCTTGCAGTGTGACTCAGCTGACTTCTGACAGACCACAGACTGGCACAGCATCCACATGTGTCTCCTTTCAAACAGGCTCTTGATGTTTCCTCCCACATCATTCTGGCCTCTCAGTCTCCTTTGTTCTCCAGCTCTGTAGCTCCAGCTGATGAAGCTTCAGTTTCCATGTTGGTAACAGTAAACTACAGCCTCTGCTGTCAGCTGGGTAACTAAACAGAGCTGCAGCACGTCTCTGCGGTGGTGCTACATCCAGCCTGCAGACGGCCGTCTACATGTTGTAGTGGTTTACAGTCACCAGGGGGCGCTGTCCCAGCCATGCAGGCAGTGGGCTGCTCTGCTTGTGCTGTTGTTGGTGAAGCTGAAGTGAAAGCGAGAGTTAAAACACTGAACAGTGTCCACTGAGCTTCTCATGCTCTTCTCATGCTCAAAGAAGTTTAACAGGAAGGACGACTCGTCCATCAGGCGTCCAGCTGTCCGTGACCGTGTCCACAGCAGAGTGTGACCGAGGCTTCATGCTAACACGCACACATGAAGCTAATACCACCACGAGCAGCTGCTCAGTGGATTTGGAGGACAAATGTCTGCAGCTTCTCACAGGCAGTATGCAGAATGTGGATCTCCACAAAGACTGTGGAGAGCTCGTCCCACACTCTAAATCCACACTTGTCTGCACAAAACTTCTCACACGTTCCCGTCACAAGTGTCTTCTAAGTGAAGCTACCAGGTTCAGGTCCAGCTTGTTTATCTGGAGCTGCAGTAGATGATCCATCCTCACAAAGCAACACAGACAGCAGATATGCAAACACACAACACAACCAAAGGATTCTCTCTGCATGTCTGTGGCTGATGCTGCTGGAACGAAGCTGTTTGAAACCTTGTTGTTCTGCACTTTGGGACCAGAAGAGGAAACTGAAGCTCTGTGCAGAGGGTTCAATGGAAGCAGCCAAGCGCTGTAAGTGTCTGCTGTACAGGGATGCTGGTTCAGCTGTGGCTCAGTTTCACAGGGTGACTCAATAAAAGCAGCAGGAAATCAAAGCTTGATGCTTTCATCAGTGTGGAAATAAGAAAGTTTCCTGTGACAGACGCTGGAGCTCTTTCACTCTCAGCTTCACAGTTTCAGCTTCAAACTTCTTCCAACATGTTTCTAACACGGCCACATTCCACCTTAATGGAGCTGATATCTTGTGCATCAGCACATTTTCTAAAGGCAGCGATCACATCTTTAGTTTTGGATGTTTAACTGCAGATTGTTTATGTGTTTATAGCACATTAATTACAGCAGCAGCGTTGACCACAGTGCTGTACAAGAATCCAAAATAACTATTAAAATAACTCCTAATATTAATATCACACATCAAATATCAAATAACTCTCATGCTGTATTAAAAGCCAGTGAATACAAATGTGTTTTCAGAGCAGATTTACAGAGACTGACAGCAGGAGCTGGGGCTGCTCGATAGAACGATGTATATATGATGACCATATGAAAACGTCTATCGTTTCATATCACGCTCTTTGTTTCCTGCTTATGTGTTTGTGTGTTTTCCAGATAAACCTTTCAAAATAAATCTGAAGATCCTGTTGAGAGTTTTCAAAATAAACACAACACATTACTGCGGTCGCTCGTTTATCGAGTTACGTTCTAAAAATAAGTCTCAGAATGAAGTAGCAGCTTTATGTTTTACAATTATTATAGAAGTTTTAAGGCAGTTAAACCCTCACTGCACACTTTCTACACTTTTCTCAGACAGGCATGAACATTTTCACACTTTTCTCTCTTGTTTAAACAAAGTTCAAACCTTCATAGAAAAATAAGTTCATTATTAAAGAATGAAAGCAAAGTGTTTCTGAAACGTGTCAAATCAGCCTTTGCTGGCATTAAATGAGCTTCTGTGTGAGGAGCACTCGTCCATGGCCTGGGCTCCTCGCTGTCAGGTAAAGTTTCATAAAGCTTTTGAGTTTTTATGCAGATAATGTTGGTGTCCAGCACGATGTTCTTTTTCCTGCGGTCACTGAGCCACAAAGCCAAAGCTGACTCCATCCTTACGATGTTCTTGTTGTGGACAGTTACAACCTTTTTGCCTCCTTGTTGAAACTATGATGGTCAGCATCTTCCTCTGCCTTTGGCTGCTACCACAGGTGCAAAACGTCATCATTGTTGTTTGTTGGGGACAAAACGTACAAACATACAGTGCAGCACTGCAGAGTCACACTGCTGTAAATTTGAACACATTCTGTACTGTACAGGAGACACGGCACGAGATTGGCTGTAGACCATCATCAGCCAATCAGGACGCAGAACACAACGCGCTGTAGAAAACAAAAGCATGCAAAATTGCACAAAAAAGATCAGCGAAACAGCGAGGCCGCCAAAGGTGAACTGTGTTACAGCGAGGGACCAGCGTATATGTGGTTGTTGGGACGATAAATGTCTTTGAGCTTGTGTCAGAAGACGAGCTGCAGCTTTCTGGACCAGCTGCAGTCTTGCCAGGCAGGTCCCACTAACTCCAACATATAAGGAGTTACAATAATCCAGCTGGGACGTCATGAAAACGTGGATCGCCCGTTCAAGGTTTTTAAAAGATAGAAATGATCTCACCTTAGATAAAAGCCTCAGTTTGAAGAAAGACCGCTGTACAACTGAGCTCAGCTGTTTTTCAAAGGTCACATTGCCGTCAAATATAAGCCCCAAATGTAATAATGCGATTTAATAAAAGAGCTGAACCAGTCTAATAGAGCGCCCTTGATGCCGCCATGCTCCAATGGTGAGGTCAAGATGCTGTGGTCAAGGCAGCGGTCAGATCCAAAATCACAGCTGAGTCTCCTGATCAGTGGCTGATAAAAGATCATTAAGAACTTTTCAAAGTGCAGTTTCAGTGCTGTGAAGAGCTTTAAAACCAGACTGAAACCTTTACAACAGATTGCAGCTGAACAAATATAATCTTTTACAAAATCTTCGACAGGAAGGGAAGCTTTGAAATAGGCCTGAAGTTTGAGCGGACAGAGGATCCAGATCAGGTTTTTAGTACAGGCTGTACAACAGCATGTTTAAAACAGGCTGTACAACACCTGAACTAAGACTGCTGTTAGAAATCGCTAAGATGTCGGAACCAACAACCTTTAACATCTTTTTAAACACGTGTTGGAACAACATCATTTGGACAAGATGATGTCTTTATAGCATCACATCGTTCCTCCACCTGATCAAACCACACAGGCTCAAACTGATCAAAAACAGCTGAGCAGGTGAATATTTTAGCCCCGGTGCGATCTCGGGCGAGAGTATCGATGATGGCCAAAGGGCAGCGTCCAGCTCTACGGCGGCTGAAGATCAGCCTCAACAGACGCGCGTGATGTGGATCCTACTGCTCTAAAATTGGAGCTTCTTCAATCCATTAAAGAGGACATTAGTACGCTGTTAAAAGAAGAACTCAGAAATGTATTGAAGGAAGATTTTGACAATATGAGGGCTGACGTGCAAGGACTGAGAAATGAGATCGCTAACAGCATGGCAGTGACGTGCGGCGAAGTTGATGGAGTAAAGGTTAGAGTGAAAGAAGCTGAGGATGGGCTGTCAATGTGGAGCGATGAGGTGACCACCCTGCAGTCTACAGTAGAGAGTATGAAGGAGGAGCTGTCTGACCTGAAGGATAAATGTGATGAAGGCAGGAAGCGGAGAGCTAACATCCACATCATAGGGATCCCAGAGGGCCTGGACTCGAGCTCCTCCACGGCCGTATCCGTGCTACGACGTGAAGTGCTGGGTATGGATAAAGACGTTATTGTCGACCGCTCACACAGGAGCCCTATCCTGAGAAAGCCAGCTGGTAACCCGCACGCCGTCATAGCCGAGCGTCACTACTACCAGGATTGTGTGGCTACGCCGTGCCAGGGCCCAAGCCCCGCTTGAGTTTAACGGACAACCTATTGCAATATTACGACTGGGCGATATGACCCAAAGTTCATATCTCGATATTCTTTAGCTGGATGGCGATATACGATATATATCTCGATATTTTTAAAGCCAGAAAGTTCGAACAAAAAGAGAGTTCTTAGTCAAAGCTGTGTCCCAAATCTCACACAGGCACATTTATTAACATACAGCGTAGATGTACATGAAACAATTACTCAGGAATAAATGATCAGCATTTATTAAATAATAATGCTCCATAAATAAAAGAAAACAATGTTGTTTTTGTGCATAACAAAAAGCTCACAATCGTGCAGTCAAAATGTAAACTAACAGACGCTGAGCATAATAACAAGCAGCTGCTCTGTTCCCAGGTTCTACTGCGTGACTGACAGCCTGGAGTTTGAAATCCTCTTTGTAACCGTGTCTCTTACAGCTGCCATTTATGGTCCTTATACACACTCAATACAGTAATATTACGTTGAAGTAGAGTACGTATCACTCCGCGAGGCTCCTCGTAGCTGTAATGCTCCAACAATCCATCAAGCGGTGCGGCCTCGTAGCTGAGCAAAGTCGTACCAAAACATCTTTTGAAAGGTTTCTGAGCGCCGTGTAGCACATAAAATCGGTTCGAGGTCAGTAAGCACAACCAGAATTCATCCATAAGGCGCACTGTCGATTTATGAGAAAATTACAGGATTTTAAGTGCAGAAAATATAGTTTATGGTTTTCCTTTGATCTTAGCAAATATCTACGCCTCTAATTGGGACGATCACAGATTTTTCACTAATGTCTTTGCGCGGCTCCCCAATATGTCATCACACAATATCATCTTTGAGGGAGACCTAAACTGCTCATTATCTGCTATGGACCACAGTTCACACAAAAGTACACTTAGTCCAAAGTCAGCATGCGTCATTCAGAGCTTTCTTGATAATTATGGGCTGGCTGATGTATGGAGATTTCATAATCCTGCTTCACATCAATACTCTTTTTTTCTAATGTCCATAAAACATATATTTGTATAGAAAAACGTCTCCCTTTAGTTACAGAATGTGATTATAAGACTCTGGTGATTTCTCCTCTTGTTTTTTCAATGTGTATTCCTGATGCCTGCTCCAACTATCAGCCATGGAGATTCAACTCAGTGTTGTTAGCAGATGAAGAGTTTGTCAGTTACAAAAGGTCTCAAAGAGATTTTTTTTCTATCAATCAGACCCCAGAGATGTCATCATCAGTCATTTGGGAATCTCTAAAAGCATCTGAGAGGCCAAATCATTTCATTTTGTGCCAAACAGAATAAAATGGGGACCGAGGGCCTCTCTCAGTTAGCTGATGAAATGACTAAACTACATGCTGTGTACAGCCACTCTCCTGAGCCTGTATTATATACACAGCGGTTACAATGACAAACTGAATACAATCTCATATCTACAAAACAGGCTGAGTCAAAGTTGCAGCTACGCTTATGAACATGGAGAAAAAACAGGCGAGTTATCAGCTCACCAGCTACGACTAAGAACAGCTAACCAACTATCCTTGAGATCTACAATGACCAGGGAATAAGGTCTACAGACAACCAAACTATCCTTGAGATCCACAATGATTTCAATAAGTTTTTTGATATTCCCTCCTTGGGAGAAGATGCGATCGCTAGTCTGGAGGAACCTGTCTCTAATGTTGGAATTGAAACGGCCGTACGGAGCATGCAGTCTGGAAAATCTGCTGCCCCGACGGGTATCCATCTGATTTTTTCATAAAGTTTTCTGACCGACTGAATTCACTGTTAAAATCAACTTTTGAAGAATCCTTCCTCTCACAGTCGTTGCCTCCAACAATGCATCAAGCAGTACTCCAGGAAAATATCGCATCACTTCAAAGACAGCAGAGACTCACGGAGCCTGTGGCGGGGCATTCAGACCATCACAGATTACAAGCCCCCACCACAGACCTGTGATAGCACTATCCCCCTGCTGAACGAGCTGAACACTTTCTTTGCTCGCTTTGAAGTCCAAAACAGCACCACTGCACAGAAGACCCCACCCCCTCCTGGTGACCAGGTGATGACTCTGTCCCCGGACAGCGTGAGGAGATCCCTCAGCAGGATCAATGCACGTAAAGCTCCGGGTCCTGACAACATTCCTGGTCGTGTACTGAGAGACTGTGCAGTGGAACTCACTGATGTCTTCACAGACATCTCCAACATATCACTCATCCAGGCTGTCGTCCCCACATGTTTTAAAGCCACCACAATCATTCCGGTTCCAAAAAAGTCATCTCCCTCCTGCTTTAATGACTACCGTCCTGTTGCACTTACTCCCATCCTGATGAAGTGCTTCGAACGACTAGTCATGCAACACATCAAGACTGTCCTGCCCCCCTCCCTGGATCCCTTCCAGTTTGCGTATCGGCCAAACCGCTCAACCGATGATGCCATCTCCACTGCACTCCACTCAGCACTCACACACCTGGACAAAAAAGACTCATATGTTCGAATGCTGTTCATAGATTTCAGTTCAGCATTCAACACTATAATCCCCCAACAGCTCACTCAAAAACTGGTCCAGCTGGGGCTCAACACCTCACTGTGCAACTGGCTGTTGGATTTCCTCACCGGAAGACCTCAAACAGTACGGGTCGGCAGTAACACATCCAGCACCATCATTTTAAACACGGGGGCCCCGCAGGGATGTGTGCTGAGCCCCCTCCTCTTCACTCTGCTGACCCATGACTGCACTCCATCATACAGCTCCAACCTCTTCATCAAGTTTGCGGACGACACAACGGTGGTGGGTCTCATTAGCAACAGGGATGAGACCGACTACAGAAGTGAGGTGAGACGCCTGGCCACGTGGTGTGCTGACAACAATCTCTCTCTGAATGTGGAGAAGACAAAGGAGATTGTTGTGGACTTCAGGAGAATGCACACCCAACATGCTCCTCTGACCATTGACGGAGCGTCTGTGGAGAGAGTGAGCAGCACCAAGTTCTTGGGTGTGCACATCACAGAGGATCTCTCCTGGACGTACAACACCACAGCACTGGCCAAGAAATCACAGCAGCGTCTCTTCTTTCTCCGCAAACTAAGAAGAGCAGGAGCATCAGCCCCCATCATGCACACTTTCTACAGAGGCACCATCGAGAGCATCCTGTCGAGCTGCATCACTGTGTGGTTTGGAGCCTGCAATGCGTCCTGTCATAGAACCCTCCAACGCATAGTGAGAGCTGCAGAGAGGATCATTGGTGTCTCTCTCCCCTCCCTCCAAGACATTTACAGCACCCGTCTCACTAAAAAAGCCCTTTGCATAGCGGCTGATCCCACGCACCCAATGCAAAGCTTCTTCAAGCTGCTGCCGTCGGGGAGGAGACTGCGGAGTCTCCAGGCCAGGACCAGCAGGCTGAAGGACAGCTTCATCCATCAGGCTGTCAGGAAGCTTAACTCCCTCCCGATTCTGCCCCCTCTCCCCTCTCTCCCCCACGGTCTCACTGAACTCTGTCACACACACTCACACACACACACTCTCTGACTCACTCACTGGCCTGCACCAGTTACCAGTCACTTTGTGGAGCATTGGACTGCCATTACCTCATAAGACTTTGTGTTACACTATCTCATACCGTACATTACCAAATCTCCATTTGCACTATTTGCCTATTTGCACTACTCTGCCTGGTTTGCACTCAATGTCATTTACCCTTATATTGTATATTGTATAGCTTTCTTGTTACATGTAAAATTGTATTATATTATTTAATTTTTTTACTTTAAAATATTTTACTTGCATTTTTAATCACTCTTATATTTAAATGTTCATTTTCTATTTTATCTAGGGATTGAGAGTAACGAAGTTTCTATTCTCTGTATGTCCTGTACATGTGGCAGAATTGACAATAAAGTTGACTTTGACTTTGACTTTAATTGTAAAACAGGAAAAAGACCATTTAGATTGTCGTTCATGTCGTTTAATATCTTTGTTCAACACAGACACCAAGATCCTGGCTCAAGTGTTGGCCCGTCGCTCACACAAGTATTTGTCCTCCATTATTTCACCAGACGGGCTTTATTAGGCACTCTTTTTTGAACATTAGAGCTCTATTAAATATCATTTATACCCATGTTAAAGGTGATACATTGGAAACTGTAATTTGGCTTGACGCAGAAAAGGCGTTGGATCGGGTGAGATGGGATTTTTTTTATACGCTTAAAAAATGTGTCTTTAATTTTGTATCTTGGATAAAAGTATTGTATTGCTCCCCTCTAACAGCCGTCCGGACTAACAATAATCTGCCCCCCAGGACAGGGATGCCCTCTGTCTCCTTTTTGCCATTGAACCGCTAGCTGTTGCTCTGAGACAATGTGTTGGTGTTGAGGGAAAACATCGAGGGGGTATCGAACATGAAGTCTCTCTTTACTTTTGGATAGACTTACAATAATAATAATAATACACTTTATTTTTAGGCGCCTTTAAGAGCCTCAAGGTCACCTTAATGCATACTTAAGGAATTTGGGACAATTTCTGGATATAAAGTGAATTTTGGGAAGAGCGAGGCAAAGTCTATCTGTACGACAACTGGGGAGTTTTGTGTATTTTAGCCCCTTTTAAACGCAGCTATAACAAGTTTAAGTACTCAGACATCTGGGTGACAAGAAAACCACAAAGACTTGTATAAAACTATCTTCCTTTATTGTCGAAGCTTAAAGAGGATTTTGGAAAATGTGAGTTTTGCCTCTTTATATTTATGGTGGGGATGCAGAACAAGGAGCAAAGATGAATGTGATGCTGAGTCAGCAGAAGACTTGGACTCATTTGATTCCAGCTTTGATATCATTGATTTCAATATGTCCATTTCTTTCACACTTCACCTTTAAAAGTGAAGCCATGTGGTTCCTGGAAGGAAAAACACGACTTTTTCAAGTCTTTGTCCTGTTTTTATGAGAAATGTACGACTTTAATGTGAAACATTCAGAGTTTTTTCTCTTGTTGTGTGTGTTTGAAGCTGCTTCCTGTTGGCTTCAGCTGTTTGGAGTTTCCATTTTCTAAACTTCTACATTCTGAACCTTCTTCAGCTCTGAACAGATGATGAAACACTGAATGATTTCAAGCACTTTGTCTAATAAACTTACATCTTTCATTCTTTATACAGATTGTGGAGCTGTGGTTTGTCAGAGATCAGCTGTGATTATCTGGCAGCAGCACTGAAGTCCAACCCCTCCCATCTGAGACAGCTGGACCTGAGCCACAACTACAAGCTGCAGGATCCAGGAGTGAAGCATCTGTGTGGTTTCCTGGAGAGTCCAGGATGTAAACTTGAAACTCTGAGGTCAGTCAGCATGTTTTAGTTGTGCTGAGATGAATATGATGTGAAAGTTGTGCTGACACTAAACTGCAGACATCAGGCTGATATTATACTGATCCACACTGAGGATCTTCATGGTAAAGTCTGTTTTCTTCTTCTCTGGTTTAGTCCATTGACTGCAGCAGAACAATGTTCACATTTTTTTTAAACAATGTCTTTTTTTTTAAGAGGTTTCCTTTTATACACGTAAACATCAACGTATATATTATACATATAAACAGAAAGAAAAGAGAAGGATTACAGATGATCTGTACATTAGGGTTAAGTAGTACATTTAAGCTGTGAAATGAGTTCAAAAATGTATCTTTGGCTGTGAAATAAAAGAAAAAAGAGAAAAAAGAGAATATAAACAAATGTATAAAATATCCCAAAGTAACAAAATCCCTGCAAAACAATCCCATTCATTCCCACCCAGGTCACTGCCTGCACCCGCACACTGTATTTCCACACCTGACTTAAGAGAGTTTGCTGAAAAATTCTTATAGATTTTGAAAAGCATCAAGGAAGGGTCCCCACATGTCTTGAAATTTCCCAGTGGAGTTCTGAAGTGAGTGTCTTATCTTTTCCAGTTTTAGACAGGCCATGAGGTCATATAACCACTGTTTGTGAGTGGGAGGGGCAGCGTCCCGCCACCTCAGTAGGATTGCCCTCCTGGCCAACAGGGAACAGAATGATAATGCCTGTTTTTTAGAGGCCGGTAGAAGCACCTCATTCCCACTGATGCCAAACAGAGCAAGAAGGGGGGCCGGGGGCCAGCATCACACTGAGAATCCTGGACAGGGTACGAAAAACCTCTGACCCGAACTGAGTGAGATTGGGACAAGACCAGTACATGTGGACCAGTGAGGCTTCAGCAGTTTTGCATCTGTCACAATATGGAGAGATTTCAGGGTAGATACGGGAATAATCTGGATTTTGAGAAATGGGCTCTATGCACCACTTTGAACTGGATTAAACAATGGCGGGCACATAGTGATGTTGTGTTGACATGTTTGAGTATAGAGGCCCATGTTTCGTCAGAGATTGTCATGTTTTAAGTCTTCTTCCCACAGTGTCTTGAGCTTGGATGAAGAGGTATGTGTCAAATTTAACATTTTATTGTAAAGCAAGGAAATCAGCCCTCTATTGGTGGGATTGAGTTGTAGGATAGTTTCTAGTAGTGTAGGCTCTGGTGGAGGGCTTGAGCCTGAAGTCTGGGAACAAATAAAGTGCCTGACTTGCAAGTATCTGAAAAAGTGTGATGGTGGAAGAATATATTTATTAGCAAGTTGTTCAAATGATGCTAGTTTGTTGGCTATGAATAGGTCCTTGAAGCAAGTTATTCCACTTCTGTGCCACTCCGCAAACCCACCATCCTGGGTAGAAGGTTTAAAGAGATGGTTAGATGCAATGGGGCTGAGAAGGGAGAAGTCACAAAGTTTAAAATATTTCCTAAACTGGCCCCATATTTTTAATGAGTGCACCACTACAGGGTTGGGAATGAAGTTGAATGAAGAGGATGAGAGTGGAGAACAAAGTGCAGGTGGTAAGGATATACTGTTGTCACTATGCAATTCCATAGTGACCCAGTCAGGACAACCACTCCGATTATGGTAAAAATACCAAAACACCAAACATCGTATGTTAGGAGCCCAATAATAAAAACGAAAGTTGGGAAGTGCAAACCCACCCTCAATTTTAGATTTTTGAAGATGCATCTTATTAAGCCTTGGGCGTTTACTCTGCCACAGATAAGATGAGATGACAGAGTCCAGCTTATTGAAAAAAGTGTTGGGAATGAAAATGGGTATGGCCTGGAAAAGGTATAGAAATTTGGGTAGAATGGTCATTTTAATTGAATTGATACGTCCTACCAGAGACATAGAGAGTGGTGTCCAGTGGGTAAGGGACCGCTTCACTTGGTTCAGCAATGCACTCACATTTTCTGTGAAAAGGTTTTTATGTTTTTTTGTCACTGTGATTCCCAAATATGTAATTTTTGTCCTTTCAACTCTGAAGGGCAAGCAGGTGAAGTCTAACATACTGGCTTTGCTACTTAGCGGGAAGAGCTCACTTTTATTAAGGTTCAGTTTATACCCTGAAATCTGACCAAATTGACTAAGCAGATTCAATGCAGATGGTAGTGAGGCTAAGGGCTTAGAAATAAAGAGCAGGAGATCATCTGCATAGAGCGAGACCTTATGTTCTGTATTGTTTCTCCAAATGCCGTACCTCTTTGCAACTGTGGAACGCAATGGCAAGGGGTTCTATGGCCAGATCAAAAAGCAGGGGGCTGAGAGGACATCCCTGGCGTGTGCCTCTGTGAAGTTTGAAAGGTTTTGACAATTGGAGGTTAGTTCGTATTGTAGCAGATGGTTGAGAATAGAGTAATTTAATCCATGAAGTAAATTTTACTCCAAAGCCAAATCTATCAAGGACTGCAAAGAGATAATCAAACTCAACTCGATCAAAGGCCTTTTCAGCGTCAAGCGAGACCACACATTCATCAGAGTCTGTAGAGCTGGAGTAGACTATGTTAAATAGCCTCTTATGTTAAAATATGAATGACGACCTTTAATGAAGCCTGTCTGGTCTTTCGAAATAATTTTTGGAAGAACTATTTCTAGTCTACGGGCAAGTATCTTGGCTAATATTTTAACGTCTGTGTTCAGTAGAGAAATGGGTCTATAGGAGGCACATTCCAACGGATCTTTTCCTTTCTTTTTAATAAGTGTAATACAGGCTTCATAGAATGATCGTGGAAGAGATCCTTGTTCCTTGCAGTCTGTGAGGGTTGCACTAAGCTGCGTGGACAGTAATGAAGAGAAGTGTTTGAAAAATTCTGACGGAAAACCATCCGGACCCGGACACTTACCAGAGTGCATCGAAGCTATAGCCAAGGAAAGTTCTAACTGGGAGATGGGTTCATCCAGCCTTGTTTTAAGTTCTGGTGGAATTTCAGGAATGTTCACATTTCAAACAGTGATACTCAACGTATGGCCCGCGGCCCACACGCGGCCTGCCCACCTTTCCTGATTCAGAGAGAGGGGACCCTGATTAACTGTGTAGCTTCTTCCTCACAGTTCTAAGTATCAGACACAACAATGAATAATCCACAGCTGACTGTCTTTAGCAGGTCAAAGGTCACGGCACACAGCAGACAGTCAGAAATATTCTAACTCTGATCATTTATCAGTTGTGACACTGTGAGACTTGATCAGAGGTGTGATCATCACAGCAGAGGCCTTTGTGTCAAAGTCACTGAGGATCAAACAGAAACACATGAAGCAGATTTTCCTCTTCTGGCTTTTTATAGCAGATAACCTTCAAAATATTCTGCAGTCCATCAAAAACTGAAGCAAACCATGAACCAACATGTGAACATGAGCTGATGCTGCTGAAGTGAAGCAAAGTTACAGAGGTTTGATTACAGACACAGCTGAGAGTTTGTAATCTGTCATCATTTTAAAAAGTTTCCATGGAACAGCAGAAATGAGGCTTTACTGTCAGAGGCCGACAGCACTGAACACAACAGCAGACTGGTGGCTAATAAACAGTGAATGATGCAGAAACAGATGTTTGAAGCTGTTCTTGGAGTACACTGAGAGAGAGAGAGCTGTGCAGGCAGGAACAGCCAAAGTCAGAGAGAATTCATGAGCATATTTATCAAACGTGAAGCAGAGTTTGGATCTTCTTTTGCTGCTGCTTCACTCAGTTTTGGTTGGAGACAGATGAAACCTGCAGCTTCAGGATCTGTGAGCTGTCCACTTTCAGCCCCGACGGCGTGTCCGTGTACGTGCCGTCGAGTGAACGATCCACGCTCTGTGTTTCCATCTTTGTGTGTTTAGCTGCTCTCATTTACTGTTTTAGCTGTTTGCTGCTTGTTGAAATAGTTTGTGAGCTTTAACCTGAGATTCTGGCAAAATACATTTATATTAAACATCGATTCAGGATTGAATGAATCAACATCGTTTTATTCAAATTAAAACCATTTAAAGGGGAACATGAATTTTTTACAGCCGCCTCTAATGCTGGGTAATGTCAGCTGGTCCATGTGCAGCTGGCTGTGAGGCTCAGGGAGCGTCTACAAAGTGCAACACTGAAAGAACATCATCCATAAATATTGAGTAAGAACTGGACTCTCATACAGCGAGACTCAAATGCCTTTAAACATCAGCTTATCCTGCTGATCCAAGTCCAACACTGAGTTTGTAAAAAGATGTTTGTCAATCATTTTGTTTGGTTTCTGAGGAAAATGATTCAATAAGTTGCTGCTAATACACAACATTTCATCATATTTCCTCATAACCCTCTTTTGTCTGACCATTTGATCCCATTTGAATTTGCAATAAAGGATCCACAGAGTTTGGTGACAATAATGACAGTAGATGTTTGTGTGAAAGTGCTGGAAGCAAATGAGTGTGTGATGTTCTTTCAGTGTTGCACTTTGTAGACGCTCCCTGAGCACTGGTCTCACAGCCAGCTGCACATAGAGACCAGTGTTGTTAGTCCAGGTCAGAAGATGACTTGTTGGAATGAAAATGAGCTTGTAGTTTGTCTGCTTTAATAATGTGACTGGAAAAAGGTGTTGGACTTCAAATATGTCCATTTCTGTCACACTTCACCTTTAAAAGTGAAGCCATGTGGTTCCTGGAAGGAAAAACACGACTTTTTCAAGTCTTTGTCCTGTTTTTATGAGAAATGTACGACTTTAATGTGAAACAATCAGAGTGTTTTTCTCTTGTTGTGTTTGTTTGAAGCTGCTTCCTGTTGGCTTCAGCTGTTTGGAGTTTCCATTTTCTAAACATCTACATTCTGAACCTTCTTCAGCTCTGAACAGATGATGAAACACTGAATGATTTCAAGCTCTTTGTCTAATAAACTTACATCTTTCATTCTTTATACAGATTGAGGCGCTGTGGTTTGTCAGATATTGGCCTTGATTATCTGGCAGCAGCACTGAAGTCCAACCCCTCGTATCCCACAGAGGTGGACCTGAGTGGAACCTACAGCAACCTAAAGGATACAGGAGTGAAGCATCTGTGTGATTTTCGGGAGAATCCACGATGTCGATTTGAAACTCTGAGGTCAGTCAGCATGTTTTAGTTGTGCTGAGATGAATATGATGGGGTTTTTTTTTCTTTTTCTTTTTTTTGCCTGTCCCGTTTGGCTCTTTTGCATCAGAATTATTGTCTAAAGGCAAAGAAAGATGCCCAACGGATTTACTTTACCAAATTGACCATCCCAGCCTTGCCGTAATGGTCCATTTGATTCACCTTTTATTGTTTATTATTATTTTTTTATTGTTTATTTTATTTTCACTTACTGAATACGGGACAGACTTGACTGGGAGAAAGAAAGAGGGAAAGAGAAACAGCTGAGAAGAGGGACGGGGGAGAAGGGCAAAAAACATAAACCAACAGAACGGGCAGAGAAAAAAAAATGCATATATCAATCACCTGGATCACCTGCTGAGAAAGAAAAAAGAAAACAAGCAGAAGAGAACAAGAGTAATAGAATAAACAACATCACAATGATACAGTGGGGCAAAAAAGTATTTAGTCAGCCACCGATTGTGCAAGTTCCCCCACCTAAAATGATGACAGAGGTCAGTAATTTGCACCAGAGGTACACTTCAACTGTGAGAGACAGAATGTTGAAAAAAAAATCCATGAATCCACATGGTAGGATTTGTAAAGAATTTATTCGTAAATCAGGGTGGAAAATAAGTATTTGGTCAATAACAAAAATACAACTCAATACTTTGTAACATAACCTTTGTTGGCAATAACAGAGGTCAAACGTTTACTATAGGTCTTTACCAGGTTTGCACACACAGTAGCTGGTATTTTGGCCCATTCCTCCATGCAGATCTTCTCGAGAGCAGTGATGTTTTGGGGCTGTCGCCGAGCAACACGGCCTTTCAACTCCCGCCACAGATTTTCTATGGGGTTGAGGTCTGGAGACTGGCTAGGCCACTCCAGGACTTTCAAATGCTTCTTACGGAGCCACTCCTTTGTTGCCCGGGCGGTGTGTGTTTTGGATCATTGTCATGTTGGAAGACCCAGCCTCGTTTCATCTTCAAAGTTCTCACTGATGGAAGGAGGTTTTGGCTCAAAATCTCACGATACATGGCCCCATTCATTCTGTCCTTAACACGGATCAGTCGTCCTGTCCCCTTGGCAGAAAAACAGCCCCATAGCATGATTGTTTCCACCCCCATGCTTCACAGTAGGTATGGTGTTCTTGGGATGCAACTCAGTATTCTTCTTCCTCCAAACACGACGAGTTGAGTTTATACCAAAAAGTTCTACTTTGGTTTCATCTGACCACATGACATTCTCCCAATCCTCTGCTGTATCATCCGTGTGCTCTCTGGCAAACTTCAGACGGGCCTGGACATGCACTGGCTTCAGCAGCGGAACACGTCTGGCACTGCGGGATTTGATTCCCTGCCGTTGTAGTGTGTTACTGATGGTGACCTTTGTTACTTTGGTCCCAGCTCTCTGCAGGTCATTCACCAGGTCCCCCCGTGTGGTTCTGGGATCTTTGCTCACCGTTCTCATGATCATTTTGACCCCACGGGATGAGATCTTGCGTGGAGCCCCAGATCGAGGGAGATTATCAGTGGTCTTGTATGTCTTCCATTTTCTGATGATTGCTCCCACAGTTGATTTTTTCACACCAAGCTGCTTGCCCATTGTAGATTCACTCTTCCCAGTCTGGTGCAGGTCTACAATACTTTTCCTGGTGTCCTTCGAAAGCTCTTTGGTCTTGGCCATGGCGGAGTTTGGAGTCTGACTGTTTGAGGCTGTGGACAGGTGTCTTTTATACAGATGATGAGTTCAAACAGGTGCCATTCATACAGGTAACGAGTGGGGGACAGAAAAGCTTCTTACAGAAGACGTTACAGGTCTGTGAGAGCCAGAGATTTTCCTTGTTTGAGGTGACCAAATACTTATTTTCCACCCTGATTTACCAATAAATTCTTTACAAATCCTACCATGTGAATTCATGGATTTTTTTTCACATTCTGTCTCTCACAGTTGGAGTGTACCTCTGGTGCAAATTACTGACCTCTGTCATCATTTTAGGTGGGGGAACTTGCACAATCGGTGGCTGACTAAATACTTTTTTTGCCCCACTGTATATGTGAATATGACAGTAAATACTAAATATTAAACATTATTGTGCAGCACATAAGATCAACAGAACACAGTGTGCTTTGAGGTAGGAGCCAAAAAGGGTGTAGTTTGTGGGTGTGATCACCCGTGTGTACACCTGTGAGCATGGACGCGCTTGTTTTTTGTTTTTTCAAAGGTTCCTTCATGTAATAATCTGCTAGGGAGTGTGGGGGGGCCACAGCCCTGTCCCCCAGGGCATGAAGCAGGTATGAGGAGATCAAAACTCCAGACATCCAGAGGCCCCCAGAACACAAGAGACCAAGGAAGACCAACAGAGGGCAGCCGCGCCACTGTCCCAGTAAGAGCTGAGGAGAGTCCCAGATGAGGGCTCACTCAGCAGCCGCGGAGCAGAAGCCAGGGGGAGTTGCAGTGACGTGCCCGTGAGCTCCGCCGGCAGCCAGCTGTGCCTGAGTGACCGAGCCCCAGGCCGAGAGGCCGGGGGCACCCCACCTCCGAAGTGGCCCGAGCGAGCCCCAGGCTCCAGGCCCTGAATAAGCGGCCGCCAAGGAGTGAGCCGGTGTGTACCTGGACGCCCATCCCAGACACAAAGAACCACCAACGCACCGACACCTGAGGGAGTCCACCACTGGCAGGGGAAGTGGTGGTAGGGGGAGATAGGCCTCCAAACCTTGGAGGGCCTGAGATGTCCCCAGAGAGGTGGCGTCTGACACCCAACCTGACATATAGACACAGACATACAGGCACACACAGATACAAACATCCATTCCCACCCTCATGCTCTCATATGCACTTACTCCACACTCAACCAACGTGGACACAGACATAAAGAGACGCTGTACACACAATCACACTCCCCAAGCGTACTCTACGAACCGGGTCTAGGTACCCTTGCCCTTGCAGGAATTCTTGCACATTTGCAAACTGACACTGCTGCACGGCATGCTGGGTAATGCTAGCTGCTCAGGTATGGGCGTGCTAACGGCTGTGAGGCTCTGTGGCTGCAGAACACTGAAGAAGAGAAAAGAGAGGTGGAGGATGAAGAAAAGAGGCAGAGATGAAGCGGAAGTTTAACTCCAGAGAGGAGCTGTCACTGTGTGGGCGGGGCTCAGGCAGCTCCGCCCACACAGTGACAGTGAAGCAGATGAAGAGTAATAAATGAAGACAGCAGACAGGATTTGATAAGCTGATGTACAAACATGTAGTATGATGGTGGCAGCTACAGAAACAGGTCCATACAGGCTGAAGCGTGTCTCAGTCTGAATGTACACTGCTGTTATAAGAGCTGTGGAAACTCAGGTCAAAAGGACGTAACCACACTGCTGACAGTTCCAGGACAGTCACAGAGTTACAGCATCATTTGTGACCATAAAGACAGAAAGCTCATCCAAATGCTGGGATTAAAAGTCTGTCCTGGTGGTGTCCAGTCAAACAGGTCTCTGTGAAAGCTTCAGTCCAACAGGCTCCAAAGTCCTTCTGCTCATTTCCTCGCCGGGTTCTTGATGCTCCTGTACCATCTCTCTGTCATCCTCCTCGCTCCCTCTTTGCACTCACAGTCTTTGTGCATCATTAACACTCACATGTGGAAAACCAAAGTTTTACTGGGCAGAAGATGATCATCAGTGACGCTGTCTTTAAAACACTCTTGTTAGAAATGTACGACTTTAATGTGAAACATTCAGAGTTTTTTCTCTTGTTGTGTTTGTTTGAAGCTGCTTCCTGTTGGCTTCAGCTGTTTGGAGTTTCCATTTTCTAAACTTCTACATTCTGAACCTTCTTCAGCTCTGAACAGATGATGAAACACTGAATGATTTCAAGCACTTTGTCTAATAAACTTACATCTTTCATTCTTTATACAGATTGGAGCGCTGTGGTTTGTCAGAGATCAGCTGTGATTATCTGGAAGCAGCACTGAAGCTCAACCCTTCGTATCCCAGAGAGGTGGACCTGAGCTACCACAAGCTTCAGGATTCAGGAGTGAAGCAGCTGTGTGTTCTTCTGGAGAATCCACAACATCAAATTGAAACTCTGAGGTCAGTCTCCATGTTTTAGTTGTGCTGACACTGTCGATCTGTGGAACTAAAACCTTTATACAGGAAGTCTGGTTCAGCTCTTTGTAGACCTTCTAATCTCTGATCCTCTGAGTCTTACTCAGTAGGTGATGCAGAGTTATGAAGCCGATGTGGGTGAGGACACTCGCCCAGCTCTAACTACTTTGACGTCCAGGTGTCTTCCCTGCTTGTCCTGATACAAACAAACCTGAGTAACCTTGCAGGTCAGATCTCATCAGTCACACCTGTTATGGCAGCTCTCCTCTAGATTGTAGTTCTTGTTAACCTGGGATGGTTTTAGAAGCCTGGACCACAGACTGCAAGGGAAGATATTACTGGGAAAGGCCAAAGCAACCTATCAGACCCATTAAACACTAACATAGATGAATACTCAGATTTAAACCTTTATTGTTTCACAAAGGCTTAAAAAGGGAACGTCCACAGTTTAGACTGCAGCAGATTTTATTAAAGCAGTTTGACAGGAGCAAAGCAAAAACACAAAGAATAAGTGTTTCACATATTAATACATATAACATAATAATAAAAGAAAAGCAAAATAATGATGAAAAAGAATGAAAAAGTTGTCCAGAGCAGCAGGATGTCTGAGGTCTGCAGAAACACAAAAACACAGCAGCTAAAAATAGTTGTTGAAAGAAAACGAGGTGGGAGCTGCTGATTCCTGAGCTTTGATACTGGATTAGCTTCAGTAGTTATTCCCATCACTGCTGTAGGAGCTACATTTAGTCACAGCTGATTGTCTCCTTTGACCAATCAGAAGACTACTGTTGTAAAAACAAGCAGACAAAGAACCAATGAGAGTGAAGAACAGGATAAAGAGCTCGTGTGATGGAGGCAAAGCAATAATCAGCAGACTGTAGCAGTTTCTATCTGGATGAAAGTAGAAGGAGCTCAGCGGAGCTCAGTCCCATATCTTTGGTTAGAAACAACATCAGTGATTTCCTGCTGCTCGAGATGATTCCAGCAGCTCTCATTACAGCAGCTGATGAGAGAAACAGCTGATGGCTCACAGCTCGTGCACTGTTGGATCTCCAGATGTTCACGTGGCTGAAGTCTGTGAAGAAACTGTGATCCACGTAGTTCACACGGCCTCAGATTGGACCGAGCTCCCTGGATCACTGCAGCATCCTCAGCTGGTACATGGACGTCTCTGCTCCTCAGTCTTGGAGCCCCTGCAGGTCCGTCCACACCACCAGGGTCTTCTCACTCACCTTTCCTTTGTCCTCGTCCTTCATCGGCCGTGCTGTGTCTTTGTTCCTGCGGTGTTGTTCCCACGATGCAGTGCTGATGTTCCCTCCTTGAATGCACAACAAGTACGGTGCTGGTCTTTCTCGGGTGGAGCAGAGACAGATTGAAGTCTTTCAGGCTTTAGTGCCGACTTCCCTGACAGAGGCTGGACTCCATGGTCTGCACAGGAGGCTTCTACACTGTGTGGAGGTGACTCCTGGACTTGAAGACAGGCTGCAGGTACATGTGTGATGAAGAGGAGCTACAGCAGTGTGATGGAGCTGCAGGTCTGAAGGAAGTCCTGCTGTCCTGTCCCACCCTCATCTTTGCTTCCTCTGTCTTCTCTGGACTTGTCCTCCTGTTTCAGAAACAGCACTGCTTCATGCCGAGGGTGGACGGGAGCGTTGGCTCTGATTCTTTTACCGTCCACCACAAGGAGACACTGATGCTGACCTCCTGATTCATCTGCATGTGTTCTGCTTCACACTGCTCACCTCCACCAAAGACTTCACAAACATCTTCTTTCTTTGAGTCCAGTTTGTCCCACAAACACTTCCAAATCTCCTCCTCTGAGATTCTGCAGCTTCTTGCAGTGTGACTCAGCTGACTTCTGACAGACCACAGACTGGCACAGCATCCACATGTGTCTCCTTTCAAACAGGCTCTTGATGTTTCCTCCCACATCATTCTGGCCTCTCAGTCTCCTTTGTTCTCCAGCTCTGTAGCTCCAGCTGATGAAGCTTCAGTTTCCATGTTGGTAACAGTAAACTACAGCCTCTGCTGTCAGCTGGGTAACTAAACAGAGCTGCAGCACGTCTCTGCGGTGGTGCTACATCCAGCCTGCAGACGGCCGTCTACATGTTGTAGTGGTTTACAGTCACCAGGGGGCGCTGTCCCAGCCATGCAGGCAGTGGGCTGCTCTGCTTGTGCTGTTGTTGGTGAAGCTGAAGTGAAAGCGAGAGTTAAAACACTGAACAGTGTCCACTGAGCTTCTCATGCTCTTCTCATGCTCAAAGAAGTTTAACAGGAAGGACGACTCGTCCATCAGGCGTCCAGCTGTCCGTGACCGTGTCCACAGCAGAGTGTGACCGAGGCTTCATGCTAACACGCACACATGAAGCTAATACCACCACGAGCAGCTGCTCAGTGGATTTGGAGGACAAATGTCTGCAGCTTCTCACAGGCAGTATGCAGAATGTGGATCTCCACAAAGACTGTGGAGAGCTCGTCCCACACTCTAAATCCACACTTGTCTGCACAAAACTTCTCACACGTTCCCGTCACAAGTGTCTTCTAAGTGAAGCTACCAGGTTCAGGTCCAGCTTGTTTATCTGGAGCTGCAGTAGATGATCCATCCTCACAAAGCAACACAGACAGCAGATATGCAAACGCACAACACAACCAAAGGATTCTCTCTGCATGTCTGTGGCTGATGCTGCTGGAACGAAGCTGTTTGAAACCTTGTTGTTCTGCACTTTGGGACCAGAAGAGGAAACTGAAGCTCTGTGCAGAGGGTTCAATGGAAGCAGCCAAGCGCTGTAAGTGTCTGCTGTACAGGGATGCTGGTTCAGCTGTGGCTCAGTTTCACAGGGTGACTCAATAAAAGCAGCAGGAAATCAAAGCTTGATGCTTTCATCAGTGTGGAAATAAGAAAGTTTCCTGTGACAGACACTGGAGCTCTTTCACTCTCAGCTTCACAGTTTCAGCTTCAAACTTCTTGCAACATGTTTCTAACACGGCCACATTCCACCTTAATGGAGCTGATATCTTGTGCATCAGCACATTTTCTAAAGGCAGCGATCACATCTTTAGTTTTGGATGTTTAACTGCAGATTGTTTGTGTTTATAGCACATTAATTACAGCAGCAGCGTTGACCACAGTGCTGTACAAGAATCCAAAATAACTATTAAAATAACTCCTAATATTAATATCACACATCAAATATCAAATAACTCTCATGCTGTATTAAAAGCCAGTGAATACAAATGTGTTTTCAGAGCAGATTTACAGAGACTGACAGCAGGAGCTGGGGCTGCTCGATAGAACGATGTATAGATGATGACCATATGAAAACGTCTATCGTTTCATATCACGCTCTTTGTTTCCTGGTTATGTGTTTGTGTGTTTTCCAGATAAACCTTTCAAAATAAATCTGAAGATCCTGTTGAGAGTTTTCAAAATAAACACAATAATTACTGCGGTCGCTCGTTTATCTAGTTACGTTCTAAAAATAAGTCTCAGAATGAAGTAGCAGCTTTATGTTTTACAATTATTATAGAAGTTTTAAGGCAGTTAAACCCTCACTGCACACTTTCTACACTTTTCTCAGACAGGCATGAACATTTTCACACTTTTCTCTCTTGTTTAAACAAAGTTCAAACCTTCATAGAAAAATAAGTTCATTATTAAAGAATGAAAGCAAAGTGTTTCTGAAACGTGTCAAATCAGCCTTTGCTGGCATTAAATGAGCTTCTGTGTGAGGAGCACTCGTCCATGGCCTGGGCTCCTCGCTGTCAGTAAGTTTCATAAAGCTTTTGAGTTTTTATGCAGATAATGTTGGTGTCCAGCACGATGTTCTTTTTCCTGCTGTCACTGAGCCACAAAGCCAAAGCTGACTCCATCCTTACGATGTTCTTGTTGTGGACAGTTACAACCTTTTTGCCTCCTTGTTGAAACTATGATGGTCAGCATCTTCCTCTGCCTTTGGCTGCTACCACAGGTGCAAAACGTCTCGTCATCATTGTTGTTTGTTGGGGACAAAACGTACAAACATACAGTGCAGCACTGCAGAGTCACACTGCTGTAAATTTGAACACATTCTGTACTGTACAGGAGACACGGCACGAGATTGGCTGACGATGGGCTACAGCCAATCAGGACGCAGAACACAACGCGCTGTAAAAAACAAAAGCATGCAAAATTGCACAAAAAAGATCAGCGAAACAGCGAGGCCGCCAAAGGTGAACTGTGTTACAGCGAGGGACCAGCGTATATGTGGTTGTTGGGACGATAAATGTCTTTGAGCTTGTGTCAGAAGACGAGCTGCAGCTTTCTGGACCAGCTGCAGTCTTGCCAGGCAGGTCCCACTAACTCCAACATATAAGGAGTTACAATAATCCAGCTGGGACGTCATGAAAACGTGGATCGCCCGTTCAAGGTTTTTAAAAGATAGAAATGATCTCACCTTAGATAAAAGCCTCAGTTTGAAGAAAGACCGCTGTACAACTGAGCTCAGCTGTTTTTCAAAGGTCACATTGCCGTCAAATATAAGCCCCAAATCCATCTGATGTTTTCATAAAGTTTTCTGACCGACTGAATTCACTGTTAAAATCAACTTTTGAAGAATCCTTCCTCTCGCAGTCGTTGCCTCCAACAGTGCATCAAGCAGTGATGTGTTTAATTGTAAAACAGGAAAAAGACCATTTAGATTGTCGTTCATGTCGTTTAATATCTTTGTTCAACACAGACACCAAGATCCTGGCTCAAGACCAGACGGGCTTTATTAGGCACTCTTTTTTTTTTTTTTTTAACATTAGAGCTCTATTAAATATCATTTATACCCATGCAGGGCTCTAGACTAACTTTTTGCCATGGGCGTACCGGCACAAAAGTTAGGCGCACACAAATTTTCTAATAATTGATATAATATAATGTGTTTTTCTGGATACACTGAGCTTTTTCAGCATTCAAAGATTGATGACACCGTGTCAGAGCACTGGCTATGAATTTCAGAAGGATCAGGCCTTAACAGAAAAGTTAGCAATAGTTCTTTTCCTATTACAGCTACATCCACTGCTGTCGTGCCTAGGCTGCTCACTAGGGCTGGGTATCATCACTGATTTCTATAATCCATTCGATTCGATTCAACTTAGCCTCAGACAGTCAGAAATATTATAACTCTGATCATTTATCAGTACTGACTAACATCACAGCAGATGCCTTTGTGTGAAAGTAACTGAGAATAAAACACAGAAAAACATGAAGGAGATTTTCCTGGTCTGGCTTTTTATAGCAGATAACCTTAAAAATATTCTACAATGTTCTGCATATAAAGTTTAAATTACTTCAGTATTGAACAACAGAAATTAGGCTTTCTTGTCCGAGGTCATTTAAGTGAAAAAAAGAAAAAGAAAAGAAAAAGACAGCAGCCACAGAGCTGTGAACAACAGCAGACTGGTGGGTAATAAGCGAATGAATAATACAGAAAACAGAGATTGGAGACAGGAAACTGTTCTTGAAGTACAGAGAGAGAGAGAGAGAGCTAGCTGTGCATGGATGTGATTTTAATAGTCGTGGAAGCAAAACAGCAAAATTCATGACGACATTGATCAAATGTGAAGCGCAGTTTGCTGCTTCTTTTGCTGCTGGCTCGGTGAATTTTGGTTGGAGAGACAAAACCTGCAGCTCAGAATCAGCACAAAAACACGTAATCACAGCGCGGACCGGACGCATCAGGATCACTGAGCTCCGACAGCGTGTCCGTCTACGGGCCGTCGGGTGAGAAAGCCGAGAAAGACAAAGTTGATTCTGATGCGTCGGGTCTGTGTTTACGTCTTTGTGTGGAGTCCGTGTACCTGCTCTCATCTGCTGTTTGGTTGTTGTTGAAATGGTTTTGTGAGCTTTAATCTGAGAATCTGCCGTTTCTGGCAAAACACAGTTATATTTAAAAGTCGATTCAGGATTTAATGAATCGATATCGCTTTATTCAAGCTACTCACCTCCCACTTCCACCTGCACCTGCGATGGGGGCAAAATGCGTGTCTGTTGTTGACCACAGGGAAGGTTGCAGAATTTTTTTTTTTTTTTTTTTTTTTGCTACCCGAACAGCTGGTCGCACAGGTGCAACCAAATACTTTTTTTTTTTTTAGTCGCACCACTGAAAAATTTGGTCGCACTCTAGAGCCCTGCCATGTTAAAGCTGATACATTGGAAACTGTCATTTGGCTTGACGCAGAAAAGGCGTTGGATCGGGTGAGATGGGATTTTTTTTTATACGCTTAAAAAATGTGTCTTTAATTTTGTATCTTGGATAAAAGTATTGTATTGCTCCCCTCTAACAGCCGTCCGGACTAACAATAATCTGCCCCCCAGGACAGGGATGCCCTCTGTCTCCTTTTTGCCATTGAAGCGCTAGCTGTTGCTCTGAGACAATGTGTTGGTGTTGAGGGAAAACATCGAGGGGGTATCGAACACGAAGTCTCTCTTTACTTTTGGATAGACTTACAATAATAATAATAATACACTTTATTTATAGGCGCCTTTAAGAGCCTCAAGGTCACCTTAATGCATACTTAAGGAATTTGGGACAATTTCTGGATATAAAGTGAATTTTGGGAAGAGCGAGGCAAAGTCTATCTGTACGACAACTGGGGAGTTTTGTGTATTTTAGCCCCTTTTAAACCCAGCTATAACAGGTTTAAGTACTCAGACATCTGGGTGACAAGAAAACCACAAAGACTTGTATAAAACTATCTTCCTTTATTGTCGAAGCTCAAAGAGGATTTTGGAAAATGTGAGTTTTGCCTCTTTATATTTATGGTGGGGATGCAGAACAAGGAGCAAAGATGAATGTGATGCTGAATCAGCAGAAGACTTGGACTCATTTGATTCCAGCTTTGATATCATTGATTTCAATATGTCCATTTCTGTCACACTTCACCTTTAAAAGTGAAGCCATGTGGTTCCTGGAAGGAAAAACACGACTTTTTCAAGTCTTTGTCCTGTTTTTATGAGAAATGTACGACTTTAATGTGAAACATTCAGAGTTTTTTCTCTTGTTGTGTTTGTTTGAAGCTGCTTCCTGTTGGCTTCAGCTGTTTGGAGTTTCCATTTTCTAAACTTCTACATTCTGAACCTTCTTCAGCTCTGAACAGATGATGAAACACTGAATGATTTCAAGCACTTTGTCTAATAAACTTACATCTTTCATTCTTTATACAGATTGAGGGGCTGTGGTTTGTCAGAGATCAGCTGTGATTATCTGGCAGCAGCACTGAAGTCCAACCCCTCCCATCTGAGACAGCTGGACCTGAGCTACAACAACAACCTGCAGGATCCAGGAGTGAAGCATCTGTGTGGTTTCCTGGAGAGTCCAGGATGTAAACTTGAAACTCTGGGGTCAGTCAGCATGTTTTAGTTGTGCTGAGATGAATATGATGTGAAAGTTGTGCTGACACTAAACTGCAGACATCAGGCTGATATTATACTGATCCACACTGAGGATCTTCATGGTAAAGTCTGTTTTCTTCTTCTCTGGTTTAGTCCATTGACTGCAGCAGAACAATGTTCACATTTCAAACCTTCAAAGAAGAAGAAAAATCCTCCAGTGGAAAATTCACTGTGAAACTCTCAAACTCTTCATTCCACCTTAAAGTCTGTCTGACACTGAAATCCAAAGCAAAATGTGCGTTTGCTTTACAGACAGCAGTCCAACACAAACATACACACATCATCCAAAACACAGTCCAACATCCAAATCTCCTCCACTGCCAGCATGAATGATGGGAAAGAGAAGGAGGAACACTCTGACATTCAGGGTTAGAATGAGTTTCATCAAGCAGACTGTGAAGATCAAAGCTGCATTAGAAAGCTTACATGAATGAATGAGTGGACAGAAGTGGACAGAGATCATCTGAAGCACTTCAAAGGCTTTAAATCAGCACATTTCTCTTTATTCTTTATCAACTCTGTTAGTTTCTCTCAGTTTTCTGTGGAATGAAGCTAACAGCAGGCTAATAAGATGCTGACCAATAGGTTTCTATTAAAGGTTGTAATTTGTATATGAAAAAGTGCTTTGGCTCAGCAGGGATCAGCTTACAGGTAGAATACAGCTGCTGGATGGGATTAGCATGTCATAGCTATCTACCAAACTGCTAACTGGGGGATTTCAGGCCATCTATGGATCATTTTTGCTAACTGTTTATTCAGCTTAGGCTCACAGGGCTGCAGCCTGTGCCCTAGCTGTCATAGGGCAAGAGGCGTGGTCCACCTGCACAGGTGAGCAGTCCATCACAGGGCCAACAGAGAGAGACAGAGAAGCACTCCCTCACATCCACACCTACAGCCAATGTAGAAGCACCAATGAACCTAAGCAGCATTTCATTGGACTGTGGGAGAACATCCAACCTCCACAGAAAGGCCCAGCTGACCAACAAGCTTCAACCTACAACCTTCTTGCTTTAAGGCACTAGTGCTAACCACTTTTGCCCATTTCAGCCCAAATCCTGCATCTTCCTGTTTCTGACTCCAGGCCAGCTCCACTAACACTTTCTCATCAGACACTGCCACCTAGTGGAGGAAGTCTTAGTTCCATTTGAAGCTTCAGATTACAGTTAGTTCCTTTACAAAGAGGTGGAGGTGGTGGGGCCACAGCACCATCATCACTGAGTGCCATAGGACACTTAACCTTTGTTTCCATATGCTGGGAACTTCCTGTTGTTCCAAGGAGGACTGGAAAATGTGTGAAAATCTCCCAGTCAGTTCCTCACAGCACACTTCAATCATTTCCCTCCCACAGCATCAGGACCAGGGCTTTTTCTCTCTTTGGTCCCACTAAGAGATTTCCACACAAACACCTCATCAGTGGGACTCTCAGAGCTACCAGCCCTTTGCTACAATCACAAAGCTCTTCATTGAAATCAATGATATCAAAGCTGGAATCAAATGAGTCCAAGTCTTCTGCTGATTCAGCATCACATTCATCTTTGCTCCTTGTTCTGCATCCCCACCATGGACTTCATTCCTTTCCAAGCCAGCCTTGAGTGTCCTTTATTCAGCTCATCCTCTGCTTTACTTTTACACCTGATTTTAGCTGCTTTATCTCTCTTTCAACAGGTTTCTGTGCCTCAATCTTTTTCTTCTCTCCCTCATAACAAGACAGCTTCTTCTGCCTGAGAACATGTTGGAGTGATTTACTAATCCAGGGCTGCTTATTGGGGAAAATACTTCCTGTTTCCAAAGTAATCCCCATTTTTCCCAGAAAGAAATGTCAGTAGAAATCGATGATCTAAGTGAGAACATGAGCCTTTAAAAAGTCCCAGTGGGTGCAGTCAAAGCAGTCCCTCAGTCCCAGTATAGAGTCTTTGGTCCAGACTGGAACAACTGTGTGCCCAGTTTGAGCTCTCTTCAGTGCTGTGACCTGACAGACCCAGAGGGGCCATCACATCACATTTAGAAGCTCCCCTGATGGAGCCACAACACATGTCCAATACTTAGTCTGTCTTGTTGGACCAACTGGAAGAAATGATTCAAGGACTTAGTCACAGAACAGAGATTCAAATCTCCAAAATCCAACTGGCTGCATCAGGACATATAGTCTGAAACTCTGCACAGTTTCCTGTTTGAAGCTGCTTCCTGTTGGCTTCAGCTGTTTGGAGTTTCCATTTTCTAAACTTCTACATTCTGAACCTTCTTCAGCTCTGAACAGATGATGAAACACTGAATGATTTCAAGCACTTTGTCTAATAAACTTACATCTTTCATTCTTTATACAGATTGTGGGACTGTGGTTTGTCAAAGATCAGCTGTGATTATCTGGCAGCAGCACTGAAGTCCAACCCCTCCCATCTGAGACAGCTGTACCTGTATGGAAACAACCTGAAAGATCCAGATGTGAAGCAGCTGTCTGATCTTAAGAAGAGTCCAGACTACAGACTGGAGACTCTGCGGTCAGTAGAGTGATGGAGTGAGTGGGTGGTGCTGTCAGCAGTATTGTACTAAACACAGTCAGTATGAAACAAAGATCCAGTGTTTCCTGTAAAGCTGCAGCTTCTCAGTGAAGCTGTGAGAGGAGAACGGTGACAGGCTTCAGGATTGGACACAAACACTTCCTGTTTCTCACCTTTATGGTCACCATAGTAACGGCTGACACGCTCTGATCAAACACTGTCAACAGCCAATCAGCTCTCTGAACAAAGCAGCACGCAGACCAATGACTGCATTGATTTCCAAGTTTAAAGCAGTGAAGAACACAGTCTGTAGGTGAGGAAGAATTTAGTGAGAGCAGATGTTTGGATGGAATTCCTCCAGTTAACAGCTGGAACCGTCCATCTGGATTGTTGGGCTTGTTGTTGGGGTTCCTACAGAGCTCAGAGTGGACACACCAAGGTTCTTCTAATGAATGAAAGTCCAAACTCAAACTAGGAGGGAAAAACATTTTCAGCAACTTCAATAAAAATCCAAAGATTAGAAAAAGTGAAGCAACAATGAGTCCTAGTACAGTCCCAGCACTGACGTCCCTGCTGCTCTTTATACTGGATGTGCTGCATCACTGACTGACAGCTGATGAAGAGTCTCTGGAAACACTCGTTTATCTCCTCTGCTCTTCCTCCTTCTCTCTGCAGGAACTGGTGATGATGGTAAACAGGACGGTGTGTGTGCTGAGAGAGGAGCAGCTGTGTCCTGATGATCCAGAGAGGTTGAAGCAGCAGCAGCTTGTGTGTAGAGACGCTCTGACTGGGCCATGTTACTGGGAGGTGGAGAGGAGAGCTTCATCCAGCAGTGACTGACAGAGGAATGAAGTGCAGATGACTGTCAGTGCTGCAGAGTGAACTGCTCTGAGAACAGCTCCACTGTCAGACACAATGTAGAGTCCAGCATCAGCCCTGTGTGTCCCTCTGGATCTGACAGAGGATCATCAGTGTATCTGGACTGCTCTGCTGCTGCTCTGTCCTTCTACAGTCTCTGCACAGTCTCTGTCTCACTCTGGAAAGATTTTACAACTTGTTGTAATTACAGAACATTAATATAATATTCAAACATGTGATCTTCTCTTTATTTCTGAATCTTTACCAAATAAAGAAAAACCAAACTAACAAACAGAAGCTGTCGTGTCCTTTTTCACCACATCTGTGAATCTTTTCTGTGTTTTTCCTCTTTTCCTCCTTCCTGCAGCTCCATCTTCATCATTCTGTGTCCAGTATATGTGAACATGTCCAAAGCATCTGAGCCTCATGTTACCCGTTTGTGTGAGTTACGCCTGTCGTTGTGTTGTGGTGTATAAATAAGGGGCAGGAGACAGCGCTGGATCTCTGAGTTCTTTACTCTCAATTTCTGCAACATCTGCAATATCTAGAAATGCAAACCTGTGAGCTGTGTGTGTTGTGCGTCTGCTCGGCCACCTCTCCTCCGGCCATGCTGGAAGCAGCTGTGCGTTTGACAGTTTTATCGACTCGACAATAATCGAACAAATTAAATGTTCAAAAATATCAACTTAAGCACTTCAAAGTCAACAAAAAGCTTAAAACAATGAAATAATATTTCACTGAAAAAACAACAGCTCATAAGAACGATACACAAAATAATACAGAAACAAACAAATAAAAGTTATTAACCAGGATCCATGTTTTTGTCACAAACACTGAATCAGCTGATTCACTCTTTATGTTTCTGAGTTTGTTTTGTGATTATAGTTCTGGTTTCTGTTTCTGTGTCTTCACTGTGTCCCACGTCTCCTTACTTTGGACTCTGTGTTATATTTCCTGTTTTACTTTGACAGTCCTGTGTTACTGTTTCCTGTCTCGTGTGTGTAATTGGTCCCAGCTGTGTTTCCCTCCTGCCTCCCGTTCCCTGATTACTAAACTGCGTCCACGCCGCCGGCGCTCCTCTCCACAGCTGGATTCCAGGATTTCAGAGCATCCAGCTGTGGTGAGTGATGGAGACACTTTCTCTGCTCCCTCAGTAATCAGGACAGTTTATTGAACATCAGAGGACATAAAGGACTGTTTTTCACCTGCCCGTTCTGAAGCTGGACATTAAAGACTGCTGGCTTCAAGGACATTAATCCCAGTGTCAGCCAGCCAATAACAGCCTGTGTTTTTCAGCTCTTTAGGAGTCAGAAATGAGAAAGACACAGACTGCTAACCTCTCCCTGCAGGAAATAAGCTCCGCCTCTTCCTGTCCTGTATATGAGTGATTTGATTCTGACATGAGACACAATGAGTTTCCTGTTTATTGTGACTTAAAGCGAGCAGCAAAGACACTAAACTGTGTGTTTCCAGCTGAAGCTGCTGTTTGTGTTGCTCCCACAACACTGTCTAAAACAGTCAGTGAGGAAAACTCAGTTTCTGCTTCCAAGCTCATTGTGAGAGGACACATTGTGTTCCTGCAAGTGCTGATTTTGTCTGCATCCCTGAGTTTAGTGAGCTGCCTCCAAGGACTTGTGAAACCCAGTGTGTTAAGGCTGCATCTCCCAGATGTTTCCACCTTTCCAGCAGAGACGATAAATGTTCCCACAAAGGCTCAAAGACTGTTTGATTTTCTGAGTGTTGGCCTCAAGAGATTGCTCAGTGAGCACCTGAGTGTTTCTGGGACATCGGACACTAACTGGAACTTCAAGTCTGGTTCTGAAGCTGCACATGCAAAGACTGTTTCTGGTTGTAGAGACCTGGCTGTTCCAGGGATTGTAACCTCCCCAGAGGCTGAGCTGCTGACCTCAGCTGACTCTGGAGCCTTGAAGGTAACTAAGTTTGCACCGCTCGGGTGAGCCATCTCAGCTGCAACAGCCTCCACAGAGAGCTCACGCAAGCTTACCCAGCCTGCTGAGGATTTTATGCTGCTGCAGCCCAAAAGGCATCCTGAGCTGGCTGACAGCCACCCACAGCTTCAGCTGCCTCAGCCAGGGGTCTCCACACCTGCTGGCCCTGCATCTGCTCTGACTGGGGGCTCCGGAGAGCCGCGCCAGCCATCCATCTCTGCTGGGGCTCCTGTTTGAGAATGTAGGAGTGTAAACTTCAAATATCTGCTCGGTTTGTCAAGATATCACATATTTGCAAACGTGCTCTGACGTTTTTGGAGACGTCTGTTACCCACCATCTTGATAGCTAACCGGGAGGTCGAGGGTCATTAGAGCCGGCGAGAACAGCGGACTCCCGGCACATCAACTTTGGCTAAAGTCTATAGTTAGTCTTACTCGTTTGTACAACATTACTGGATCGCCACTGTTTGAAATGATATGACATATGACTCTCACTGAAACAGCAAACTTTGTAGAAAACACAACACTTCTGATTCTCTATCCAGCTGTTTGGTCACAGCTGTAGATCACATTATAAGTGGTTGTTCACTCTTGTCAATAATTACATTTCTAAACTCTATTTGTGCAGTTACATGTAAACAAAGTCCAATATTGTATCTAAATGATTGTGTTATCGTGGGACAGTTTCCAATTTTGTTGTATTATTGTACTAGGTATGACTGTGCAAGAGTTATCTTATCTTCCTTGCTTGCACCACACTCTTTGTAGAAATGGTACACAGCAGCACTGCATCATGTTATTGTGTTGCATAATATACCAGAACTAATACAAAGCAACATCCATGTACACTATAGGTCCATGCCAATGTGCCCAAATGGGACCTCCATAAATGGTAAGGGGCACAAAGGCACTTTAAGACCAGTGGGCACACCATCGGTGCACATCCGCTCGGATGCTTTTTTCTATTCATTTATTTCCCTGTTTATTTATCGATGCACAAAAGCAATTATCTCAGAGACACCATCCTCTTAACAGAGACTCAAATCAGGAACCTGCAGATTATTAGTCAGCAGCTTTAACTTCCTGTCTTTGTCTCACTAAACCTTCCACGTGGAAACTTGAGCTGCCCACTCAAGCACAGTAGGCTTTAACTGGCTCTGCTCAAGTCACTTCAGTATCTGAGAAACTGTCTGATGCATTCCATTTGAGTGGAATCGGGTTTCTTTCCAATTGTCTTCACAAGAGTCTCTATAAATTGTTCCAGTTAAAATGAAACAAAATCGGGATTATAGTTTCTATATATTTGTTGTTGTGGGAAAATCAATCACATATATTCTTTCACTAACCTAACTAAAGCTTTCTTCTTAAACACCTGGCTTTACAGCTTTTCTTTTTTAATTATATATATTTACCTTCACTGCTAAAAACCACAAGCAGAAGCAGGAGAAAGCAGAGTTTCCGTGCAGTCATGCTGGTGAGGAAGTAACTGTGGCTGACAGTGTGACTATAGTGAAAGCAGGAAGACTTGCACCCTCCTTATTTCACCTCTTGTGTCTACACTAAACTTTTACTATGTCTAAAATAGAAGTGCATAAAAGTGGAAGGACAGTAGAAGGTAAACCACCAACATTGTTTAAGCCAGACTGATCTCTCTGTTTATCTGGATGGACATTGTGTTCAAATTATGATGAGATGTTTGTTCAAAAACAAAACTAGTCTGATACAAAGAGTCATGTTTGCCACAGTTTATTGTGTTTGTATTGTATTAAATCTGAGAGCCTGAGTTGGAGTATTATGACTGAATGGTCTCCATTACTGGGAAACAAATATCCAGTGTGAAAAGATGGACGTTTATTATAATATATGAATATTATTATATTAGTATGTCACCTAAAGTGTTATATACTTTAAAATGTTTCATAGAGCTTTATTATCCACTCCCACAGTTCCTGCGCTTCTTGCTGAGCGTGTCTTGTTGTCGTGTTGATGGTTCACTGAGATGATAGTCTGGTAGGAATCACTCGATGGCAGCTGAAGGTTTGTATAGGGCTGATCTGGCTCATCGTCATCCTTTAGAAAAGTGAAATATTTTAGGTATTAATCACGTTCAACCCGGTCTACCCACACACTCTATTGATCTTTAAATCTCTCCATCTGTTGCCTGGATTATTTAATGTTTCTGCTCATTTCTGTAAGAGCTTCTTCACAAAATAAAGGACACTGAAGTTGGCACTAATAGTATTATAACACTAATCTGTAATTATCTATATAAGTAACATCCTAAAACATAAATGTACATGTTTTATGTTTACTGGCAAACTTTTAACTAGCTGCTGTAGATCGTAGCAATAAATTGCTCACCAAACCGTTGGGATTTTCAGGTACAGACACTCCAGATGTTCCTGACCTTAAGCAGCCACGTTGATAAGAAAGGATGTCAGCATTAGTGTAACACTATTCACATTCAAACAGAGAAAAATCAAGTAAGAACATCTACATTTATATTATCTTCTCTCTTAATAATGATAATTATTTTTGGAAGGATAAAAAGTGTTCATTCTAGACATGATGTTTAACATACAGCGAATTCTCATTTATTGAAATGTGATGTTTCCTTTTACTTTCTCTACATCTATATCATCTTTGAATTACTGCAGCAAAAATAGTCTCACCCATTACTTTTCCTCCAGTAGATAAATCCCACGATAACTCCAGTTATAAAGATGATCACAACACCGGGCAGATAAACGGAAAAAGATTTGTCTGCTGAAGTGTGGGCCTCGTTTGTGTCTAAATCATTGAAAAGATGCATTTGTCAGTAAAATCATTTACTTTCATTTCCTGGAAATCAAAACACAAATCAAACACAGTTTACGTCTACTGAAACTCTGAGTGAAGTAATGAAACCCCAGCTTTATAACCACAGAGCTTTAAATATTGTCACTGTGCTCTTTTCTTTTGTCTTCTTCTTCTTTTGCAGTCTTTTCTGAATATTACTATGAACTGAAATTGGTCCAGCTGCTTATATACATTCACTGGCCACTTTATGAGGTATACCTGTTCAGGGTGTAACACAAATATTTCAGTGTTCATTTCATTTGTCAATCACATGTCAGCTTCATCTTCCTGGTTAAATAAAGGTTAATAAAATAATAAAATGTCAGCAAATCAATGCTCAAACAGAGCAACATGGCACATGTTACTGGTCCGAGTGCTTCACAAGCTGCTGATCTGCTGGGATTTTCCCACACAATCATCTCTGTTCACAGACAATGGTCTGAAAAATAGAAAATATCCAGTGAGCTGTGATTCTCTGGGTAAAAATGCTGTTTACACATCAAACCTTGAGGCAGAGCGGACCACACTGGATATCACTGCTGTCCTCTAACAACAGCAAGCTGAGGCTACAGTTTGCAAGTCTGGACAACAGAAGACTGAAAAAACGATGCCTTGCCCGATGAGTTGATTTCTAACAGTTCAGACTGCTGGTGGTGTAATGCTCTGTGGGGGGTTTTCTTTGCAAACTTTGGACCCTGTAGTAACCACTGAGCATCATTTAATTGACAAATGACAAATCTGCAGCAACTGTGTGATGATGTAATTTCAATATGTCTTGAGAATCTTTGAGGAATGTTTTTAGCGCCTTGTTGTGCCACAAAAAATGAAGACATGTTTGAGGGCTGAAGGTGGTCCAACTCGGTTCAAAGATGTACCTGATAAATGAGTCAGTGAGAGTATTTAAACTGCTGTAAGTGAAAATAAGAAGAAAAGAAATGAACAAATTACAAGAATAAAAAACACATAAGCAGGTCAATACAATGCTAACACAGTGCTGAATAACTGTGTCAGATAAAGAAACCAAAATGCATTTACCTTCCACAGTGACACTGATATGGACAATATATGTCCCTTCAGTGTTTGTACACTCACAGGTGAAGTTCCCACTATCAGCTGGTGTTAAACTGGTCAGCTCGAGAAAGGCAGTCTGATTTTCTTTTGTTATTGAGAACCTGGGGTCACATTCCTGAGTAACGTTCTCTCCGTGTCGATACAGCAGATGACACTCTCCTCCTGTGTCCCTCTGTCTTTTGATCTTACAGATAATCAAAACAATAGTAGTCTGACTTTCCTTGTTGCAAATCCGAGTGACATCGTGTTCTCTCCTGACTGTCTTCACAACAGTCTCTGTAAACAGGGACAGCAAAATACGGTAAATACAAGATTCAGCCTGTGTCAGAGAGGACTTTAGTTTCTATATTTTGTGAATGTTAAACCATCTTTTTAATCCCATAATAATGTGTTTAGTTTAAACTAAAAGCAAGGAGGTTATAAATTTAAAAATATTAATAATGCATAATGAAAATAGTTTCCTTGTATTACCTTCAGCATCATGGGACACAGCTAGTGGTAACAGCAAAATCAAGCAAAGGTTTGATACGTCCATGCTTGTTAACATGTCTATGAGCCACCGACAGTGAAGAGGAAGATGTGCGGAAAGAAACAAGCTGAAGCTTTCCTGGCTAAGCAGACGTCAGACTGTTGCCCTTCACGGGGCAAGTGTGAAATTATGTAAAAAGGAAGTGTACTGACAGGACTTTCATATTAAAAGGCTGTAAAGTTGAAACACTGTGCGAGCTCCCACACAAAAAGAAAACAAGCTAGTTTTTCTTTATCACAGAGGAATTATTACACTGCTAACTGTCATGTTCGCTGAAACTGAAGGATGGATAATATTGTAAAAGTAACAACAAAACTACCATTTATCATAACATTATAAGTATTTTAAACTAAAATAGCGTGTTACGTCATCAAACCGCTTCATCCAATCACTCATATACTTACAAAGTTTTGACTGCATTACCTTTAAAATTTGTACAAAGATTTGCATAAAATGAATAAAACTGACATGCTTGCATTTGTTGTGTAGTGCAACAGGTGTATGTGGCTGAGGGATTCCCATGATGCAATGCGTATTTCTTCTTCAGTCACCTTTCCTACTCACTGTGTGTTAATGCAGCTCTCTGCATTGAATCATACCTGTTATTAACCTCTGTCTCTCTTCCACAGCGTGTCTTTATCCTGTCTTCCTTCTCTCATCCCAACCAGTCGCAGCAGATGGCCCCGCCCCTCCCTGAGCCTGGTTCTGCTGGAGGTTTCTTCCTGTTAAAAGGGAGTTTTTCCTTCCCACTGTCTCCAGACTGCTCACTCATAGGGAGTCATATGATTGTTGGGCTTATTCTCTGTATGTATTATTGTAGGGTCTGCCTTACAATATAAAGCGCCTTGAGGCGACTTTATATTGTTGTGATTTGTCGCTGTGCAAATAAAATTGAATTGAAAATTGAATTGTGAAGGCCACACCAGAAGCCACACAATTGGGAAGTCAGTAACGTCAGACACCAGCATCTTTATTTTAATTTTAATGCACATTTCCACAAACATAAATAACAACACGTGTCCCATAAACTATTTCTGGTTAAAGTTTTACTGGTGCTGGAGGTCTGTTGGACTGCTGAGGGTAACTGGAGAGAAAATGATGTGTTTTTCAATGCAGCACAGCTATCACTGCTACAGGAGGTTTTGTTTACGTCATTTCTCATTGGGTGGGGTGGGGGAATCTAAACCATTCATCTTAAATATATTATTTGGGGTTTATTTTTGTTTTTTTATTTCTGAGTTTGATATTTGGTCAGTTTTGTGTTTGATTACTTTTAATTTGAAGTAAGTATTAAATTAACAGTTGGTTTTCATTCTTTCTTTTTAGATAATCTTTTCTATTTGTATCCCCTCGTGTGTTTAACTGGCCAGTTCTGTCCAATTTACTTTGGGAAATATTTAATCTGAGGTAAACATTAAATTAGTAAATACAACAACACTGCTGAAAACTCTAATTTAAATAATTACTACTGATGCACCTATCAAATAAACTAACATTTGCACAGGTGTTGAAATGCTGGACTCTTCCTCTCCTAAATCTGTGGCAGAGAAAAAATGTTGCAGGAGTGTTTTTTTTTTTTTTTTTTACATGATATGTAAGAAAAATAAGAAAAAGAAAGAAACCCTGTGATTTTAATGTGAAAGTATTACTGACATCTTATGCAAACACACATTGTGCACACCACTTTATCCCTTATTACAACTGCAGCTTTTATTAGTGCATGTTCACGGGACTTCTGATTCTATAGGGTCTTGACAAAAGTCTCTGCAATCAATTGATTACAATCAAGTGATTCAATTGAAACATGGAAATCAGCATTTCACCATTTTATACTATACATACATGTTTTACTTTCAAGACTGGACAGGAGTGGCATGTGGGCGGCATTGTAGAGTGTGTTGACAGGAGGAAAACTTACACGCTCAGTAAATCACCCCCGTCACTACCTAAACCTCAAAGTCTCTAAACAGGAAGTGCATCTGCATGAAAGCTTCTGTTTTATATGCAGACAGATGACCTTTTGATGTAAAACCTTTCTCTGTATCTAGAGAAACACTTTAACTATATATTCAACTATATAGTTTAACATTTGGTCCGTAACTATCATTTAAAAACAATAAAAAGGTTTAAAAGAATATACATAGGCGGCTATAAAGACTGCAGGTCAAACATCGTGCAGATACAGAAGGACCTCCTGGGGTCCAAAATGTCGCACTATTACAGAGCAATGCTTGCAATAGTCTTGCATGGTTAGCCAGTTAGACAGATGCAAATGTTAAAGTGCTAAAACAGACATGTAAATAAAATACAACATCATGTTAGCAGCTTATTGGTATTAATGTCTCTTAATAAGAGAACTAACTGTCACACAGTGTTGTTGTAACTTAATATCGTAATGGTGGTAGTGCAGTGGCAGTCTCCGGGCAGTCTGTGGTCAGCTTCAAACCACCCGTCTACCTGCAGAGAGCGTCTGTTGTCAGGTGGGGGCAGGGTTATAAATATACGGCACAAACGGTCTTTGGGCTACTGTTGTTGGTCCATCAGCCAGCCATGGAGGAGAGTAAAGTTATAACATACAAAGCACTGAAGTGAAACTGAGGTAAAAACAATGACAAATGTCCGCTGCAGCTGCTGTCTGGGATTCTTATGCATCTTTTTTGATCTGTGATGTTTTTTTCACCCGTTTTGCTTCATCCACATCATGCACTGTGCAGTTGGGATTTTGGAAAACTGCACAGGAGAACATCTGCAATCACTGAAAACACTTCTCTGTTGGCTCTTTGACACATACCTCCCAAGCTGGACACAAACTTGTTAGTATTGAGTCAATGCATCTGTTGATTGTTGACAGCTACTCCAGTTTTGTCCCACGGGCCAAAGACATGCCTGGTTTAGGTTAGGTGCACTTCTAAATTGGCCACTTATTGTGAGCATGAAGATTTGTCTTTTGTCTGCTCGCGCTGTGACAGAGTGTATCCAAGATGTACCTTGGCTTTTGGCTTTGCACAGCTGGGACAGGCTCGAGCACCCCTGTGAACTTCAGCTGGATGACTGAAACAAACTAGAAGTTAACTTGAGTTCTAGTTCAAATGTTTTCGTAGTCATTAGACACCTGATCCATTTCCAGATTATCCTTGCAGACATTTTCAGCACGTCTTGCTGCATGTGTCCTGATGTTACGCTGATAGCGGACTGAGGCGATATTTTGATAGAGATCATTTCCTGGCTGCCGAACGTTTCTGTACTGGTCCCCCAGGTCATTGTCATACTATAAGAAAATATATAAAAAATTATACTGCATCATAATGCAGTTCAATTCATTTATTGAGCATCAGTTCACAACAGTTGTCTCAATGTGTTTATATTGTAAAACACTCTAAGGCCCTGCAATATTAAAAGCAAAACCAGACGACCTCCTATAAGCAAGCACATGGTGACAGAGAGAAAGGACAAAAGGCAAAATATGGGAGAGTTTAATTATTACTAATCGTTAAAATCAGTCGTATAAAAACACAGAGAGTGAAAAGAGTTTAGTGAAGAAGAAACACTCTGCTGCACATTAAAGGACATCTCCTGGTCCAATATTCATCTCAGTGACTCTGGAGGCCAAAGTACTGCTGTCCGGGGTAAGTATCTGGTTAGAAACCATGTTCCTGAGACTTCTGAATTAAATAAAAACTGGTGGGTAAAAGTGCTTTTGAAACCTCAGCGTTCCAACTGTGTGCACAGAGTGCACTGTAGATATACTGTAGATACTTCAGTTGTACATCTTTGTAACTAAAATGACAAACATTAAACTTCTCACTACTTTGACTGTACAGGTAAAGCTTAAGAATCGATTACTCACCACAGAAGATGAAGTTTTACGTACGGATATTTCAATTGTTTCTGAGCGTGAACGGCAACTTTGGATAAGAAAGGATGTCAGTGTTAATGAAACATGCAGTCACATATGTGCAGAGAGAAATGCTAGAAAACCATCTGAGAGATTTACAGAGTGAATATATCTGGCACAAATTTTTATTAATTTCATTTATTTTTCACTTCATCTGCCAACAATTTGTGATGAACACAATAAAGTAATTCTTCAAACTATTACAAGAATGAAAGTTTCTCACCCACGACTTCTCAACCAGTAGAAAAATGCCAGGTTAACTCCAGTTACAATGACGACTCCTGCTGCAGTGATCAAATAAAGAGAAATAGACGTGTCTGTTGAATTGATGTTCTCTTCCTCCTCTGAGATTGGCACTGAGAATAATTATAAAGAAGCATAACAATGATATTGTGCTGGCATCATCAGGACATCTGTAATCACAGCAATGAATATAAAAACGATCCACAGACAGACGTAAACAAGCTACGCAAATCAAATACTGTACTTGGGTCCACTTTCTTATGTTTGACTACCAAAGCTGTGAATGAAAATTCTTAATAATCCTCATGCAGTTAAACGAAGTATGAAAGGAAATATATCTAAAAAGAAAACTGATTAAATACAACATTAGCGCAGCAGGAAATCACATAAAACATTCCTACCTTCCACAGTGACATTGAGCTGGAGCTTATATGTTCCTCCAGTCTGTACACACTCACAGGTGTAGCTCCCGCCGTCCTCTGCTGTTAAATTTGTCAGGTGGAGAAACACAGTCTGATTTTCTGTCATCAGTGTGAACCTGGAGTCACATCCATGCTCAAAGTTTTGTCCATGTCGATACAGCAGCCTGCACTCTTCTCCTCTGCTCCTCTGTGTGCTGATCTTACACACTATCAGCATGATAACGTTCAGCGTTTCGTTGCTGCATATTCGAGTGACATCTGGTTGTTTGTCAATGATTTTCATAAGAATCTCCGTACCAGCTGAAATGTGTAAAACTGGAAGTCAGTTCTGTGTGATATACAGTTGCTAAGTTACCACTTGCACTTTACCAACATTTATTGGTAAATACAGGTAATAAAACCTAACACAGATTAACTGTGAAAAACAAACAAAAAACAACAACAACAAAACAATCCTACATAAATAAAAGTAATGTTGCTGCATATTCGAGTGACATCTGGTTTCTTTCCAGCCTTCTTCACGAGCATCTCTGCAATCATTCATTTACAGTAAATATACAACAAAGTCTGAGTTCATCACTGCTATAATTGATAACATGTGATTATTTTTTTGTGAAAGCACATCTCTCTTTTTTATGTAACTGCAAAGAAAGATAGAAAATAACTGAAGACATGATTAATAAAAAAATATTTACCTTCATCACTGTAACACACAAGTATAGGCAGAAGCAGGACAAAGCAAAGTTTCCGTAGAGTCATATTGGTCAGGAAGTGACTGTAGCTGGTGTCAGTGTACGGTAGATTATATTGAAAGGAGGAGACTTGCCCCCTCAGTAATTTGTTTTCTGTGGCTAACTGAACCTCAAAGCCTGTTTAAAAAGGAAATGCACTTAGAAATTAAAACTGTGTCATGACATCAAAACACACATTTGACGGAAGTGACTTTGTTCACACACTGACTTCAAAAGTGACTGAAAAAAAAAAAAAGTGACTGGAAAATTAGGCCCCACTTTGTGTGACTTTGTATTTGTGTGATTTTTTGAGCAACAGCATGGCCTAATTTCAAAACATAATGCTTTTTCCTTTGCGCTGCATGCACACTCCACTGCACTCCACAGGCCAAATATGACCTATGTAGACCTATATATCAGGGAAGGCCAGAGGTAAGGCACATTGAAGCTGGAGGGATAATACAGCATCTCTGATTCTCAGTGTGCAACACGTTACTGATTTCCAGCAGTGGAACAGCAGGGTCACAGCCAACCGCAATGCTCTACTTGATGAGCTGAATGCTTCGCTTGCTTGCCTAAACACCAACCAACATAGAGACATTCTACTAGCCGAGGCAGCATGGAGCTCTTCACACACTCTGACTTTGACTGAGGCATCCAAGGGTACACAGCAAATTCAAAAGTGTTAAATGTTTTGGTGTTAATAGTCTCCTTGCAAAAGTAGAGTTAATTTTACTCTAAGCAGAGTCACATTCTTTTAATGTAACTCTGAGGTGTAAAATGATAGTAGTTAAAATCGAGTGTTAAAAATGAGTGTTTCTCTGTCAAATCTGGAGGTGTTACAATGGAAACATTAACTCTTGACCTCTTAACTCTGAACTCCTAGAGGGGCTATGACACCAATAGAGTAAATTCACAGACTCCGCCCCCAGCACGGCTCCAATCGAAGCTGAAGTGAAGCCGTTTCAGAACATTTTGCTCTACATATTTGAGTTGTTTGCCATGCTTGGTAAGTCGTTTTTTCAAAGATTGTTTCAATTGTTATTATGAGCTTTTACTTCTGTGGCTCTTTGGAGTTGAGACAAAGCTGTGTGAAAGGCATTAGCCATGTTGCTCGCTGATAGCATAATATTCTGTTTTAGCTAGCTGAAAGGTATTGTTTGCGGGCAAATACCACAGCCTTGAAAAAAAGCTTGCATGTGAATTTTCAGTCAAACTTTTGGTCAAATACACCTAAAACAATGTCTAGAATGTTAAATGTTGGTATAATGGTGCTACTTGAAGCCTGAAAACGATCGCCCATAAAACAAACGAGCAAACAGCAGTAGCTGACGTCCTGACTGGGTTCTACGTTAGCATAGATCCCTCCAGAGTTTTGTGCACACGGTTTAGGTAAAAATGAAAAAGGTTGAGGTTTTACATTTAGTTCAGTATTACCTGTTGCTTGTGTCTTTGTCTTTGGGAAAATACTTTACACAAGTAATGGCTCAAAGAGGATTCGTTTTTTTTTTTTTACTGTGCTGCAATTGTTTACTGGATTATTTGTGCCATTAATTAGTGTCAACTAATTTTTATTCAATCTCCGCACAGGATATGCTTGTGAAGATGGAATATGGGGGAGAGCAGAAGTGCGTTGAAGTTCCACAAAGGGATGAATGAAGGACATGCATATTGTATTGAAGAAATAAGTGATGGGAATGCTGTTATTTGCATTTACCATGTCAGACCTTTTGATAAACAAAATTCTAATGAAAGTGAGAACATGTATACTGTTACATCTTTCAGAAAATGTTTTGAAATTGTGGTGCACAGTTCAGAATAAATGTTTTTCAAAAACCATTGCATCTTTTTAGTAAATGTTTATTTCCAAAAGAAATTTCTAGAAGTTCAGAACAGTAAAATTCCCGCTTTTTAGAATGAATTAGAAGATAACTCTTACGTAGTTAAACTAAAATACTCTTTGAGAGTTAATATATAAACTCTTAACACCAAGTGTTAAATTATCAACTCCAGACAGATTTGGTGTTTAACACTAAATCAGAGTTAATGTACCAACTCTCCAAAAAGAGTTAAATTAACACTCTCTGGTGTGGACCCATATAGACACTTTAATAGTGTTGAAATCAAATCCGACAGTGTTAATTTGGACATGCTGGATTTGCTGTGTATGAGGAGAATTCACCCCCAAAAGCAGCTACCCTGGCAATATCTGTAATAGGTTTCTTAGTCATTTTGTGCCTGCATGCTTAAACCCCACCACCACAGTGCCTCTCTCTGGAAAAAAAAACAGCATAACCTGTTTGAATGACTATGGCCCTGTTATGCTCACTTCAATTCACCACTTTTGTGCATGTGCCAACCAGCACGCTGCTGCTTTTTCTAGTTTAGCTTTTTTTCTTACTTATTCTTTTTCTTACTTGTTCTTTCATCTGTTTTATTATCGGTCCCTCAATCATGTGGATTGAGAGAGTTTTTGTTCCACATAATTTCTCTTGGGAAATTAAGCTCTTTAGCCTTGGACTACCACCATCCATCTGCTGCTAGGTCCTGAACTTCCTTATAGATAGACTTTATGCAGCCATAGCTGGTACCAGGACATCAGGCACAAAGACACCGAGAACAAGGATCCAAAGGATCCACAAGGCTGTGTGTTCAGTCCACTCCTGTACGTGTACAACGTCCACCTATGACTGCGTCCTCGCCCAAAGAAACACCTCCATCAACTTAACTGACTACACAACCGTCATGTGGCTTATTATTGACAGCTTACAGGGTAGAGGTGGCACAGCTGGTGTCCTGGTGCAAATAAAATTATCTCTCCTTAAAGGCGGAGAAGACTAAGGAGATGATTATCAACCCAAGGAAGACACAAGACCAGCACACCCCATTTTACATCATAGAGATTCAGGTGGACTGAACTGATCACGTGGTAGTGAGTCAGCTGGCGGGAGAGCATGCTGGACAGACCTTGTGCACTCTCACACACTGGCAGAGGCCCTGGTCTCTGAGACCTTCAACTCCCACCTCCAGCAGAACTTCAACAACTTTCAGAGGATGGGCCGGGGCTGGGGACACTGGACCAAGTTCTGCACCTTTGGGGTGGGGTGTTGCTTACTTGAACAGAGGATGTAGTCAGGCAGTGGAAGGAAAACTGACACACCCATCATTGGGGGTAAGGTCACTGAGGCAGTAGCTGAGCATCTGGGGAGGATGAAGTTCGCCTTGAGATGGGGTGTCTGGCTCATTTCAGTACAACCATTGCAGGAGCTTGGTCCACATTGCCAGCAATTCACATTCAACATTCACAGGCAGGTGTGAAGCTCTGAGAATGAAAATCATCACCAGGTCTGAATTGCTGTCCACTTTTACAGCTGCTGTGATACAGACACTGCACCAGTCTGTGTAGTAAAGAGAGTGCTGAGTATAAAGGTGAGGCTCTTGATGTAGAGGTTGATCTACATCCCTGCCCTCACATATGGTCACGAGCTAGTAGGTAGTTACAGAAAGAACAGGATCACGAATGCAAGCGTCAGAAAAGAGGTTCTGATCACTGCAGGTCACTTATAATACCCTGTTTATACAAAGGGAACACAACATCATCAAGGACCTCCCCCGGTGTAAATGACAATAAACTTCTTGATTCTTCAATATTTATTCCAACTAGCATTTACAGAGACACAGAATCAGAGAGATCTGTGAGTAACTGTGCACAATTGATGATCATGAAAAAAAAAGGAGTCATATTCCAAACATTTTGGAATATGACTCCTTATGTAAGTCTGTGGTGAAATGTTTTGGGCTGGGATTATTTCAGTCGATCAGATCTAGGTTAACAATATTTTACAAAATTCTATGCCTAAAGAAATTAGGTCAGCTAAATGATCAGTGTTTCAGGAGCATGAGACAGTTCCCATAATCATTACTGCAGATGGAAATAAATTTGTTGTCACGCCTGGGTACACCGGTGTTTTGAATACAGAACCCAGAAGCAGACACAAAGAGTGGCACTGTGGTTTTCAAGAAAAAACGAGCATTTATTTGGGCAGATGGCAGCAACAAACATGAAAACTATGAAAAAACTGTTGCAACTATGAAGAACTGTGACAAAATAAACCATGAAACACAGAGAAAATAACCATAATCAAAGAATAGAACTGAAGCACACAAAACACTGGGTCATAGACCCAGTACCATGGCATTTGTGACATTGCCAAAGTATATTTTAACGATGTGGCAAACAACAGTCCGTAGTAACCGAGCTTTTGGTTTCTCAGAGAGTTTAAACCTCTGATCCATTTCTTGATAATCAAGTTGGGACAGTTTCTGTGCTGAGTGTGTCTGGGTGTGATGCTGGTCAGAGGAGAGTGTTTGGTAGAGATCATTTGCTGGCTGATGAAAGCTTGTGTAGGGGTCATCTGGGTCATGTTCATGTTCTTGAAAAATAGCATATAATGCTTGTTGTCACACAAACATAATCAACTCACAGCCACTTCCTATTTGTGCAAGTAACCAAGCTAAAAAGTCATAGGCTGAGGTAAGCGTGGGGAAACCGCAATAGTCGATTCAACAAATAATTATATATACTTTATAAATATACACGTAACCATGTAACCGTAGTGTGTTAACGCAATGTCACGATCATAACAGGAGTAGAAATCCTGACAAATTCACCCCCGAGGTCAACCAGTGCAATGTTCAGAGAAACAGAGCTGCACCTCAGACTCTAAAGGCTTCAGTCAGGATCTGCGTATTTTAAATTCATGACAGTACAATTAGAAAACACTGAGCACGTACGGTTCATTTGAGTGAGATGCTGGGAGAAATCCTCTTTTGACTGAAAAGGCCATGGCAGCACATCTTTGCAAAGCTGCTGCTGAACAAACCAAAAGACTTTATGCACCTTTGGACAGATGAGACCAAACTGAAGATGTTTGTTCATAATGCAAAAAAACCAACCACAGCATATTAGCACAAACACCTCAGACCAACTGTTAAGGACGATGGTGGCACTGTGGTGATTATGGCTTGCTCTGCAGCCACAGGACCTGGGGCCCTTGCACTCATTGAGTTGTCCATGAACTCCTCTGTATGCCAAAGTATTCTAGAACCATCTGTTTAACAGCAGGAGGTTGGGTGAAACTGAGTCATTTGAAAGAACAATGATCCCAGACACAGCATCGAATCTGCAGCAGAGCGGCTGAAAAAGAAAAAATGGAGTCAAAGTTCAGACCTCAATGCTGCAGTGTGACCTGTACATGCAGATTTACCTACATGGTTCTACAAGCTACTAAATCATGTGTGTATTTAGTTTTTCAGCGGACTACATCGTCTTTTGTTTTTTCTTCACAAGACTGTAAATGTGCATTTCTGTGTGTCTAGTAACAAACGTTAAACTAGCTGGTGTTTAGAATATGAGAATATGTTACTCAGCAAAGAGCTGTGAGTTTCATGCACACACTGTCCGGATGCTTCTGACCTCAAACAGCGCCTTAACAAAAGACGTCAATCAAAATGGTGTAATGAGCTTTAATACCATTACAGTCAAAGATTATCTCACCATTGACTCTTCACTTGGTAGATAAATAACTCCACTTATTAGGATGACGACAACACCACACCAATCACATAAATGGAATTAGTCATTTTGGCTGAAGTCTTTCTGATTTAATCTTTTCTGTCTGACATCATCTGTAAATCAAACACACATCATGCACTGCGTTATCATATCAGACATATTTAAAACAAAGTTTCATTCATTTAAACGAATATAAATTTAGTCACAGTGTGGTCGATTTAAACAAAGAACAAAGTGAGTTACCTTTTACGGGGACATTAACATGAAGATTAAATGTTCCATCAGGTTTTATGCACTCGCAGGTGTATCTCCCACTGTCCTCTGCTGTTAAACCAGTCAGGTGGAGAAGTACAGTCTCATTTCCCATCATCACCGTGAACCTGGAGTCACATTCATTAACAAAGTCCTGCCTGTGTCGATACAGCAGACAGCACTGTTCTGATTTTACACACAATCAGCGTAATAACATTCTGTGTTTCATTGGAGCATATGTGAGTTTCATATGGAGTCATAACCGGCTCTCCTCTCGATCTTTTCACAAGACTCTCTGCAATCAGTGACAATGAAATACAAACAGTGAAATGAATCTGTGTCAGAAGTTATTGCGATGATTTTAATCCACACTCATCGAGACGTCTTTGCTCTACAGTGTAACACGTGCCAACAGTGCAGAGGATTATCTACTGAAGAGGACGACACTGGTGAACCTGAAACGACCACTTCTCACAGACGTACATCTAGGTGAGACTTTTCTTACAAAGGAAGAGCATTTGCAGTAATTGTAGACTGAAAAAGAAAGCAAAACAGCAGATTGGCGCAGTGATGCCAAAAAGTGACATCACTAAACACCAGGTCCACAGTCATATGTTCCCACTACTGTCAGAAAGTAATCCCTTTCACTTTCACTGTCGTTTTAACAAGATAAACCTCATTTACTGGAAAAAGGTACAGAAAGTATAAACATATTGCTAAGAAAGTTGGGATGCTGTGTAAAATGTAAATAGAAGCAGAATGCAGCATTTTGCAAATCACTATAAGGTTATTTGCAGTTATTGTTTTCTGTCTTAGTAAAACACAAGTGTAATAAATTTCAGCGCATTCAGAAACACGTGGGAAACTTTAATAGTGTTAAAAACTCAGCAGCTGAAATATCTGCCAGCTCACGAGGTCATTGATTGACTATTGAAAAAAACAAAAATAATATCAGGGCCCTTAGTTATTATAAGTACAGTATAATAGGTACCACTCCAAGCCTCAGGAGGAGTGAACACAGTTATCACTGAATCCCTAAATGCAAGATAAAACTGTTGCATGCAAAGAACAGGAAACCTGCTGAAGTTTAAACCAAGCATCAGAATCAGGAAGAAAAGCATTTTGAACATGGCATGGTTGCTGGAGGTCTTTGTACATCACAAACTGCTGATCTACTGGGATTTTCACACAAACCATCTCTGGGGTTCACAGACAAATGGTCTGAAGGAGAAAGGCCAGAGGTGAGAGGAGAATGGCCACATTGTGTGGGGCTGAGATGAAGGCAACACTTGATACAACCAAGCTGTGCAGAAGAGTTCTCTGAACTCCTTGTAGCAGACGTGCCACGACAGCAGAAGCCCACACTGGGTACCATGCACTCCTATGAGCTCAGAATAGGAAACTAAAGCTACCATTTGCGCAGCCTCACCAAAACTGGACACCAAAAGTAGACAGTAGCAACATTCACAGTTTAAGGTCAGAGTTTTGTGTGCCATAATTGTTCATGCACTCGTGGTTTGAGCTGCAGGTGTGAGTTGGTGATTTTCTGGGCATCCGATTCGCCCTTAAGTCTCATCTCTGAATTTATAGCACATATGCAATTCAGTGACCGGCTCTTTTAATTTGACATATTTTAAATTGCTGTCAATAAATTGTTGTTTTTACACCTCTGTCTGAGGTTTAACAGACCTGAGTGAATTCTTGGTCATTAGCATAGTTTCAAGCAAGATATTCTCCAAGTGAATGTCCCAGGGTGGCATTGTCGGGTTTTTCCCAATAATTTTAAAAGTGCCAGGATTCTAGTTTTCTGACATTTAACACAATTTTGCTCCTTTTTTTTCAAACAATAAGAGCAAAGATTTCAGGTTTGAAACTGTGACAGTAATAATGTAGGGTTGTCATTTGTACTTAGAAACATATAATCATTTATGCTTAGAGCTATATAATCCTTTGTATATTGATAGAATGTCTCATCCTTAGTAGGTCTGCTAAGACTCTGTGTGCACCATGAGATGGGAGGCCGTTCACTCCCTGTGGTGTTCTGGCATACCTCATGTACATCTTAAGTTCATGGGAAGGTTGCATCCTGTCTTGTGACATATGGTGTGGTGGAATACATACTCTGTATCTGTTCAGTTACAGGAGTCCTTTGTTTAGGTGGACTGCTGCAAGGAGGACTCCCAGGAGACTCCTGGTGCCGGCTATGTGGGGAGTCATTCACAGGGTCATATTGTGACCCACACACACACCCACACTTACACACAGACAGGTATACTCTGCTCACACACATGCCTGTTTAAGAGGTCACACATTCATGTAACCACAATAAAAGCAGCGCTACGGTGAAGCCAGCAGAGAGTTTGACGGGGTTCAAGTGGGAGGAACAGCGCTTGACCTCAGTCGGCCTCGCTCATGCGTGAGATTACACAAAGAGCTCGGTCATGTGTCGTGTTTTGCTGCTGCAGTAGGTTGTCGCGTTTGTTCCAGCAAAGGTTTGTGCTTAGATAAACCTAACGAAAACTATTGAGACTGGTCTCCTCACTCCCTTAAATCTGATGCAGTGTTGCAGAAAAAACAGTTGAGTGATGCTTTGTAGTGCATTTTTTAATTTGCTAACATCAAATTCACTATGAGCAACTAAAAGAATTAAAAAGTTACTTTTTAATGACCAAGGGTCTGTCTTACCATATCTGATGAGAAAATAAGTGAGATGTTGCTGCGTCAAGTAAAGTGCTAAAACTGACATGTTTGCTCTGGTGGTTTTCAGCTAGAGGCCTAAATTTGATCTGTAAATAGAAGTCTGCATCCTCTATGCAGCTCTTTGCAAAGTCACTTTCATATAGCACCCTTAAAACACAAGTGCATGATAAAAATGAACTCTGTGCAATGCAATGACTTAACTTTTATCAAATTAAGATTTCATGATTAAAATTATTTTGCATGCCTTCAAAACTTAAACATTAAAATCTTTTGGTTTATTTTCTTCTACAATAGTGATTACATATGAGTCATTTATAGCCAACACAGCACAATCATGATCAGAATGCTCAGACTTAACTCTCTGTTATATTCATGGAGTCTGGCAGTGACGAGTCTGTGGGAGGCAGATCTGAAGATGATTCTACAGAACTGAAGGCATGAAACAGCTTCTGGAGCGAGTTATATTTCACAGTTTGTTGTCTTTGTATTGTAAGAAAGAGAATATGTGATCACAGTTTAAAGACGTTATCCACTAGAACAGCGGTCCCCAACCCCCGGGCCTCGGACCGGTACCGGTCTGTGAGTCGTTTGGTACCGGGCCGCGAGAGTTGAGGCTCAGGTGTGAAATGTCTGGTTTTCAGGGTTTTTATCGGTTTTCAGCGTTATTTTGTTATCGTTTTTATCGTTAACTCGGTTTTCCTGGGTCTTTTCAGTGTGTTATGAATAAATCTTCTTTTTTTCGGTACTAGTTTTATTTTGTTGTATTTATCCGCGACACCTTAAAGGCCGGTCCGTGAAAATATTGTCGGGCATAAACCGGTCCGTGGCGCAAAAAAGGTTGGAGACCGCTGCACTAGAATATTGTGTTGAACTTACCGGTGACTTGTCATACATATTTGTGAATGGTGAGAATAGTGGTGATAGAAAATGCTCAGATGTTTATGAGGGGCCATGTTGGATACTAGATTGACTTTAACTTTGAATGTTTTCATAGACACTGTAGTCTGGATCATTGTCCTGATCATCACAGCAGAAATTTTCTGTGGTTCTTAAGTTTTTCCCGAAATTGTGTTGATGATGAACCGGGCTGATAGTTTGGTAGAGGTCATTTGTCGGCTGCTGAAGGCTTGCGTAGGGGTTCTCCGTGTCATCTTCATCCTGTAAGAAGATTTTTTTTTAATTCTTTTGAATCTTATTTTTTAATAAACCAAAAACAAGACAAGGACATAGAATAAGGAAAGGGGGGAGAGATGTAAATCAAATCAAATGACATAAGAAAGAAGGAATATCCACGGTGATAACAATCATTAACCTGACATCGAAGTTTATCCACATATATACATACATAACATGTAAATATATACCTGCACATATGTGCACACATACATGAACATTCATACAAATATATAAGTAATAAGGAAAATAAATAAATTAAATGTCAATATTAGTAAACAACAGAGGAAGGGATTTGTTGGGAGTATCTGAGAAGAAGAAGAAAGGAGCAGCTCATAACACACAAAAGAGCAGCTTTCGGTGGCACGGGCCAAGAGGAGAATGAAGTGTAACTAAAACAGTGAGAGATTTCCAAAAATTGACACCATCACTATTTTTTGGACAGCAGTCAGCCAGCTCAAAGGATGAGCACCACCAAAAACACCCCCCATACCCTGGGGGCCTCTTTATATATCAGTCACTGGGACTAGGAACTACCATAATTGGAGGTATCCCAACGTACTTCGTTGTACTGAAGTATGTTTAATTTTTTATTGTTTTCAAAGAAGAATAAAAACAAATACATTGAAAAAAAGAAAAAACAAATAAAATAAAATAATAGAAATAACAATGAAGCAGTCTGGGGAGAATCTGGAAGTCACTTTTCCACCCAAAACACAATTATAATAATTGCATTTTAAAAACAAAATGCCACTTCGCACACATTACTTAATGTAAATAATTAACTAATCTTAATTATGTTGAGAACAAGTTATTGCAGTCTGCATAGTTGTCCCTTATGTGTTGCATATATTCCCTGGTTATAGGAAAACAAACTTTAAATGGACAGAAAATGTATATAGTACATGGCACGACTGCTTTTGTGTCAGGGAACGCTCACACACAGGCTTCTTTCTACTTTTCACTCACGGTGTGTTAATCATTTAATTATAACTTGATCATTTTCTAATGCTCATTGTGCCACTCAAAGAAGCATCAGCTGAAGTCAAAATCTAAAACTTAATTGTCCTCTTTAACCCAAACTAGACTTTAAATACATTACTCACCAAAGAGCCGGGACTTTCATGCACAGATAATCCAGGTGTTACTGGTACTGAGTAGCTTTAGATAATAACAGAGGATAGTGTTAAACATGAAACGTGAAACATGCACATGCATGAAAATCAAGGTTTAGAAGAGCAACTTGCTCCAGAAAATTTTAAAATTAAAAACAAAAAGGTTAATATTCAAATTAAGCTATTGCAGTAACACATAAATAAATTTGAAGTCTGTTACCTGTGTTGAGTTTTCTTCCAGTAGGTAAATGCCAGAATTAATCCGGTTATAATGATGGCCCCTACTGCACCAAGGAGTCCAGAAGAGATTAAAGTTAATATTTTTGTTGAACCGGTCGACTCTTCCTCACCTGAAAAAAAAACATCAAACCATGTGTGAGAGAACAGCTCAAATCAAAAGATTAATAATGAAAAAGAGATGAGAAAATAGATCCTGCAACACATTAAGCATAATGTTAACCTGTGTTCACCTTCCATGAGAGCCCTCTATGTTTTGTACACCCACACATGTAGTACCAGTACCCACAGGAATGCATTAAGTCTGGATTAAAAGGCGTTTAATAAATCCACACTTTACCTTCCACAGTTACATTGAGTTGGAGCGCATATGTTCCTCTGTTGTGTACACACTCACAGGTGTAGCTTCCACTGTCATCTCCTGTTAAATTCGTCAGATGGAGAAACACAGTCTGATTTTCTTTCATAAGTTTGAACCTGGAGTCACATTTGTTTAACACCTCTGGTCCATCTGGATACAGAAGACGACACTCTCCTGTCCTGCTCCGCTCAGTGCCGATCTTACACACTGTCTGCGTGATATTGTTCGGCGTTTCCCCGGAGCAAATTTGAGTAACATCTGGTTCTCTCTCAATAGTCTTCACAATAGTCTCTGCAAAACATTACAATAAGCATGAACTACAGCGTGGGTTAGCAACTGCTGCTGCTGAAATGACAGAAAATGATGTCATCTGAATAAAAGAGATGAAAATAGAGGAAAAACCTCATTACCTTCACTGCTAAAATAAACCAATACTGGCAGAAGTAGGAGAAAGTGCAGTCTCCGTACACCCATATTGGTTTAGAATTAACTAGTACAGCAGGTTTTAGCGTACTACGTCTTATAGTGAGAGAGGAGAGGACATATAGAGGAGGACAGTAACGCCCATCTGTGCTGTTCTCTAGGGACCTGAAATTAGTTGCATCTCTAAAAAGGAAGTGCTTTGACAGGACTGCTTACTTGTGCCATATTAAGACAACTGCAAGCAAGCATGTGAAAACAATTCACTAAAAGTCAGAGCCGGTATGCACACAGAGGCAAAAGCAGAATTACTGTATGTCTTCGGACAAAAATATGACAAAAAGGTTGAGTGGGCATTAACCATCTAAGACTGTGTGCACTGCGCTCTACTTAAGAGACAACGGAAAGTACAAACAAAGGTTTTGCTGCCAAAACCTCAAACTAGCACCTTTTTCTGTAGGTCAATGATACAGCTTCACAGAAAGTACAAGACACAACAGATTCAACTTTCACGGCGATCTGACTGAACTGATGGCAAGGTTCTTCAAATTTTTCTATATTAAACATTTAAAACTAGCCGACGCCTGCGTCTTTCTACTTTTCTGAAGAAGTGGGGTTCTGCCCTTGATTCACATCATGATAAATTTTGGGAGAGGTTTTTTTAAAAGGAGGAAAACACTCTGATATTCTAAAAGCTACTTTCAAACCTTCTTTCCAAAGAATGTGACTCTTTTTCAATTTGAGAGACAGTGACACACAAGTAGCTTGGTCTAAAGTTTCCTCTGAGAGCATCTAAAGTCTTTGACCTTACCAGTTCAGCATCAGTATACAGGGTGGGCCATTTATATGGATACACCGTAATAACATGGGGATGGATGGTGATAGTAAAGTCCTGTTTGTGGCACATTAGTATATGTGAGGGGGCAAACTCCTCAAGATGGTTGGTGACCATGGTGGCCATTTAGAAGTCGGCCATCTTGGATACAACTTTGGTTTTTTCAATAGGAAGAGGGCCATGTGACACATCAGACTTATTGGCAATGTCACAAGAAAAACAATGGTGTGCTTGGTTTCAACGTAACTTTATTCTTTCATGTGTTATTTACAAGTTTCTCTTTGTTCACAGCCATTGACATGTCGAAGAGGTTAACACGTCATTGCAGCAGATTTCAATGCAAGACCCCCTACGAGACCACCCATCTCCCATGCTACAGTTAGCAAACTGCTTGCTAAGTTTCGTGAAACTGGTTCAGTGTTGGATTTGCCAAAATGTGGACGCAAGGAAACTGTCACTGATGAAGAAACATCAGTGGCTGTGCTAGCTTCATTCAGCAAGAGCCCACAGCGTAGCACTCGCCGCATGTCACTGGAGAGTGGCATTAGTCGAACATCCCTTCGGCGGATGTTAGCTACTCAAAAATGGCACCCTTACAAACTCCAGCTGCTGCAGCATCTCAACGAGGACGACCCAGATCGGCGCACAGAATTTGCAGAATGAGCAAAACAAAAATTGGAACAGGACCCTCAGTTCACGCAGAAGATTTTGTTCAGTGATGAGGCAAACTTTTATGTGATGGTGAAGTTAACAAACAAAACCACCGCTATTGGTCTGACACTAACCCACATTGGATGGATCCCTCCAAGACTGTTGGAACAACAAAAGTGATGGTTTGGTGTGGTATATGGGGAACAACGATAGTGGGTCCATTCTTCATCAATGGAAACCTCAAGGCCACTGGATATTTGAAATTGCTACATGATGATGTGTTTCCCTCTTTATGCACTGAAGCTGGCACGTTCCCTGAGTTTTTCCTGCAAGATGGTGCACCACCACATTATGGGTGCAGGTCCGAGCATTCCTAGATGAACAGCTTCCTGGAAAGAGGATTTGTCGTCGTGGGCCAGTTGAATGGCCCCCAAGGTCTCCCGATCTGACCCCCTTAGACTTTTATCTTTGGGGTCATCTGAAGGCAATTGTCTATGGTGTGAAGATACGAGATGTGCAGCACCTGAAACTACGGATACTGGATGCCTGTGCTGGCATTTCTCCTGCGGTGTTGCTATCAGTGTGTGAAGAGTGGAAGAAGAGGGTTGCATTGACAATCCAACACAATGGGCAGCACATTGAACACATTTTATAAGTGGTCAGAAACTTGTAAATAACTCATGAAAGAATAAAGTTACGTTGAAACCAAGCACACCATTGTTTTTCTTGTGACATTACCAATAAGTTTGATGTGTCACATGGCCCTCTTCCTATTGAAAAAACAAAAGTTGTATCCAAGATGGCCGACTTCTAAATGGCCACCATGGTCACCGCCCATCTTGAGGAGTTTGCCCCCTCACATATACTAATGTGCCCCAAACAGGACTTTAATATCACCAACCATTCCCATGTTATTACGGTGTATCCATATAAATGGCCCAGCCTGTAGATTCTTAGACTTTATTCAGTGAATCTGACATTTTCACCACATTAAACCATAACTACAACTGTAGTGAGTAATATATGGTCTTAAACAGAGACCAAATTTGCTCTTGGTGACCAAATTTGCATATAATCTAAACCTAGGTCAGTGGATGATGCTTTAAAAATAGGACTGGCTTACATCCACCAACATCCCAACTGCCCAGGGACATATGTTAGCGTCCTGTTTGTGGACTTCAGCTCGGTGTTCATTAGTAGCAATAGTCCTGCACTCCAAATTGTCTGTGAACTACAAACTTTCTGACAGATCCAAAAGCTGGAGAGAATCACATCCAGAACCTGTAGAATCAGCAAAGATGCGCCCTCTCCCCTTTGTTCTTCTCCCTGTAAAAAAATAACTAAACCTCACAAGACCCATCTGGTGAAACTGTGATATCTGCAAATGATGGTCATTGGACTCATCAAGGAAGGCCATGAGTTTGCAAACAGATGTAATGTTGAACAACCCCTGTGGTGCACTGTCCCAGCTGAGAAAGTCCAGCTTGCCTCTGAATTCCAATCTGCAATAATCCAGTCTGTTCTCCGCACATCCATCACTGTGTGGTGCGTACCAGCCACAAAATGGGGAAAGAACAGACTAAAAAGAACAGTCAGGGCTTGATATTGTCATGTCCTGACTCAAGTCCTGACTCATTTGATGAACAGATATTGTCTACTCATCAAACAAGCAGACATTATCACTCCAGATCCATCTCACCCTGTACACAACTTGTTCCAACTCTTCCACCTCTGGGAGGCGCTAAAAAGCAAGTTTCTTTCCACAGGCGTTCCCTTTTATGAGCACTTAAATCGCTCACATAGTGTCTGCACTAAACAGTCACAGTACCTGCTGCTGAACCAAATGCATGCTGCTTATACTGCATGTTGTACATACCTGCACAGTGTTACTCACCGTCTTTTTGCACAGATTTCTGTTGTTTCTGCTTATTTAGGGGCTTAGGTTCAGTGTCTTTGGTTTGGTTTTACCACTGAAGAATTAAGTATATTTCATTGAAATATCGCTGATTTTGTTTCCTTTTTTTGGCCTTGTGTATTGAAAGCAACACCTTTAACTGAAAACTTCTCATTAGACTGTGGTTTGAGGAGCCGAGGGGACTTCCTTTAAACCCTTAGTGGTAGACAGAGACATAACGCCTTATTTGCAGGGTTTTGTGTTTGTTTTAATGTTCACAGCTTTTCAAAAGGTTTCATTGTGTGTATCTGTAAGTAGCATTAGTTCTGAAAAACATGCAGAATTCTCAGATCCATGCACAGGTTCACAAACTGATAAAGGCTCCTTTTGTGCCAGTTCTGTCAGCATCCTCCTGACCAACTCTGCACATTATGTACGTGTACATTAAAAATGCACAGTATAGAGTATGGAAATAAAAATATTTATTCATGGACGTTAAGTAGCTTTTGCTGGGGAGTCTCTCTTTAAAACCTTTTGCATGCGAAGGAGCTGAATGCATGTATCAGGACAGGAAGCTGATGCAGGAAGCATCATGATGGTGTAAGGTCAAGGTGACAACCCATCAACCGCTGCTGCTGTTGTTTTAGAGAGAGGCCGGAAATCCCACAACCCCCTCTTATGTCACTGATGAAGAGATAGTCAGTATTGTTTCACAGTATTTTACAGTGAAATGGAGAGATATGAGTCAAGGAGTTGCAAGGTGTTTGTGAACACTGATAGGCACTGATAGGTGGGAATCTATGTGAATTATAAGGTTTGACAATGTCATTACAATTGTCCCGATTCTCAAAAATTGTGATCTGTAGTGAGAATAGGGAGCGGGTGGAAGAGGGCCTGGAGAGGTGTAGTAGAAGAACAATGAAAGTCAGTAGAGAGCAGTAGAGAGATTGAGCATTTTGGAGACAAAGTCAGAGAAAAGCTGAGATGGTTTGGACATGTGCAGAGGAGGGATACAGGATATTCTGGAGAAAGGATGCCGAATATGGAGCTAACAGGAAGAAGGAAAAAAGATGAGTCTCGGAGGAGGTTCATGAATGTAATGAAGGAGGCCATGCAGAGGTTTGGTGTGACAGAAGAGGGAGCTAGAGATACAGATGAGCTGCTGTGTTGACCCCTAAAGAGAGCAGCTGAAAGAAGAATGCTTGTTTACAGTGAAATCTCACTGTGCTTCAAGATGATATCTGGGTGGCGCTGTTTTACAAATAATTAACATGTAATCATGTTCTCTTTAATCAAGGTAAGATAAACATGATTACATCAAATCTTATGCAACAGAATTCGCATTAGATGCAATTTATATACTGTAGATGTAAAGCTTTACTACTGATCAGTCTATTCCCATCTGTGCTATAACAATACCATTTAATTTCTGTAGGTCAATTCCAGGATAATGCTGGACATATATGGCAAAGAAGGTTAACTTTACATTTTGTGAACTTGGGGGTTCCTTCGTTTGCTGCTTCAAGGCAACAATGTGCTACACAGGTGCACCAGTTCTATGCATACTCAAGCATCTGATTCAAAATGTTAACTTTTATTTTTACAAACCCATTTTCATACAAGCATTTATAAAATATCTGTGTGTGCACAAGCATGGGTTAGTGAGCCTGTGCCTGTTTGTGTGTCTGACACTGAAAATGATTCTTTGTTCTTTGAACTTCAGGAAGAAGTTGCTGGTGGATGTGAAACTGACGTGGATGTCACATTTCTGGTGTTTCTAATGTTTGGAAAAGCATTTCATCACACTACCTTTCATCTCCCTTCATCTCACTCTCTGTGCTCCAGACACAAAAATGTGTAAACACCATCATCACCCACATACGCACACTGTTACTTGGACAAACATCTCATGTTTGCCCCTTAACTGCCCCCTGATCTCCTAACTCATCATCAGACCTGAATCTGAAGGGAATCCACCATCCTCACTGTCTCTCTCATCACAAGGAATAACTCTGTCCTATTCTCTTATTTGTAATAGTGTTGCATTTTACTGTCATTTTATTGTGTGATTTAGAGATTGTTAATCACCATTTTATGAACATCATCTGATAGCATCTCTGGTTAGAGTTGGTGACATGAATGGACAAATTGTACCTTTGCATTGGATGAAGATGCTCTGTCCAGTGTACATGTTTATGTGGATATTCACATCTTGGATGTGCAACTGACAAATCTGCAGCAGCTGTGTGATCCCATCATGTCACTATAGACTAAAACCTCTGAGGAATGTTTCCATCACCTCATCACTCTATGTCATGAAGAACTCGGGCAGCTCTGAATTACAGGAGGGCACTCAGTGTGGTCTTCAGCTGCTGTAGGTAAACTGCTTGAAGGTTTAATGTGTGTTCAGAAATGCCCTTCTGTATTGCTGACTTTCTCTCAGCTCGAAGATGTTAAGCCATTCTCTTCTGACCTCTGACCACTGATATCAGCAAGGCGTTTTCACCAAGAGAACAGCTGCGCAGAGGATATTTTCTCTTTTTCAGGCCATCCTCTGTCAACACTTCCACATCCTTAAACTCAGTCTAAATTCAGTAGGATACCATAGTCATGTCTCCAAGCCTAAACTCATCGAGTGTCTCCCATATGATTGGCTGATTATTTATTTACATTTACGTGCAGGTGAACAGGTGTGCTTTGTATCTGCATGCCTTATAAGTTTTAGGATGACCTGTTTTTGTGTCCATGAACTGAGATCAAATGATTGTTGCTCAAATGTGCAAGAAAAGGCATGGTAACAAACTTACAGTACACGGAACAGTAATGTGTTGCATCACCATTTTGCAGATAAATGCAGCGATACTTTGCATCACTTTGTAATGAGGCATGAATAAAAGGTGCAAAGTTTCGCCAAGCAGTGTAATGACACAACATGTGTGATTATCAAGTTACTGAGATGAAGTAAAGGGCTGAAGCTGATCCATTTGCGTTTGTGGTTCTCTCATATTTGGAGGCCTGAATTTGATCTCTAAATAGAGAACAGCATCTGCTGTGCAGCTCACTGCATTGCACATAATAAAAAGCAGTGTGCAATTTTTGCATCACAGCGTTATAACTTAGTAGGCAACAAAAACTCTTTGTGTAATGTTACTTAACTTTGCTCAAGTGAAACTTCCATGAGTAAAATATAAGCCAGTTACACATTGATGTTTAACAAACATTACTCTCAGTTCTAAAAATAGGAGACAACAATACTTTCTATGTATTCAAATCGATGCAGTCATTTATTTTCTTTCTCAATAGTAACACAGTGGATGATTAACACATTTCATTTAATACCAAAACTTTGACTGAAAAAGGTAAATAAAGGAACAGACTCAAGGCCACTGTATTTGTTGATATTTGATATTAGACTCACTTTTGGTTTACATGTTTTCATAGTGTTCATGATTCAGATCAGTTTTCTGATCATCCAAGTCAACCGTTTCTGTGGTTCTCACGAGACGACAGTTTGATCGATATCATCATGTCCTGGCAGATGAAGGTTTTTGTAGGAATATTCGAGATCAACATCATCCTATAAGACAATAACATGGATGCAATCAATAGATTTAAAAAAAAAAAGAATTCTGGATGTCAGTTAGAATAATAACCAATGAGAGAGTCACTGCGGGGTCAGGGACCAATCTCTGCTGAATCTAAACCGCACACACTTACTGATCCTTAAAGCCCTCTTCATACGTTCCATTGATTATTGGGCCTTTAAAATAAAGTCTTAAATAGAAAGGGAATGTAAAAGAAATCAGTAGAACTCACAGTTATGTTTATGCTATAAGCTAACCAGAAATAATTTCTTCGGTTATACTAGGAAGCATAGTCATTGGGCTCTGGTGCAATAAATAAAGATCAATATTCACCGGCACATCAGGGCAAGACGAGGTGGATTATTCACCCATCATCTCGGACTTCTAGCTTCAGCAATGCCATGCATCAAAAAAAAAATAAATCAACTGACTGAGTGACCAGATTTCTCCATCTTGGATTTTTTTTATTCCCAGGTTGGCACACAGTTACATTGAAACCAAGCACACCATTGTTTTTCTTGTGACATTACCAATAAGTTTGATGTGTCACATGGCCCTCTTCCTATTGAAAAAACAAAAGTTGTATCCAAGATGGCCGACTTCTAAATGGCCACCATGGTCACCACCCATCTTGAGGAGTTTGCCCCCTCACATATACTAATGTGCCACAAACAGGATTTAATATCACCAACCATTCCCATGTTATCACGGTGTATCCATATAAATGGCCCACCCTGTAGTATCCTGTTTGTGCCAGTTGATGAGCTTCCTGGGCTTTGGGACTGTTTGCTGTCCCTCGGCTCCTCATGTGTGCTCCTATTCCTTGGCATCCATGCTGCCTGGTTGGGACTGGCTTCTGCTGTCTGGCCTCTGTTGGCTCTCGGCGGGGTGCCCTGGGGATCAGTGGAGGCCTTCCTGCATGTTTCTTGCTCAGGATGCTGGTCTCCACAACACTTTGGTCTTCTCTCGGTTTGGACATTTGGGGTTTCTGTGCTCATGTGGTTCTCATTACCCACCCTGTGTGATGAGAACCACATGAGCCATCACCCTCAGCAGAGCCATCTCTGCTGGGGGTGTGGGTGTCCTCACAAAATAAAAGACCACACTGCCTGTCATTGTTATTGCTTATTATTGCTTGAGTGTTTTGTTTCTGGGTTTCTCTGTGGTGCATTTTGCTCTCTTTGAAGGGAATTGGGATATCACTGATAGCATATTGGGGAAGGTCAAATTCACATGTTTACAAAGGCAGGAGAGGACGTGAGTAAATCCTGTGACATATTGTGAAGATTACTGAAATGTTGCCAAAAGTGGCTAAAGGTAGGTAACTAAAGCTAAAGCCAGACAAGCAAATATTAGAGTGTTTTACTGTTTTATTTCTTTTGGCCAGACGGTGTACTACTCACCAAAATGCGCGGAGTTTCATGTATATATAATCCCGGTGTCTCTGACCTTGCATTGCCATTTTGGAAGAGAAAGAACGACATCATTAGTGAAACACGTATTCACAAAAATAAAGCTAAAACTTGTAATAAAATTTTGATTTACTCTACATTCTTAAATAAAATACGTAAATCGTCCTGTCCTTTTATCTGGTAGATCTGCACTGTGAATATTTTTTAAGTCTTTTACCTGTGACGCTTAAAACAGTAGATAACTCCCAAAAAAAATGGAGTTACAATGAAGACTTGTGGCTGCACCAACTGAGGAGAGTAAAATTACAATTCTCTTTAGGCTGCCGCCACCATTCTGGACGTCGTCTGCAAAGAAAAACCTTAACATTATCTCAGCTAGTTTATTACAGCTGATGTTTCTGTCTGCAGAAACTATGCTACAAACACAGCAATGAACATAAAAAGCAAAACCTCTTGAATATTAACCGCTAACAAAACCTTTAAAAAACCATGTAGTACTACCTTCTTATGAAAGCGTGGATATCACATCACTGAAACACTTGATAAACACTGTTAAAGCAGTGGAAAGTAACCACCTTAACTCACATGAAAAGTAAGGAATAAGTTTGCACAGTGTTACCTTTGTGCTTGTGTTCACCTTCCACGTTCACCTTCCTTGAGAATGCATCAAGACCTTTCACGGTAACAATGAGATGCAGAACAAATGCTCCATCAGCAGTTGTACACTCACAGGTGTAGTTCCCGCTGTCCTCTGATGTTAAATTGTTCAGGTGGAGAAACACAGTCTGATTTCTTTTTATCAGCGTGAACCTGGAGTCACAGCCATGAAAAAAGTCCTCTCTGGTCTCATACTTCAGGAGACACTCTTCTCCTCGGCTCCTTTCTGTGCTGATCGTACATGCAATCAGTTTAATATTCAGTGTTGCACTGGTGCATGCTGGAGTTTGGTCTTCTCTCCCAATAGTCTTCATAATAGTCACTGCAAACAATCAATTAAGAGTTTATGTATTGTGCAATATAGTCTGGGTTAACAAACCCAATACTGAAAATTACAGATAATTGTGCTCGATGTGAATGAAAGATGGGCTGCAAATTTGTAAACAGAAAACATTACCTTTACTTTCAAAACACCCAGAAAGCGGCAGGAGCAGGATAAAGCACAGCCTCCATTGATCCATATCAATAAAAGAAATAAACACTAATGCAGCGCACATATGCCACCTCATATACTGAAGACTGGAGGACAGTGATGCCCACTTTAATACTTCTCTGACTATCTGAACATCAAAGTATTGGCACTTCAAAAAAGGAAGTTCCTGTGCAGGCGTGCTATAGTAGGACACTGAAAAAGTAAATAGCAAGCACGTGAATACAAAAATAACCCCATTTAGACTGCACTAAAATGACCTGCGTAGACGTAGCTTTTATATATAGATATATATAACTAAGTTTTACAAGCTAGATGTGTGAAAAATAGCATGCAATAAATAGCCTCTGTAGACAGAGGGGTAAATAGCTTCAGCTTCATTTGCTCCATATTATAACAAAGAAGTTCAGTGAGCATGCACATCATCTGGATTTGTACACATTATACTTTATGTAACTGATAAGCGGAAGTACAACCACAGATTTTACTGCCTAAACCTCAAACTAACACCTTAATGTGTCAGTGACGCTGCATCTTCTCAGAAAGTGTAAGACTTAAGTGTAAGTTAAACTTTCCATTAATAAAAGTCCACAATTCACATCACAAAGTCATTCATGGTCTTTCTTCAAAAGCAGAACAGCACTTTGATGTTTAGTCTAAAAGCAAATCTCATGACAATTTCATTCAGAAGGTAAACATCTTCAGCATGACACAAACTAAATACAACTAAAATGACATTTCATATACACCATCACCTGTCTAATAACGCATTGTATAATGTATTGTGTAATAATGTGTTGTATAGTATCACCACGATTTCATGGAATAAATGAAAAATATGCTTTACTTGCTGTTTCAGGATGTTTTTCTCATGTCTTGTTTTGTGTTTCACTTCCTCTTGTTGTTCTTCTTCTTCTTTTGGGATTTTCTGGCTTTCATTGGTTTCACCTGTGTTTGCTTCTCTGCTGTGTATCCTCACTCTGCCTTCTCCTCGTTCCTGTTTTCAGTTCACTCACTTTTCCTCCTGTGCTCTTCACATATGTTTCCGAGTTCACGGCTTTGTTTCCTGTGTTATTTTGACTTATTTTTAGTGTATTTTTGTATCTTTTTTTACTCATTTGGAAAAAAAGCCAAACCTTATTTTAAGATTGAGTTTCTTGATTTTCCATCTCTGACCCGTGGTGCATGACCCATCCAGTGTGGCCCACTAAATGATTCTGCAGAGCATGAAAATTCCAGAAAAGAAATATTTATTTCAACTTTTCAATAAAATGCGCTCCCATTGCTATTGTGGGGATAACAGCATCACTATATAGGAGTGCAAATCCATGAAAATGTTAAATTCTGAATCATAAAAATGTGAAATACTTCAGTTTTAGTTTAGTCAAAACACTAGACTAACGGATGTCCTGTGCATTTGTGGATACACTTTGATCTATAAATTGTAAAGCACATGTTGTGGTAAGTTGTTAAAGTTAGGTATGGTGTTCAGATTACTCATACATTACAGTAAGTTATGCCAGGACCGTGACGGTAAGACATTGCACCATGAAACAAGTTCAACATACCCAGGACGTCTTTCTGTTATGGGGCTTCTCTCTCTAACTTCAACAATCAGGCTAAGCGGTCACTTAAAGGTGGTTGTAAACGCCATAAATGAATCCAGGGTTTGTTAATCTAGGTGCTACCATGTCCACATGGAAAAGGTAGCGAAGTGGCTAATTTTACAAAGGGAGCAAGCTACAATGTTAGAAAAATTATGCATAATGCAGAGTGAAACTAACACAGTTTCTGAAGTCAGCAGTATGATTGTGCTGTGCAGAAGTACAAAGTGCTGCACAAGTGCCCCTGTGGCTCATTGGGTTGAACCAGTGACCCACATGCTCAGAGACAAGCAGTTACCTGGGTTTGACTATGCCCCAGGCAATTTCCTGTGTGCCATTTCCCCTTTCTCTCTCTCTCTTGACTTTCTTTGCAGCTCCATCAAGTAAATGCTACAAAATGCCCATAAAAAAGCCCAGTGTGTGGTCTGTAAGTGCTTCAGTCAGCAAGACCAGAAAAACACCATGATATGCAAAAAGTTGAGGCAACACAAAAACCATTCAGAAATGCCAAATGTGTAAAGTAACATTATGTAAGTATCTATGCTTAGTCATCAAGACACAGGAGAATCTGATAGGTTATAATTAAATTAATAATTAGATGTGATTAGTTTCATTTTCTTCACCTGTAGCCCTGGTGGCATTCAACAGACTTAAAGGATAAATATAAAAAGTTTTTATGTAGGCTTAGTCTATGTGCAACTTTGGTCACCACGTGCAAATCTGAGAAATAAAATGAATATGATTGTTTTAAAATTGTTTGCAGTTGGCAGGCAAAAGAAAAAGAAAGAAAAAAGTAAAGGAATAACTTTGCGTCTAACATGAGGTATTTTATTAGGGTCTTTTTCAGCTGAATTTCTTTTAAATTACAGGACAAAAAAACAACAAAAACAACTGTTATGTACAGATGCGTGCACAATTCACGAAACAGTAAAGGCCTTTTCTTTCAGACACAATATTTTCCTGTTGGCCTTTTCAGTAGTTTCATATATATTAAATTCCAGGAAGAGAGCCTGGAAAATGCACTTGTGTACAGAGGTTTGGTGGTTGTTGCTGGGGAGTCCCTGTTTAAAACCAACTGCGTGGGGAACATTGGTAAAGTGCAAAAGAGCAAAATCTGTCTGTGAGAAGAGGAAGTTGATACAGGAAGCTCGACGATGGTGTGAGGTCAGGGTTACGGCTCATTAACTGAAAAAGCCCTGAAACACTCAACAACCCATACTTAGATAACGATAAGCGGAAATGCTAATTATTGTTTCACATAGCGGTTTAAAGTGGGTTACAAATCTCAGCGTAGTGAACTCGCACCATGGCTCAAAAAAGATTTTTGCATGATGCTGTTTGACATAATAACTTGGTTTTGGATTATCATTATTTTCATTAACTGATATATCAGCTGAGCTAATCTATCAGTCAATATATTGTATTTATATTAACTAATAAATAAAAAAATTTAAAGTAGAGACGGGAGAAACACCATTCAACCATGACTGTTACATAGTTTGTCCATAACTCTGCACTCTGCAGATCCCCTGTTGGCTACAAAGTGCAGAGAACAAACGGGTAATCCATGACCTGTTAATATAAAAAAACAGGATTTTGTTTTAAACTGCATTATGATATTATCTTATATAGATAACCCTTAAAAAATGTTTGGGAAATTTGTTTATCTTTGTGTGTCTCAAAGACAACAACACCAGAATAAATATCTGAGTTTGAAATTACTAAATATTGGTATCAGTATCAGTCTTAAACATCCGACATCAGTCAAGATCTAATTATTGCTATAAAGCTATTACAGCTCTGAAATCAACAAACTGAATATGTATAAAAGTCTATTTTGTCACTCTAGACAGTGTGACTTGATATTTAAGTTTCAGATATAAAACGTTACTCTTAAAAGATTAAAATAAACTGTACTTCTACTAATGCAACAATAAGTGAAACTAATAGTAAAGCATCATTGCTTTGGAGATTGCACGTCCAGCTTCACTGTTTATTCACTAGGAAATAGATACTTATTATAAAAGTGCTGCAAATTCATACCTCAATTTACATCAAATGTATTTCAAGTTATATGATTTAAGTTTATTTTATTAGTTGAATAAAGCCCATTTTCTGTTTGGATGAAGATACTGTATGGCTCAATTTCTCCCGCTGCCTGTAAAGTGAAACACACTCAGTTAGAAAAAAGTTCCAAGTCAATGAAAAGCAGGTACAAAATGCAGTAAGTGCAACATTTTACCATGTACGCTTCTGTGTTTCCAGGATCAGTTATTATTTCAGGACTGGTTATTGGCAGCTGTCGTCTTCTGCTGGGAAAACAATTCACCAAAAAAATGTTTTTCAAAAATTCTGCATTTTCTTAGAACTGAGATGAAAATATTTATTTTATATATGTGGATTTTAAATAAAGAGCTTGTGCAGGAGAATAAAAAAAATAAAGACACATCGACCATAAGATGAGCGTCAGCGTAAGATAAATGTTACATTAAATAATATGTGACAGAGTTTGCATGAGATGTTGTGAATGCCTCAGTAAATATGATTATATAATATTATATAATATGGTTATACTATGGTTATACTCCCTAACCGTATTATAATACTGAGAACTGACTGAGAACCTTCACAGACATTATAATATAATAATCTCTTACCTGCTGCATTTTGTTACGTATATAAATCCAAGGAGGACTCCAGATATGATTAAGACTACAAGCACTCCAAATAAAACATAGAAAGACCATTTAAAATGTATTTCTGTAGGACTGGTGGTGACTTCATGGCTTTCAGTGCCTAGAAAAGAAAAAGAAATGAGAAAATCACCAGTGAGTTAATGAGTTAATTATAAAGCAGCATCATGATATTAACCTCTGTTGCTATAGTGTCATATAATATGTTCTTGAAATTAAGTGATTTTTGATTTTATTGTTTATACTGTTTAACAGCAGATTTTGTTGATTTAATTGCTTTTTTTTAAAGATATGTGGGCAGTCGTGAGGTGACCCCAGCTTCTTACAAACCTTTGTTGATTGATATGATACCAGTTATCAATAACCACAGTAATACAGTGAGGCTCGGTTATAAAAGGTATTAAATCCACACTTTACCTTCCACAGTGACATTGAAGTGGAGCTTATATATTCCTCCAGTCTGTACACACTCACAGGTGTAGCTCCCGCTGTCCTCTGCTGTTAAATGTGTCAGGTGGAGAAACACAGTCCCGTTTTCTTTCATCAGTGTGAACCTGGAGTCACATCCATGCTCAAAGTTTTGTCCATGTCGATACAGCAGCCTGCACTCTTCTCCTCTGCTCCTCTGTGTGCTGATCTTACACACTATCAGCATGATAACGTTCAGCGTTTCGTTGCTGCATATTCGAGTAACATCTGGTTGTTTGTCAATGATTTTCATAAGAATCTCCGTACCAGCTGAAATATGTAAAACTGGAAGTCAGTTCTGTGTGATATACAGTTGCTAAGTTACCAACATTTATTGGTAAATACAGGTAATAAAACCTAACATAGATTAACTGTAAAACAACAACAACAATGCGCTGCATAAGCGATCCTACATAAATAACTGTTTTGCAAACCTTTGTTGTCCATACAGGAAGTGAGGAGCAGAAGCAGAGCAAACCCGAGTCTCCATTTATCCATACTGGTCAAAACATCTAAATAACAGTGCAACTGCTGCTGACAGTTGACACTGTAGATCACTGTAGGGTGAAGGGTTTATACACCCAAGCCTCGGATTCTCAGCCTTCACTGAGGTCTGTGTTGGTGTGGAGGAAGGAAGTGCTGACGACGCTTCTGTTTTCATGTGAGCGCTGGAAGAGAGAGCCGGTGCATCAACACAGAAAATATATTCTGGCTGAGGAAAACAAATAGCAACACTCGTATACATGTTAATTTAAAGGACTTTATGATCACTCTGATAGTGATGTCTGATAGAAATGAACGCAAAAGCTTTTGAGATTTTGCATCTGCGAGCATGTGCCTTTCAAAGTCATACTGCGTCAGTAATCTACTTGAAGATGCATGAAAGGCAGATGAAAGGATCTCATGTTTGAACAAATAGACATCACTGTCCCATTACCTAGAAGTATCTGAGTTTCCTAATCATGTTATCTTGACTGTTGACTGATGTGTGATTTACTAGCTGGAGTTTCAGTATCTAGAAGGTTGCAGTGTTGTGCAATTCCAAAATCCACCGAGAGATAAGATGGAAACACGTTTGCTTCAGCCGGAAGGCAAATTCCCTTTTTTCATTTATTTACAGATTCCTCTGTAGTTACACCTTGTATACTAAGTGAGCATTGTATTCATTATAACATAAATTATTAAACATCCTTATCTGACACATGGCTTGTTGTAAATCTACATGTAAGAACTTTGAAATATGTTAAGGACCAGTATAGAGATTCAAATCAACTCTGCAAAAACACACTAAAGACAGACGAACGGTTGATGAAGGATTGTGTATGCATCATCTTGATTGACTTTATCCTTTTAAAAATTACAGATAGATGTTAAAACAATGTCTCTTAATCACTTATTAAATACTTTATCATTTGTACATCTCACGGTCCTCATACCAGAGGCTCCAAGCCAGAGCGGTCCCTGACCTCCTCAGTCTCAATGTCACTTGTGGTTTCCAGGTCCAGATAAGTGACAAGGATACAAAGCTCCACTCAGAAAAAGAGTCTGATCACAGACACGGGGGCAAGTTTACATATCATTATGCCAAGCTCCAAAATATTAAGTTTCCAGACTAAGACACCAAACCGATATCATGTGGAGTAATAAGATATGGATGTTTATTTTATGCTTTGACTCTTCAAAACCTGAAATGGGCATGCATGCTGCAGAGGTGGCATTACCAGCAGAGGGAGACAGTATATTCAAAGCCAAGAAGTCGGTAGGGAGCAAGGTAGGTATGATTAAGCACATTGCAGAAGCAATGATGGTACGCAGCAAATATGTGTTTACATGTAAATGTGTAATAATGTCTCAAACACTTTCCTATGATTGTTTTAATGTTGGCTTCAAATACAGTATCACCCTCTGCTGGTACTGCAGCTCACTACAACTTATTGCAACTTCTGCCTCTCCAAAGTGTGATACGACACAGTGGACTGGCGTGTCTCGTGTCTATTACACGTTTTGTCGTGATACTGGGCTGAGGACACACTGCGTGAAGTTGGCTCATTGTACAAAATGCAGTTTAGTCTTAGAGTGCAGTGAACGGGCACTGTACATCCCCTTATAGTTACAGGACATCTTTTCTGTGAAAGCAGCTGCTTCCCAGTTGGGTGATGTGACTTTCAACAAAGAGAAAGACGCCATGCAGCACAGAGACGGTACAAAGTTCCACATCTATGAATACAACAGACGGCACTACCTGCATACAGCGAGTGACCAGTGTAAGGGTTGATATGTTAAGCAGACACAGCGTGTAATACTAGGGCACTATAATTATGATGACATTCAAAAATAGGAAAATGTTGTTGATGTTATGACAATCAAAGGTAACAAACAAACCTGCCCTACAATGTGAGGTGTGCACACAGGGCCACACACAGACCTAGCAGGACCAGCAGGACCAGAGATGGGTTTGCATTATCATTCACTCATGATTATTCCAGTGCAAAAAATAAGAACGACCAAGTGCAAGCTACAGAGAAGTTTCTGTCTGATACCCTGTATGGGCAGATTAAATGTATCTGAGTTTATGGTAAAGGATAACCAGGCAAATAATGTAATGAAGCATAAGACTTCCACACCATACTTATCACATCAAAATGCTACTGCTGAGAGAAACTGCTGCACACTGTTTAATAGGGATGGGTACCAGTATCCGGTAACATGATGGCACCGGTTCTGACATAAACGGTAGTAACCAGACCGAAAAGCAGCGCACATTTTGGTGCTTTTTTTTTTCCTGAGCTGTCACACACTTTAGATTCTAGCCAATCATTTTACCTTTGCGAGCATAGTAGGCGGGCCCAGGTACGTACGTTCTTTTAGAGCAGAGCTACAGATTAAAACGAAGCTGTCAAAGTCTGGCTGTACTTCACAGCAAAAGATGCAAACTCAGCAGCAACAAGTGCTTTAAGCTGATACTGTGATACTGTCAAAGGAGGTAACACCTCGAATCTGATCAAACACCTGACGACGCATAGCGTTTTTTGAAAAGCCGAGAAATGCGCCGTATTTGATAGCTTGCTGCGAGACCTCACACTGAGCGCATCTACTGCGGGTGTGGTGCCTGTTATCGGACCTGGAGTTAGCAACATCCCCCAAAAACCCGAAGAGGAGAGTCCTGGCCCCTAGCCCTGCCAGTGTAGCAGAAATGATGAGGATGATGATGCAGCAGCAGCCGTTCTTCTCTGCGTGAGTAGCTTAATGTTGTTCGTGTGTAACTTACGTTGAGTAGGCTAACCACGTTATTACATTAATGCACGTAAGGTGAACTAGCAAACACCATCGTAGTTACATGCGGCTGTCTTCTTGTTTGATGGCAGATACTCCCTTCACCCTGGCCAAAAAGGCTAAAATGACCCAAGAAAAAGTGGAAAACAGTTAAACATGAGAGGTTTTTGGATAAAGTTTGTGTTTTTTCCATTGTTTAAGCTTCCAGCCAAGAGTGATACCATATATGCCCTATAGCTGCAGAATCCATGGATGCCTGGATGTTAAACTTACTTGTTAGACCTGGTAAAGCAGCCACACTGATGTTTTTATTAACCCTTTAAGACCTACCATAGAACCAAGTCTGCCAGAGCTCATATTATATTTTTACATGCTGTAGTGCTATTTTTGGGAGCATTTCAAGTTGATATACATCAATACAACCATTATAGCCCATATTTTAATAATATGTCTGCATTAAGTGCATAGTAATTACATAAATTGCAAAAAACTGCAATAAACTACAAAAAAATTGAAAATCATTTTTGTTTTTGTAACATATATTTCTAGTTAGAGAAATTTAAGAGGCTTATCCCTCAAAACTGTAAATACAAAAAAGTTGCACAAAATAGTTTCCCACCACAGGAAATTTATTTTGAGTGTCTTCATAGTTTTATTTTTGAAATACACCTATTTTTATATAATGCAGGAAAAACGGAAATAAATATTATACTGCAAAATTGCAAAAAAACAGCATATGCATCAAAATAAACTATTTCCAGCAGTGCAATATGAGTCCTAAGCATCCCAGAAACGACACAGAAAGTCCTAAAGTCAAACATAACTTTTAAAAACACAAGTATAGGCTCATAAGGCCCTCATGGTAAAAAACTACATTTCCTCAAAATGACGTCACTTCCGGTTTTGGGCAGGTCATTGCAGACATGCGATAGTTCACGCTGATGGACGTAGGAAGTGTTAGGAACAGCTGATCGGATCGGCAAAGTGTGTTTCTGGAATATTATGCTTTTGTTGCTGCAAGTGCTTTTTATACAGTTTTTGCAAAGCTTTATGTGGAAGGAAACCGTGACCGAGGACAAGCTGATGGCATAAGATGTAAGTACAACTCCTCCGGTTTCATATGCAAAAACAATTATTGTGCTAGCTTACGTGGTTGCAGTGCTACCGGGATTTAAAAATAGTTACGCAAAATGGAGCGTGTCTGCTCTGGCCTGCTTTAAAGGGTTAAAGATGGGAGAATTTAGACAATTTTCCAACTCTTAGTGATGCCGCAGTGATTATTTGACTTTGGGACCTGCAGCGGACTTTAGGCCCAGACATGGCTAATGACTTCAGTCTTAAAGAGCGGATACCTGTAGACTGGACAAGAGTAAACTGGACTTGAGATGTGAGAAAAGAGCTTTTGTTGGGGATGGCAAGGCCAGTCCAGTTCACATCTTCTTCCAGTGGGAACAGTGGGAAAGTGTAAATGTAACTTGTAAATATGACAGATATACGTGGATTTTATACAATAAACTGCTTGTGTAGGAATAATTACAAAACGAAAGATACACATCAATCTCTTCTAAGAGCTCAGTGTAAGATAAACGGATTACATTTAATATTATGTGATAGAATAATTTCATTAGATGCTATTTATAAAGCTGTTAATATATGTATATATTGGTGGATGTCAACAAAGTTTTTAATAAGGGGTTCAAGTCCAAAAAAGAAGAAAGCCACTGTGTTTATTCCTCTGTAATCACTGCCGGTGGAAAAAGGGATGTGACCCTAAAAATCATCAGCTTTAGTTTGGAGCGGTTTTACAACTACCTTTGGAAAGTGTTCTGGCAGATACAGATGAACTTTGATTTTGTTTCATGAACTCATCAAGAGGAGGTGGGGCCAGGCCATGAAGAATTTTATACACAAGTACAGTAACTCCAAATGTGATCATGTTTTCCCAATTTAAGAAACCGTACTTTGTTAAAGGTTTACAGTGATAGTATGAAATTGTCTTTTTAACAAACTGATTTTAGTGAATTCTCATCTGCTATTGTTGTTTCTGTTTACATTCAAGCATCAGGTGGTGCAGAGGTACAATGTGACATCACTGTAGACTGTAGACCGCCTGCTAACCCAGCATCCGCTGTTTTTACGATTACTGGTGATCTTAACCACATCTCACTGAACAGATGCAAAGTTTTTGCACAAAGTATATCAATTACCAGGCCTGCTGTATGTAAATACTAATACATACAGTCCAATCAACCTTCTTCTTAACAGGCATTACCATAATCTAGTCTAATGTGAGTTACTGCTTTCAAATGACAACTTGTATCCACAGTGGACAGAAGAGGAACTGGAGGCACTGCAGGGCTGCTTTGAGTCTACAGGCAAATTACATATACTCTATTTTTAGGACTAGTCTCAAGACTTTCCTTTTTCATGAAGCTTATACTTGGGCCGGGACGATGTGATCTTTTAGTAATGCTGCTATAGGCTCAGACTACTGTGGGCGTTCTTGCTCACCCCTGCAGCATGTCAGTACATTTTTATCTTCTTTCTTCCACCGTCTGTTCTGTTCTGTCTTTCTATGGTATAGCTTTTCTTTCCTTTCCCTTTCCCCTCACTCCCCAACAAGTCACAGCAAACAGCTTTCTGCCCTAAACTCTGAGAATATTTTGGTTATAAAGCCACTACAGTTTGTAGACTGTAGTTTATAGATTAAGCAAAATCACTAATTCACTGTGTGATATTAAAAAGATCATTTTAATTTTGTTACAGAGGATGGTAATCAAATCAAGTCACTTTTATTGTCACGTCACATTACTGGTGCAGCACATGCACACATGATAAAACCAACCTTTATTTGTCCGGTTTTAAACATTCAACATGAACCGTAAAACAAACTGTAAAAAACAACTATTTCCTCAAACAGCTACAGATGAGTGAAATGTAAAGTGAAGCAACACAGATATGGACAAGAAAAGCCTGCAGCTTATAGAGGTAGATGTTACATAACAAGATTACAAATACAAATTCTTCAATTTCAATTACTTATTAAGAAAAATCCCTAAATTTGGATTTTTATTCAAACACTGAAATAAGTGGTACATGTGTTGACTTTAGAAATGAAAAGAAGCTCACTTTCTGTTGGCACGAAGACAGACGGCTCAGTGTATTCTGCACGCTGCAAAAGAAAACACGTCATTACAAAATACTTTTAAAACTAAATGAACAGCAGACAAACGTGCACTAGGTGAAACATTTTACCGTGTACAGTTCTGTGTTTTCATGACTGGTGGGCACCTGCTGTCCTCTGAGAGGGAAAATACGCACACATTCAATTGTCTTGGCACTAAGATAGAAACCGTTTGTTTAAACAAATGTACAAATAAAAGGCACCAAAATACATAAACAAGTCAGGTATAGATGGATTTTAAGAACTCAAGTTACGATTAACATACTTGACCTTAAATAATATGGGATAGAATTTGTAGCCATTTATCTGACAATTATCTAACCTCTCTGAGCTATAATAATCTCTTACCTGTAGCATTTCTTTGTGTGAATAAATCCAAGGATGACTCCAGATATGATGATAACTACAAGCACTCCAATTACAGCATAGAAAGAGAGAGATAAAGGTGTTTCTGTTGGTCTGGTGGTGACTTCATGGCTTCCATTGGCTAAAAAAAGAAAAACAAATCAGAAAAGTACGATAGGTACGCGTTATTTATAAATCAAAATCATGATATTAACCTCTGTTGCTATAGAGTCGTGTAATATATTCTTTACATTAAGTGATTTTTTTTTAAATTTAACTTTTATACTGCTTAGCAGCAAATTTTTTTATTTTTATTTTTTGTTTAATTGCTAGTTTCTCTAAAAATAAAAAAAAAAGGTATGTGGGCACAGCTCACTGTCCACAGCTTCATTGTTGCTTGTTATGTTACTAGTTATCAATAAAAGTGACTCACAATTATAAAAGGTATTAAATCCACACTTTACCTTCCACAGTGACATTGAGCTGGAGCTTATATGTTCCTCCAGTCTGTACACACTCACAGGTGTAGCTCCCGCCGTCCTCTGCTGTTAAATTTGTCAGGTGGAGAAACACAGTCTGATTTTCTGTCATCAGTGTGAACCTGGAGTCACATCCATGAAAAAAGTTGTGTCCATGTTTATACAGCAGCCTGCACTCTTCTCCTCTGCTCCTCTGTGTGCTGATCTTACACACTGTCAGCATGATAACGCTCAGCGTTTCGTTGCTGCATATTCGAGTGACATCTGGTTGTTTGTCAATGATTTTCATAAGAATCTCCGTACCAGCTGAAATATGTTCCAATAGAAAACATTATTAAATAATATCATTTGCTGTATATCCATAATACATGACCAACATTAACTGCTAATATATTCCTTTTAAACACTTTGACAAGACAAATTAACAGCAGAAAAACAACTTTACATGAAAGTTATACATTTTAATAGAAAATTAGCTCTTACACAATACCTTTGTTGTCTGTACAGAAAGTCAGCAGCAGAACAAACCACAGTTTCCATCTACCCATACTGGTCAAGACATCTAAACAACCGTTAACTGCTGCTTGAAGTGTACACTGTAGTCTACTGCAGGGTTAAAGATATACACACTGCTTTGCACACATACACCCAAACCTCAGATCACCAGCTGTCACAGAGGTGAGTCAAGGAAGGAAGTGCTGATATTTCTGCTTTTTATGTTCGAACTGGAAGAAAGAAGAAATGCAAAAAAACAGAAAAGAAAACATACAAATTTATTTGAATTTCTTTATGGTTACTTTCAACACCTCGTTTAATGAAATTCAAGAAGCAAAAAATTATTTTCAAAATAAGACCTAACATTAGTAAATGTAACAGTTACATATGATTGCTCCGTTACCTACGAACAAACACAACACAACATCAAACACACACCCAAAATACAAGTAAATATGTAGGCTACCCCACACCTTTGTGAGCAAGAAACGCTGTATGCACCTCACTGCACCATGCATATCTGCATTGTGAGCGTGTGTCTTTGCCAGAAAACAGTGTGGTATTGATCCACCCTTGTCATAAGTCAAACCAGTCAAACCAGGCACAAACACACTCTACGATAGTTTAAATGTCAGTCTACGTGAATTATTTCACGTCCAAGAAGTGGGGGAATGTCCTATTCTTTTTGTCAGACAGACAGACCACAGGTGGTGAGGATGGGAGGATGCATGTCTGCTGAGCTCACCGTCAGCACTGGATCTCCACAGGGCTAGGAAGTGTATTACCACCCTCTCTGTACAGTGTTTTTGTACATAGTAAATACTATGATTCTTCCATTCCTTGTTTTATTTCTTTTTCCTTTTTTCAGTTGCTTTGTCTTTATCTTTAAAAAGTGTAATTGACCTGGAGAGCTCTGCACAAGAATTCCAGTGTGCACAAACTGTTGGTCCTGTGCGCAAATGGCAAATAAAAATCTTGAATCTTGAATATTCTAAACTGTCAGGGATGTAAGAGATGACATTTTTGTATTCAGCCTCATCAGTTTCCTCCAAGGTTTCTCTCTGGACTTCTCTTCTAACTCAACCGGTGCTGGTGTGTTCTTAGGTGAGTGACTTTTAAGCTTATTTGCTTTAGATGGGGCAGCACAGCGGCACAATAGTTAGCACTGTTAACTGATAGCAAGGAGGTCCTGAGTAGTAATTGGTAATTCTCAGTTGCCCAGTGGTGAATGTGAGTGTGTATGGTTGTCTGTTTCTATGTGTTGGCCCTGCGACAGGCTGGCTAGCCCTATGGTAGCTGGGTCGCCCCCCCCGGCAACCCTGACAAGGACAAGTGGAAGAGAACGGATGGATGCCTTCGACCTACTGACTACACCACATAAACTCTTTTCCCTCTCTGCAATAAGATCATACAATAGGGAGACCTGTTCCCAACAGAACAGGGTAGAGCAATTTGGGAGCTACACCTATTTTTAGCAGATAGACCTGATTATTGACCTCTATGTAAATCTCACCGTTCCTTTTCCTCAAACTTAAATTGATATTTGATGGTTTGTTAGATGTCAATCATAGTATGTTGTTAGTCTGAGAAGATGAACTGCTGAAAGAACCACTCCTTTTCCCATACTCTCTGGCTTACCCTTCACCTGGCACAGCAGTCCAGCATATCGATGTGTTCCTGGGCCTTTCTGTGCCAAGACGTAGGTATCCACCAGTTTTCCTGCCTTTGTTGCTGTGTCAGGGTCATGCTCCTTGACCCACATCTTCACTTCTAGATAAAGCGCTCCAGCACAACAGCTACCATATTTTCCTCTTTTGTGGATGTACAGTAACCAACACCTTTGCAAGTCCCTCAGATGGGTGTATATCTTTTGGGAGATTTTTTCGCTGGGGTGTCAGGGGACCTGGATCATCATTATCAACAAATATCTCTACAGAGTTCATATTTATTCAACACTGCTTCTTTCCGTTTGTAGAATGAGCTGGATCCATGGCCACAAAGGCACTCCTAGCTTTGCATGTTAACAATTGAATGAGACGAATTGCCCACTCATGCTTTGGTGATTTATAAACAGTTTCCAGCCTTTCAAAAGTTGTCAAAAATTGTTCAACATCATCATCTTCCTCCAATCTCACCAGTTTAGGCTCCCCAGGTGGCAATCTCGTGGTTCATGCTGTGGACCAGCCTACCCTGCTTACCTCCGAATCCGTTTAGAGCTGAGTAACCTGGAGGCTGAAGAGCCTGAGCTCCTGTTCTTGTTTTTCTGTTTCTTCCTCTTTTATCCCTCCCAATGTGAAACTGCATGAAGGTCTCAAATATCTGGGCCGAACTGGAGGGTCTTGCTTCTGATGTTTTATCAGGGTTCACTGTAAAATGGCAGTCATCCTCAGTGGCTCCCCGTACAGCCCCCTCTTGCTCTGTTATGGTGGCTTGTTATAGTGTTGCTGCTTCTCCTGTCCCATCTGTAGATTCGTAGGAGGCATTTTTAGAAGTTTCTTCAATGACATCTACAGGAAGCGGTGTCTGAAAAGGGCTGGGAAAATCATCAGAGACCCCAGTCACCCATCACATGGACTCTTCACCCTCCTGCCCTCTGGGAGGTGCTACAGGAGCCTCCGGACAAAGACCACCAGGTACCGGAACAGCTTCTTCCCCTACAGCTGTCAGACTCCTGAACTCTGCCTCCTGACATCTGACCCACGTTAAACTCATGGACTGAACATACACACACCCACAACCACTAACACTTTATACAGCCTCTGTAGGAAGTAGCCACATATTTCACTGATCTTAACTGCACTACTGTATTATTCTGTATAAACAATCATTCTGAACAATATGATAATTATAATTCTACAGCTGTTTACAACTGTTCATAACTTGCATGTTTCTGTATAGTTTCATATTTATATCCTGTTCATAGCCTGTACATACTTATAGTTATTGCATATTCATAACATACCTTCATGCCATGTACATTGTAACATACCCATAATAGACCCATTTTTGTACCCTCAGACCTATAACAGACCTATTTCTGTAATATATCTATATACCTATATTATTGCTCATATATATTTTGTAATATATCTAAATCATGGCTAAAGCACTTCTGGATGGATGCAAACTGCATATCGTTGCCTTGTACTTATGACATGTGCAATGACAATAAAGTTGTATTGTATTGTATTGTATTGTATAGCCAGTGGCTCCTCCCACTCCTTGAAATAACAATTAAATATCAATTAAGGATTACATAAGTTAATAGCAATGCTTAAGCTGTCATTCAAATATAATGATAATAAATTAACACTGGGAACATTAACACCAGTATATTTAGAAAGTGCTCCAGTTCCGTAAACTGGAGCCCCCCCCCCCCCCCGTACTACACTTGGCACATTCCCTCCCATGAACTTAACCATAGAAGGAGACCAAAAAACAGTTACTGGGTTTTTGCCAGATGGAGGAGAGGTGAGAAACAGATTAGACAGGAATCTTACAATCTTAACCAATTCTCTTCATGATGTTAAAATTAATGTGGCATCAATATAACAACAATTAGATTTACAACACTGCAGTACGCTTAGAGATCACAGGACTCCCTGTGACATTGTTTACCATGTGAACCTCCCACTTTAAGAACAAATCTAGGTCATAAGACTCAGTAGTTGTTGATTGATTTTAGAAGGAAGTGGCAGTGGTCAAAGGAGGGCTCCTAGGTGTTTCATTATCTGCAATGGAGACTAACCTTTGGGAGATGGAAAGTTGCCTCTCTGGTGCTACCAACAGAAGTTGGTATACTTGTATCCTCCCAGTTTACTTCCTGTACATTGGAGGTGGAGGTCTTGTCATGTGTGTTGCATATTATTACTATTATTTCAACTGCTATTAAAAAAAAACCCTAAGCAATAACTTCTTTTTAGCAGTGTGTATGATAGTGGTTTCTGAAGCCTTAACGTATAGACTGCAAAACTGGTTCACACAGGCCGGTCCAAGTATTGTCAGGAAACCTGAGTCATACTGAAACTCTGAGCTTATCGCTTCACCACAGCTCCCTCGGCCTCTCTCACTCCTGACCCACAAAAACCTCTGTGTCTTTAACGTATGCATGCAGGCGCTACTTCAAAAGCCATATTTGCTTGTCTTTAGTAATCTCCTCCACAACACAATATGGCCATCGTGTGGCTTCAAAGCATTGTATTGTATTCTGCAATCCCCACAAGTTGCCTCAATCTTAAAACCAATATATCATAAATATATAAATGTATTAAAAACCTGTTTGTTTGATGGTGTTGAGACATTTGGGCTTTTAGCATCTTCAGTATATTAAAGCAATTGTAATATTTTATGCTATGTAAAAATTATTGCCACACCATCCTCTGACAAACTGAATCACTTGTCATGTCATGTAAGTTCTAATGTGGCTCAGTTTGCCATGTTAATTTGGATAAGAGCACTCGCAAGATGCCAAAATATGAATGTATTCGTATTGAGTTTTAAGAGTTTAAACAAGAATAACGAATGAGCAGGTTAATGCAGTGTTTACCCTCTGACAGACTGACCACTCACCATCCTGCAACCCTGAATTATTATCATTATAAGCTTTTCTGTATTTATTTATGTAATGGCATGTATGCTATTGCTAATTGTTGAAGAGGGGAAAAAAGTCTGAAGAATAAAATCCAGGGGGCCATCAAACATTTGTGCTCAGGGGGTCTGTAGGTGATGATCTGCATGTTGAAGGTAACTGAAGTGCAAATGAGTGCGTAAGGACAGGAACTTGATACAGGAAGCATGATGATGGTGATCAGTCAAAGCAACAACTCATTTACACCTGCAAAAAAAAACCAACCTCTACGTGTGTCACTGGTGATTATTGTTTCACACAGTGTTTTACAGTGAAATCTCAAAGTGCGTCAAGATGACATCCGGTTTCTTAAAGTTTACATTAAACTTTAAGAAACTTTTGATTATTACTGTACTGCTACCACAGCATTGAAGGTATTTGACAAACTGAATATGTGATTTTTAAAAAGTCCAAAAGTCCAATTGTTTAATTCTGTTATACAACACAGTACGCTTTAAAACACTTCAGCTTTAATTTCAAAGTTTGAAACATTAAACATGAACTTTAAAACATTAAAATAACATGTACTCATACAAAACAGATAGCAAAGCAACATTGATTTGTATACAGCAGCTTCTGCTTTAATTTGTATTGGGAAATAATAATAATAACATTAATAACAATACATTACTCCTTAATGTGCATCACGCCTCTTCAGACATTTAAATAAATAGTATGCATGTTAAATTTTAACATGTTAGAGATCGTAAATTGAATTCTCTGTTTGCATGAAGACTTCGTATGGCTCAATCTGTTCAGCTTGCTGCAAAAGAAAACACGAAGTCAAAGTGAAGCCAAAGTAAAGTAAAATGCACATTATGAACGTGCAACATTTTACCGTGTACAGTTCTGTGTTTTCAAAGATGGTTATAGGCGCATGTCGCCTTCTGTTGGACAAATAACATGAAAACATGGGGATTGAAACTTCTGTATTTGGCACTCAGATAAAACAAATGTTTTATGCATTATGTTATATTTACTTATGTCAGATATGCATGGATTTTTTTTTAAAAGAGCCTTTGCATGATAAAAGCTCACCTCTCCTAAAAACTAAATTTATTAAAGATTTTTAAAAAGAAAATTTCATTAGATATTATGTGAAAGAATTTTTATTAGATGATATTTAAATGGCTGTAATGCTTTACTAATGAGTCTTTCCCTGCCTGGGTAACAAAAATCTCTTACCTGTTGTATTTCTTGCTGTAGACCAGTCCAAGAATAACTCCAGATGTGATGATGAACACAGCTGATCCAGCTGCAGCATAGAAGAAAGTTACTTCTGCAGAACTGTTTGTGGTGGCATTGACTCCGTCTACATTATTTAAAAACTCTGAAAAGTAAAACAGGTTCTAATCAATTATAAGGGAACATTAGGATGCTACGCATTCTTGCCTGTCATGTAATATTAACTTGTATTAAGTGTGTTGTCATAGATTTAAATTTATAATTGGTTTGGTCAGATTAACTGCTTCACATTTTTCATTAAATAAAGCAGTTTGATTTCTTTGACAATTACAGCAGACGTGTCAGTGATAATTATTATTACAATGTTACCACTGCAGAAAATTAACAGAGAAATACATAAAGTGTAAATCATAAAAGTTATTAAATAAATCCACAGTTTACCTTCCACAGTTACACTGAGATGAAGCTTTTTTGATCCTCCAGTCTGTACACACTCACAGGTGTAGTTCCCGCCGTCCTCTGCTGTTAAATGTGTCAGGTGGAGAAACACAGTCTGATTTTCTGTCATCAGTGTGAACCTGGAGTCACATCCATGCTCAAAGTCGTGTCCATGTCGATACATCAGGCTACAGTTTTCTCCTCTGCTCCTCTCTGTTTGAATCTTACACACTATCAGCAGGATAACTTTTGTTGTTTCATTGGTGCACAGTGGAGTGACATCTGGTTCTTTACTAATGGTTTTCACACGGCGCTCCTGGAAAGCTGCAGTACAAAAAAATAAAAGTTAGTTCAGTATGAATTACAGCTGCTAAGTTAGCACTGCCTGTATTAAAATAAATAATAAATAATAAATAAAACATTTATTGGTAAAGGAAATATTCTCACTCTAAAAACCAACATATATTAACCGTTCAACATCAAAAACGCTCTACATAAGCGATCCTTTAGAAATAAAAGTAACTCGTGCACGATACCTTTTCTGCCTGTACAGAACAACAGCAGAAGCAGAGCAAACCACAGTTTCCATCTACCCATACTGGTCAATACATCTAAACAACTCTTTAACTGCTGCTGGTTGTGTACACTGTACTCTACTGTACTGCAGGGAGGATACACCCCTTTGCATGTTTCTGCTGCAGTCAAAGAAGGAAGTGCTTTTATGGATTCAAATGTAGCCTCACCCATTTGTGTCAAATTAAAATAACTTTAACTATCTTGTTTGAAGAAATTCAAGAAGTAAAAATGTTGAATGAAGATCAAACACTGATAAATGAAACTATTATATGTGATTGATGCGTTAACAAATAGCACTCACATCACATCTCTTACACAAAGGAAGACGTCTGTCTTAAAATAGCAGTCAAATTAGAAGCTACGCAACGACTTTATAGCAAAGAGAACAAATATGTATGAAGACATTAGTGCAAAACAGGCATAACTTGATGTTTACCAAACATTTCAAAGCAGCAATAACAAAATGTCACTCTGCCAAGACTAAAGAAAACAGCGGGTTTGAAAAATAAAATCTTCAAGGCCCTGAAAGGCATATGAAAGATTCCCACTCACACCTCATGTCTGTTGTATAAATTGGTTGAGTCGGGGTTAAAAATTAGTTTGCAATAGAAACTTGTCGATTAAATTTGATATAATTTAACAAATTTTCAGTTTTCAATTTTACCAAAATACAGCATGACATAAAATGCAAAAAAGTTGTTTTTGATGGAGTTGACAGAGATATTAATTTATATACACTACCAGTCAACAGTTTGAACACACCTTCTCATTTATTGATTTATTGATTGAATTATACGACTGTCTACACTGTAGATTTATAGTGAAGACATCAGATATATGAAGCGAGATACATGGAATTATGTAGCAAAGAAAAAAAAGATAAATAACTCTGTCTGATATTTTAGATTCGTCAAAGTGGCCGCCCTTTGCTTTGTTGACAGCGCTGCAAACCCTTGTCCTTCTTTCAATAAGCTTCATGATGTAGTCACCTGATATGGTTTTCACTTCACAGGCGTGCCTGTCAGGGCTCATTTGTGGAATTTCTTGCCTTCTTAATGGGGTTGGGACCATCAGTGCAGAAGTCAGGTTGGTACACAGCTCACAGCCCTATTTGACAACTGTAAGAATTCATAATATGGCAAAAATCATCAGCTAAGTAAAGAGAAGTGACAGTCCATCATTACTTTAAGAACTGAAGGTCAGGCAGTCTGGAGAGTTGCTTTGAATGTGTCTGTGATGGTTGCAGTTAAAGCCACAGATAGTGGTAATATCTACCAAACATCACAGTGCTACAACAGACTTATACATAACACTACATTTATATTTTTCTTTCTTTAAATATAGCAATTAATTTACAGGGTAATAAAACTGGTTTTGGTTTACAATTATTTTACTTGTACAATGACATGATACTGTATTCTAAAATAAGTGTGCACGTTTTAGTTTACACTGTTATGTGTATGATTTAGTCTTTTTTTGACTGAGTGACCTCAGTAGCAGCTGCTCCCAGTAAAAGGGGCGTACAGTATGTGGAGACCTGCAAATCATATCACAACTCTGGATCATGGGGGGTGGGACGTGTCATGGTGGTTTCACCTAGGTTTTTGTGTGTTGTACCCCTTTTTGTGTCCGTCTGGGCTGATCAGCCACTATTTAAATTTTACTTTTGTCTCATTTAGATAGGTCAGTTTGTTTGAGTCTGTAGTATTGGTTGGTGCCAGCTTTTGAGAAGAGTTCTGTTACTTTGACCTCTTTTATGGGCCCCAAATTTATTTATTTATTTGTATAATTTCATCAGGTTTGTTTTTTTTAGTTAAATTTAAAATGTATTAATTAATTAATTAATTTTAAATTGGACTTTAACCTGTGCCAGACTTTCCTTTACTGCTCGGTCCATCACAGTGTCTCCAAGTGCAGTAGCAAAAACCATCAAGCACTACGATGAAACTGGTCCACATGAGGACCGGCCCAGGAAAGGAAGACCAAGAGTCGCCTCTGCTGCTGAGGATAAATTCATCTGAGTCACCAGCCTCAGAAATCGCAAGTTATCAGCACCTCAGATTAGAGCTCAGATAAATGCAGCACAGAGAGTCAGTAGCAGACACATCTCTATATCAACAGGACACTGTGTGAATCAGGCCTTTATGATCAAATAGCTGCTAATAAACTACTACTAAGGAAAAGCAACAAGCAGAAGAGATTTGTTTGGGCCAAGAAACACAAGGACCAGATATTACTGGTAGACATCTGTGCTTTGGTCTGATGACTCCAAATTTGAGATCTTCTGTTCTGTTCCCCATGTAATGGTCTGCTAGAGGTTGTAGAGATCCATAGCCCCGTCCCCCAGGGCATGAAGCAGGCATGGAGGAGATCCAGGCTCCAGACATCCAGAGGCCCCAGAGTGCGAGAGCCCAAGGAGGACCACCGGAGGGGCATCCGTGCCACCCTCCTGGGAAGAGCTGAGGAGAGCCCCAGATGAGGGGTCACCCAGTAGCCACGGAGCAGAAGCCAGAGGGGGCTGGACAGGCATGCCCGCCGACTCTGCCGGCAGCCAGCTGTGCCAGAGTGAACCGAGCCGCAGGCCCAGAGGCCGGAGGCCCGAGGGCCCCCTCGGTCAGGAAGAGGCCTGACCGAGCAACAGGCACCAGGCCCCGTCAAGTAGTCACCAGGAGTGAGCTGGTACATACCTGAGCGCCCAGCCCCGGACACCAAGAACCACCAACGCACCGACCCCTGAGGGCATCAGTCACCGGCAGGGAGTGTGGTGAGGGGAGATAGGCCTTGGAGGGCCTGGGAGTTCCCAGAGAGGTGGAGTCTAAGACCCGACCTGACATATAGACACAGACACAAACATGCATTCCCACCCTCATGCACACATATACAAATACTTAACACTCACCCAACATAAGGATAGACATACATGGACATGTACACACAATCACACTCCCCAAACAAACTCTATACCCCGGGTCCAGGTACCCCTGCCCCCAGAGGGGGAAACGGCACCCAGACCCAGGAGATGTTACCCTTTCCCCCGGGGTGGAGGCAAGCAGACCGCCCCAGGCTCCGCAGCAGCAGGGAGGCCCCGCATCCCAGATCCCAATCGGACGGCCAACACCTCCTCCCAACCCCCCCCCCGCCTCGATGGCCAGCAGAGAACAGGGGTGTGTGATAACCCCAAACCTCCCTCCTCTCACTCATGTGTAGTGTTGCTGCGTGTTGTTCTAAGGTGTATTTAAAACACAGGAGAGCATGGTGCTGCTGCCAGAGAGCAGCAGGTGTTAGCACGGCCCCTCCCGAGAACCCTCAATGTCTACATGGATTTAAAATTGAGAGGTGGGGCGCCAGAGGTGGGGTTGAATACATAGACTGTCCACTGGACGCTGTTAACGTGCCCACCCTCAAGGCCCTATATGTATGTGTTATGAGAGTGTAAGTAATGTGGATGTCTAAGTTGTGGAATAGAAATTGAGGCACAGGCAGCCAGAAGGGGACAGGGGGGAGGGGGGATGCCTCCCCTGCACCCTGGTGACACACCCGCACCCCAAGACCCTAATTGCGTGGGTGTGTTGGAGCGGGAAGAGGGAGGCAGCCGGGGATGGGGAGGAATAGAAGGGAGGGGCTAGATGCCCCTCCCTGGGGCCAGCTCCCCCGCTGACCCCAATAAATGGTAAATGGCTTGTATTTGTAGCGCTTTACTAGTCCCTAAGGACCCCAAAGCACTTTACACACCCAGTCATTCACCCATTCACACACTGGTGATGGCAAGCCACAGCCACCCTGGGGCGCACTGACAGAGGCACCCCCGTCCTTCGGCACCCACCAAGGCAAGGGAGCCCAGGCCCATCCAGACCGGGGCCTACGGCAGCAGGACCGCCCAGCCCCACAGGACCCGGGGCAGCCTACCCGACCCCACCGCAGTGGAAACTGTACCCACCCTAACATTCAATCATCTCCCAGACTACACAAGACAACAGACACCCAGGTTAAGTTTATTCTCCACCCCTCCTATGTCTCTCCCCCACCTGCAGAGTCGCCTGACCTAAACCCAGTCTAGATGGTTTGGGGTGAGATGGACCACAGAGTGAAGGCAAAATGACCAACAAGTGCTCAGCATCTCTGGGAGCTCCTTCAATACTGCTGGAAAACCATTTCAGGTGACGACCTCACGAAGCTCATCGAGAGAATTCCAAGAGTGTGCAGAGCAGTAGTCAAAGCAAAGAGTGGCTATTTTAAAGACTCTAAAATATAAAACATTTTTTGAGTTATTGAGTAAATTGACACAGTGAGCATCATATTTGATTTCTCGAGTTCATTTAACACAATCCAGTCACTGTTTCTGAGACAGAAACTACAGAAAATGTCAGGAAACTAGTCTGTTATCTCACAGGTTACTGATTACCTGACAGAAAGGCCACAGCCTATAAGACTAGACAGCATTCAGGCTCCACGGGGGCTGTGCTGTCGCCACTCCTGCTCAGCGTGTGCACCTCACACTTTAGATGTATTAATGATGGGCAGGTGGAGGAGTACAAAGCACTAGTGTATGATTTTGCGGTGTGTTCTCAGAGGAATCATCTGGCCTGAATGTGAAAAAGACCCACTGGTTGGTGATCGACTTCAGAAGGAAGACGATGGTTACGTGGCTGGCATCTATAATAGGACAGGATGTTGATGTGGTGGTGGAGTGCAAGCACCACTGACAGCAGGCTGAACTGGAAGACCAACACAGCGGCTGTAGACAAGAAGAGTATGAGCAGTCTGCTTACTAATGAATTGGAGACTTTTTAGCATATACAGTAAAACTGGATAAGCGCACTCGCTAGATGCCTAAATGTAAAGTGCCATTCATAATGATTTAACACTGCATGACCGTGATGTTATAGCTAATTGTTGAAGACGGGACAAAATGTCTGCACATTAAACTTCAGGTGGTTTGGGCCCATCAAGCGTTTGTGCTCAGGTGTCTGTAAGTTGATGGTTGGGGCATGTTTAAAGGCTAATCAGGGCTGAACAGTGAAAAAGAGTTATGTGTGTTTTAAGGACAGGAGCTTGACACAGGAAGACTGAAGATGGTCAAGGTGACGACTCATTAATTACTGGGGAAACACTCAGCTTGAATCAATCATAAACATCACTCTTAAACAAAACATGAATATTTGTTTAAGAGTGAAACATCAGTGTTCCTCCAGATGATGTCTGCGTGAGCCTCTTTTTAATAAAACCTTTAAAATATTCAGATTAGTAACAGAAGGTCACTAATGCTTTGCAGGTAGTAGACAAACTTTGTGGTATGAAAAAGATCAACAATTTATTTTTGTTAAAGACAAAACTTTCTTTGTAAAACAGTCAAACTGTACTTTGAATGTTTGAAATATTCAACATGATCATGTAAAACATTAAAACAAAATTTACTCAAACATCTACAGGTGAGTGAAACAGGTAGCAAAGGAACAATGGCAGCAAGCCTGCCTCCGTTTTTATCCACCAGACAACCATTCATCATGTTATACTAAAAATAAATCTCTTTAAATGCAATACCTTAACAACAACAACAACATAACAACATAATAATAATAATATAATAATGACAATAATAACGTTCCCTAATCATGTCTCTTCAAACGTTTACATAAATAGTAAGCGTGTTGATTTTAGAAGTCATTGTAATTAAAGGCCATTCTTCGTTTGCATGAAGACACTGTGCGGCTCGGTATTCTGCTTCCTGCAAAAGAAAAGATGAAAAAATACATTTTTGAAGTAAAACGAACAGCAGAGAAAAGTTCGGCAAGTGCAACATTTTACCGTGTACAGTTTGTCGTTTCCACGACTGATTATTAGTGCCTGATGTTTTCTGCTGTCAAACAACACAATTAAAAAAGAGAAGGTGGTTATAAATTTGCTATTTCATACTATTTATACAGCCGTTAACTATTTGAGCTATAAAAATCTCTTACTTGTTGTATTTCTTGCTGTAGACCAGTCCAAGAATAACTCCAGATGTGATGATGAATACAGCTGATCCAGCTGCAGCATAGAAGAAAGTTACTTCTGCAGAACTGTTTGTGGTGGCATTGACTCCGTCTACATTATTTAAAAACTCTGAAAAGTAAAACAGGTTCTAATCAATTATAAGGGAACATTAGGATGCTACGCATTCTTGCCTGTCATGTAATATTAACTTGTATTAAGTGTGTTGTCATAGATTTAAATTCTGAACATTGTTTTATAATTGGTTTGGTCAGATTAACTGCTTCACATTTTTCATTAAATAAAGCAGTTTGATTTCTTTGACAATTACAGCAGACGTGTCAGTGATAATTATTATTACAATGTTACCACTGCAGAAAATTAACAGAGAAATACATAAAGTGTACATCATAAAAGTTATTAAATAAATCCACAGTTTACCTTCCACAGTTACACTGAGATGAAGCTTTATTGATCCTCCAGTCTGTACACACTCACAGGTGTAGTTCCCGCCGTCCTCTGCTGTTAAACGTGTCAGGTGGAGAAACACAGTCTGATTTTCTGTCATCAGTGTGAACCTGGAGTCACATTCATGCTCAAAGTCGTGTCCATGTTGATACATCAGACTACAGTTTTCTCCTCTGCTCCTCTCTGTTTGAATCTTACACACTATCAGCAGGATAACTTTTGTTGTTTCATTGGTGCACAGTGGAGTGACATCTGGTTCTTTACTAATGGTTTTCACACGGCGCTCCTGGAAAGCTGCAGTACAAAAAAATAAAAGTCAGTTCAGTATGAATTACAGCTGCTAAGTTAGCACTTTGCGTATTAAAAAAATCAAATAAATAAAACATTTAATGGTAAAGGAAATATTCTCCCTCTAAAAAACAACATATATTAACCGTTCAACATCAAAAACGCTCTACATAAGCGATCCTTTAGAAATAAAAGTAACTCATGCACGATACCTTTTCTGCCTGTACAGAACGGCAGCAGAAGCAGAGCAAACCACAGTTTCCATCTACCCATACTGGTCAATACATCTAAACAACTCTTTAACTGCTGCTGGTTGTGTACACTGTACTCTACTGTACTGCAGGGTGGAAGTCAGATACACCCCTTTGCATTTATCTGCAGCTACCCAAGTTCAGAGGACTGAGCTGCTGTCAAATCAGGAAGTACTTTTATGGATTCAAATGTAGCCTCACCCATTATTGTTAGTTTAAAATTATAATTCATGAAGCAAAAACACTGAAGGAAAAACCAAAACGCCAAGAAATGTAAATATTACATGTAATTGATGTGTTACCAAATAACACTCACATTACATCTGTCAGCCAAATCCACCCAAACCCTGCAGTCCTGTAGTGGTTCCACACTCCCACTTAACATCTAAAAGTGACACACCTTTCTCCATCTCTGGAACAGTCTTCCCTCTTTTATAAAGTTTTCCTTTTTTTTAAATTCAATTTGAAGATCTACCTATTTTCAAGTGTCTTTCAGGTCACTTTAAAACCCACCCCAGCAGGGCACATCTTGATCTTTGTAAAACATTTCAAAGCAACAACAGAGGATTAATGCGCACACATATCAAACCCGACACATGCACAGCCTCTGGTAGTTTGTGGTGCTGTACAATCCTCTGGTCTGTGAGATGCAGCTGTGTGGATGAGGTGATTGATTTGGGATTAAAAATACTTTATTAGAAATTCTGTATTTATTAAATGTGATTTTAATCAAACAAACAGACATGAAGCAATATAATAATATAGATTTGTCTGAGATTCACAGTTGTGGAGTTGATGGTTTCACACAGAATTACATAAAATGCAAAAACAAAACAACAGAACAAAAAAGGCCTCTAAGCACATTTTCTGCCCTCTGATTGACATGTTAGTCTATAGGACCCATTTTCTGTACAACAAAATATCTCTCTTTACTTTACAGATATTATAAACAGATATTATCTGCACCTTGTATACTAAATGGATATTGAATACTTCCAACTTAGTACTTGATAGTTTCATAGATTGCATAATCAACATGTAACTCTTTTCCTTCTATTCCCTGAGTATTAATGTACATCACTGTGACATCACAGGTAGCTGGACTGGAGTTAGCATCATGCTGGGGGCGACCTGACGAGATAGTTTGGTAGACATCAGTGGTCGGGTGTTGAAGGCTCATGTAGGGGTCCACTTCATCCTAAACAACATTTCAGATTTAAACATATTTAATATTTATTATAATATTTAATTACAGTGCTGTTTGAAAATAGACACGCTGTCACATGACCCTAAACATTTTGAGAAGTGTGAAACAGAACTACGTCAAACTCACCAAAGTCTGCAGAGTTTCAGATCTGGTTAAGTTAGATGGTCCTGGTTGGTTTTCTCTGTTAGAATGAAAACATCAGAGTTTACAGGGTGAACATTAAATACCTCCAACCTGCTGATGTGGGCATCTCTTCATGCTGCTTTCAAAGAAGCTAAAAAAATCTGACATTTTCAAATCATGAAGCGTTATTTTACAAGTTAAAAAGTTTTCACCTGGGAGGATTTCTCCTCAGGGTGACACAGCACGTTATCCCAACCACAATGATGAGCGTAGCAACAGCAGAGATGATGACGACTGTTGCCATGAACTTCATGCCAGAAAACGTGTCGTCCTCTACTGAACATTGACGCAAAATAAATAAATCAGAGACGATCAACATTATCTTGAAAAGTATAAAAAAGACCAAACAAGCTTACATTCCACTGTGATATTAAGACTTAAAACCTGAGTTTCTCTTTCATATGAGCATTCGCAGGTGTAGTTGCCACTGTCTGCTGCTGTTAAACTGGTCAGGTGGAGAAACACAGTGTGATTCACGTCTATCAGCGTGAACCTGGAGTCACAGCCGCACTTTAATGGCTGCTGTAGTCTGTATAGCTGGCAGCAGGTTTCCCCTGTGTGTCTCTCTGTGCTGATCCAACATTTCACTAAAACCAAAGTCAGGTTCTGACTGGTGCACACTGGAGTGATGTCTGGCCCTTTTCCAGTGGTTTTCACAAGAGTCACTGAGTGAAAAGGACAAAATTAACATTTTACCAACATCAGTACAAAGAGTAGAGTTTTCTATCGTAAACTAGGTTTAGTGCCGTACCTCTGCTGTCAGCGCACAAACACAGCGGCAGAAGAATGAGCCATCCACGTCTCCATCCGTCCATAGAGCCAAGAGATTAAACTCAAGTCTACCTGCTGTTCTTTTAATACTCTGTGTTAAGGCACAGTAACCTGTACGTGACCTGATGTGACGTGGATTGAAACAGAAGTGAACCTGACTGCTTCTACTTTCCTGTTAAAATACATCAGTTCCTATAAGTCTCATATACAGTGATGTGAGTTAAAAGGCTTTCACAGCACTCTACACAGACCTGTGGAAAAAATGAACACACTCTTGCTTTCTCCGTGGGACAGGTTAGCAGTCACGTACTGCTGATCAAATGCACTCTAACAAATAAAGTGTGAGCACTTATATAAAAACAGATGCTTTGACACTTTTCAGGTCGGGATCACTCAGGTTTGTGCTGATACTCTGCCACAATCCTCTCAAGAAATTCACCTCAAGTTCAGATCGTGCGAAAAATGTAAAAACTCGGTTAGCATGTTAAATATTAAAGTTCACGACAGCACAGTTAGAAAAAGACTGAACAAGTATGGCTTGTTTGGAAAGCTTGCCAGGAGAAAAGAAGATGGCAGTGCACCCGCAACTTTGGTAGCAACGTTGCAAAGCTAACCAGCACAAACACCTCACACCAACTGTCAAGCACGGTGTGGGAGGAGATGTTTTGCACTTGTTTTGCAGCCACAGGACCGTGGCACTCTGAATCGACCATGAACCCTTCTGTAGCAAAGTATTCTACAGTCAAATGTGAGGCTGTCTGTACAACAGTTAAAGCTTGGCCCTAACTGGGTCATGCAACAGGAAAATAATCCCAAGCACACCACAAATCGAGACCTAAGCTCAACTTAAATGCAGTGGTAGGACCTTAAGGCCTAAAAGAAAGTCCCCAAACATCAATGAACTTAAGCAACACTGTAAAAATATAAAAATGATTTAAACGACCGATACAGAAAACGATTACTTAGTTATTTCAGCTAGAAGTGTTTCTACAAACTATTTGATGGGGGTGCGTAGGAGTGCAGAGGAGTCCTGAGAAACTCTCTTTTTCACAAAGGCTGATGGGTAAACTTCAACTTCTCAGTTCTCACTTTCAGGTGCATGAATGCAAAAATGTTTCATGTCGGCTCTTATTTAAGTTTCATATAAGACGTCTGTGGTCAATTTAGTTTGTGGTCGACGTTTGGTGATTTTGTTTTTTTGTAAACACGTGCATGTGTGGGAGTAACATCTGACACTGGCCACAACAACACAACTCACACGCAGCAGTGCAAACAGTTAAAAACAGCTGCTTTTAATTTGAATGGATATAAAACCCTAAAAGCAGATCCCATATCTTATTGCATTGAAATTGAGGGCCTAGAGGCACATAGCAAAAGAAATAATGATTTAATGATATAAAGCTTGCTCTGTGGTTTTCTTCCATCGTCTAGTTTAACGAAAAACTAGCTGAAGATATGAACACATCAGTAACAAAAAGAAAAAAACAGAAAAGAAATCGTTGTTTCTTAAAAAGTTATATTCTGATATATGTCAAAACTTTGATCTCTCTTTCTTTTTTCTATTTCCTGTTTCAGCTGGGCGGTCACCGTAGTGATGGCTGCATCTCTATCTGTCGCCTCCTCGCTGTTGTAAGCCTGACGTCGCACAGTCTGGTAGAACTCATCTGACTCCCGGTAAAGGCTTGTGTATGTAGCATCATAATCGATTTTACCCTGTAAAGACATCCAAATGTGTAAGGTTTTTGTGCTCATAAACAAACTTTCCATATATATTTGGCAGCCAGTGACTCACTTTAAAAAACACAAGGTCACATAATAGTTCACACTATGAGCTTATGCACTCGGGCTGTGATCAGGAGACCTGTGCTGCTGAGGTTCGCCCTCTCTCTGTGGGCTTTGGCCAGCTTCATTGCAAGCAGATGTTACATGAGCAATAATGGCTGCTTCCCAACTTCCTTCTGCTTCTGCCAGATTAAAGCTAGCATAAAGGTGGGATTTGGGAAGTGATTGCAAAGAGTATCATCAGCTTAAATTCAAATTGAAGACTGTCACCTTTGACCTGCATGCAGGCGTGACCCCATCTGTGTTTGCTGAGCGAGGATCTCGGTGGCCTGAGCTGCAGGGAACGCAGACTGCAGCTCAACCAACAAGAGCTTGCTTTATATTTATTATGTATTAAGGTGACTATCAGATTTAACGTCTCCACATCATTTTGGTCTAAAAGTTAAGCTTGATTTAGATTAAAACGAGTGTTTAGGGTCAGTGACTTGAATGGAAAACTGAGGTTTCTTTATATTTTGGTGCTTAAACTTTTGGACAGTTGTTGTTCTATTGTAATTACCGAGTGCTCGGTCTCTGTTCATTTTGCACTTGACTGTCCATTGATTTGCTCGCTGCGTCTCTTATGAGTTTTCCTCGGCCTCTTCATGCCCTGTTAGCTGACATTACCATCCGCCTCACAGTGAAGCTTGGCTTTTGTTCTGCTCCGTACTCGCGTTTGTGTCTGACTTTAAGCCAAATCGTGACATTTCGAGCATTTTAAAGGTAAATAAAGGTTTCCACATAATTAAGCTGGAAAAAATGTTTCATGTCCTGCTATAAGTGTTGTTGCGAAACCTGAATCATACTGAAAGTCTGAGCTGTTCGCTTTACCAAAGTCCCCCTGGTCTTTCTCTCTCACTACTGACCCTGAACGGAAAGAAAAATCCCTTTGACTCTCAGTTCTCTGTCTCTAAGATGTGCATCCTTTAAAAGACATCCTCGTTTGTCTTAAGTGGGCTCCTCCAAAGCATTATGCTCTAAACACTGGCAGCATAACTGTCAGGCAGCGTTTTTGAGAGTGTCAAACATTCATGAGGTTTTATCGCTTAGTGCCAAGTGTAACTTTTTTTTTGTTACACCATCTCTCTGAATAATAAGTGCACTGTTGCAGTGACATGTGCACATGGTGAAGTGCCAGCTGCCAACTAACTGAGAGGATTTTCAAGTGGTTTCATTTCCCAACTTATATTTTCTGACTTATACAGAATTTATGCATCGCTCCAAGTGTTTTATGTTGCATTGGATAAGAGGGCCAGCTAGATTTCTAAATGTATAGTTTGTAGGAATGCACACAATAAATTGGATTTTTTTTACTGTGTTACAAGAACGCAGAACAACAGAATAAAGAACAAGAGGATTCACTTACTATTGACACAGGTGGCTCTTTCCTTGTAGGGTATCTGTGAACAAAAGTGACAGTTAGAGCCATGCTTCAGTGAAACAGATGAGGTAATCCTAAATCTATTACAGGTTCAGTTACATACAGTTTGATTGAAATTAGTGTCTAATGTTCTCTCTAATCGTCACAATTAAATCATCTTTACAAACTAAAATTGTTTGATTACTGATTGTCCAGTTGTTTAAGTTACAGTTCTTTTCTCTGTGTGTTGTAAACACAAACTGCTTAAATTTAAAGTGCAAGAAACAAATTTTCACCTGCAGCGATTTTGTCTCAGGATAAATCCGAGGACAACTCCGACTACGATGACAATTCCAGTACATATACAAATCACAGTGATAGACATCAGCTGCCTCACTGGAGAAGTGTGAGCTTCTAGAAAAAAATCACAAAAGAAAAAGTTAGAAAATGTAGAAAAACAGAGCAAAACCAGACTTTAGACATTACCTCCAGTTTTAATGTTAGGATCAGTACAAGAGCTAATGTCCCTCAATTCGTTTTCATTTTAGCCATGATTCAAAAGAATGAGTCTGTGATGCAGGTCCGATTTATTCAACAGCAGTCTGCGCACAACTCGAACAGCAGCACAGGAGGCAAACAGAAACAGGTATGAGAGAAAGAACAAAGCAAACACGCACCTTCAGCCGAGACAAGGAGATGGATAATATCTGTCCCATTGCTACGGGAACACTCACAGGTGGACTTCCCACTATCCTCTGCTGTTAAATTGATCATCTGGAGAAACACGACTCGGTTTTCTTTTACCAGCCTGAACCTGGAGTCGCACTCGTTCTCAAAGCCCCGTCCATGTTGATACTGCAGACGACAGCCTTTAGGCCTGTTCCCTTTTGTCTTTATCGTGCACACTATCCAAATGTAATCCACTCTAGACTTGGAGCAAAGTGGAGTGACATCTTTTTGTTCCCCAATGGTTCTCATGATCGTCTCTGCAATTAAAGAAGATGTAATGAAGATCTGTTTGGCCTAATTGCGCCAACCGTCTCCAAAAAAGGGGTTAAAGGCTACTTTAAGAACAATAGGTCAGTGCTATAGTCTGCTGTTATTCTACAAGACTTTAAAACTGATTGGATGTGTGTAATCATACAGTACCTTCAGTGTCAAAACTCAAAGACAGAGGCAGAAACAGAGCAAACCACAAAGCCCTCTGGTCCATAGCTGCAGCAATGTCCAAACAAATCAAGACGTTATACCCAGAAGAAAACGAAACCTGCTGAATGCAATCCTTTAACACACTAATCATCAAACCACAAGAGAAAAAGTATCAAGTAGAAGTGGAGTCAAGGTAGAAGTGCCGAGACAGGGAAGCGCAACAAGCAACTGCTTCTAATTGTCAAGTAACATTCAGCCAATGACTAAACTGGAGGGTCTTCATTTTAATCACAACATTAGTGCTAAAGCACATTGGCCACAGTGTTTATACTCCTCAGAGGCTTTCACATCAAAGGTTTTAGATATAAGGATATAATAATGTATCATAATAACCCTTTACACCTTTAAAAAATATTTTTGAAGTCTCAGATGAACGCTAACAGCCACGTTTCGTCACAGCGGAAAGCTCTGCTGGTTTGTTTTGCCAACCTTTTACATGGGATTCTTGATGTAATCCCAAAGGGATCTGTGCTTCCTCCTGGAACTTAACTGAGGTGCTGGTCAACCAAATGTGTAACCCACACGTGACCTATTACACCGTGTCATGATCTCTTTAACAGACACTCAACGCACCCTTACTGCTTCTGATTGTCAAAGATAGCAGCGAGATGCTGCTAATCATCAACTGATCATCAGCACGTGTGAGGGCCTCTATAAAAGGGGGCTTTGCTGGTCTGGAGCATTCAGGTGTGTTTTAATACATTATGTTCTCATGAGGTCTGTGACAAAAAGTGTTACATCTCAGACGCCACAGGCCTCAAGTATCATGTTAAACGTTAAAGTTCGTGAAAGAAAAGACAGCGAGTATGGCTTGATTGGAAGTGTTTCCTTAAAACAAGCCCCTCTTTTCAAAGAGCAGAGCAGCTTGGGTTAGCTTTGCAAACTTGCATCTCAGCAAACCACAAGACATCTGGAACAAAGATCAAAGTGAAGATGTTTGGTCATAATGCACAGCACCACGTTCGGCTAAAATTAAACGAGCATATCACCACAAACACCTCATATCAACTGTCAGCACGGTGGCGGGGGGGTGATGACTTGGGCTTGTTGCAGGCACACGACCTTACCTTGGGTACATTACCTTGGGTTGACCTTGAACTCTGCTGTGTACCAAAGTATACTCGAGTCGAATGTGAGGCCACCTGTCTGACAGCTAAAGCCTCGCTCAACCTGAGTCATCTAACAGGACAATGATCCCAAGCACAACTCAGCAGCAAATCTACAACGGAAAGTAAAGAATGAGGTGTCGCAATGACCCAGTCCAAATCCAGACCTCTAATCTTGTATGAAAGCTGCATTAAAACATCCTCAGCTACAAGCAGACAGTTGAAAACTGAAACTGCGACAGAGACAGGTAAACAGACAGAAATGTAAAATTAGACACCAGACCAAACAAGCAAAGGCACAGAGCGGCTGTTGCTGTTGTCTTCAGTATAGATCTGAAAGGTTGTCACTGCGGTAAATGTGCATGTGATGATATAGTTGAATGATATGGTCAAGTAGTGAACAAATGGAACTAGGTCAAAACATCACAGTAATGCATGCTAGCTGCTATTACATTTCTGCTTTCAGCTACTATTAATAAACAGAATCATGTACAGGATTGTGTTAATGCAACGCTACATGTATTACAGAAAGAAGCACGTTAAAGTCAAAGTGGCTGTCTGGGACAGATGTTGCTCCTGAGCGAAGCATGCAGGCTTCAAATGATGAGCAAAGCACAAATGGGACGGAGACAGAAGCAGCGTTTAGGGTCAAACATTAGAAAACTATTCTCTGTAGAGATCACTGTGTGGGAAAATCTCAGTAAATCAACAGTTTTTTAAAATACTCAGACCAACCAATCTGACACCAACAATCATGCCAAGTTCAAAATCCCTTAGATCGTCTTTCTTTACCATTTTGATGCTCAGTGTGGACTTCAGCAGGCCATCTTGATCGTGTCTACATGCCTAAATGCGCCAAGCTGCTGTAATGTTATTTGCTGATCAGCTACTTGCATAAATGAGCAGTTGAACATGTACCTAATAAAAAAATAGAGCAGCATGGACTATAAGGCTCGCAGTGAATAATGGTCAGGTTACAACAGATGTTTTGATGGAGGCGTTTGTATCATAACAGCTGCACCATCAGCTGAAAGCAAACAAGTCATGAGCCTTTTTAACAGGATGCAACAGATAGCACCCCAGAGCGAGACCCCCTCCTACACAGACAGTGGCAATGATAGTCCATTGTTCCAAGATGCAAGATGCTTTAGCAGAGGCAAGGCTATGTGCACATAAGGAGGGGGCGGTAATACTCCAAAACATACGAAGCTTACAAGAACTTCATAGGAAGAAAGCAAAATAAGAACAAAACCGCAGCTTCAGGAGCCTCTCATAGTTTCAGGTGTGGGTTTTTGTGGCCTCCTCTTTGTGCCGTTTGCTCTTGTTTGTTAGTAATGCTGGTTAGATCGCTGTCTGATAATGGCTTTTCTTTTTCATCTGAGAAATGCAACCAAAAAAGAAAAAAGGGGGAAAGCAAAGCTCAAAATCAAGTATAACAGATGCTGCCTGACCAGCTTCACCCTTGTTCTATACATTGTTGTGGGTGACACATAAACAATTATCTCTGGGACCTGCCAGCAGAAGGAGAAGAAAAGGCAATCGCAGATATGATTACAAACACTACAGATATCGGAACATAAATCATGCATCACTGGACACAATTAAGTTCTCATTAATTGTGTCGACTTTTGACACTTTGGGGATGAGGCAATGAAATTAATCCAGTTGTTGAATGATAAAATAATAATCCAAACTACTAATCCTCTTCTGTGCGATTCACGAGGTATTATCACTCAGTCAGCAGCATGGGGTGATATTTAAGGAAGCGTTGACAACATATTTGATGATATCCAGAACCACCGAAATAGAAAATGAAGTACTTATTATTCTTTTTGCTTGTTCTGTTAACACATCCATGTGAACAACACTGAAAAGACACATCTGTCTTTTTGCATTTCCTCTGAAAGCTTTGAAGCCTGAAGCCAATGCATGACCCACTTATACAGTCAGACATCTCAGCAGCACTCAAACACTCTCTTCGGCTCTTACACCCCCTTACTCAAATATGACAGCGTCCTCGCTTGTATAAGGTCACGTGTGGCATTTCTACAACTCTGCGATCAAATCTTTATTTCCAAATCATATTTAAGTTCATTCAAATTACTCCAAACTTTATTTTAAATCAGAATCTTTTATTGTCATTAAGACAAAAGCACAACAAAATGATATCCTGATTCATTCAAAAGCAAGGAAAGCAAATCTAACTATTGACAAAAATAGAAAATTAAACTCTTTCTAATAAATAAATAGATATGTGTATATACTGTGGCTTGCAAAAGTATTCGGCCCCCTTGAACTTTCCCACATTTTGTCACATTACAGCCACAAACATGAATCAATGTTATTGGAATTCCAGGTGAGAGACCAACACAAAGTGGTGCACACGTGAGAAGTGGAGTGGCAAGATCTGAAAACTGCTGTTCACAAACGCTGCCCATCTAATCTGACTGAGCTGGAGCTGTTTCAAAGAAGAATGGGCAAAGATTTCAGTCTGTAGATGTGCAAAGCTGGTAGAGACAGACCCTAAAAGACTGGCAGCTGGAACTGCAGCAAAAGCTGGTTCTACAAAGTATTGACTCAGGGGGCTGAATAATTACACACACCCCACTTTGCAGTTATTTATTTGTAAAAAATGTTTGGAATCATGTCTGATGTTCGTTCCACTTCTCACGTGTGCACCACTTTGTGTTGGTCTTTCACCTGGAATTCCAATAACATTGATTCATGTTTGTGGCTGTAATGTGACAAAATGTGGGAAAGTTCAAGGCGGCCGAATACTTCTGCATGCCGCTGTAAGTTACTGCTTGAGTCATTGTTGATTGCAAAGTTCATGAATTCATGAAAAAATTAACTTGGTGTGTTGCTGCTCTGCCTGCATGCATGTAACAGCATGTCCTTGTGCATAATGTGAATTAAAATGCTGCATCTAGTCACATAAATAAATTCAGTGTACGTAATACTGCTTTTCAAAATAAAAGCAATTTATGGAAGAATGAAAAATATTTATTATCGCTTTGAAAAAATAATAAATGCCTATTTTGTCCTTTTGTAACCGCACAATCACGCAAAACGTCCTTACATATAATTCAGTACCAGTGCAGACACTGGTCTATCTAACGGCAGCCCCAAAAGTCAATCCTGATGGACTCACATGTTGAATAGCCCCACTAACCACCATCAGAAATCATGTGCAACACCTTGGATTTTGCTAGCTTGCTGAATACATGAGTTGCATCTGCAGGCTACTAACCAACCCGCAACCCTTAGCTGACAGCGTATAACGCCACGCTTTCATGCAAGACCTCTGTCTCAATATGGCCGCGACAACAGTGTACTTTAACTGGATGAATTTCAAGTGTGTCCCTAGTGAACATAACTGGCCCTGAAGCATAAGCAAACTGATAAGCAGGTTGGAGCCCCCCAAGAGCACAGGAAAGATCTATAAATGTGTATTTATTGTGTATGTGTTATATTTATAGTAGAATGTAAAATATGGCGGCCTTTCTGTGTGGCGTGCATGTTCTCTCCATGTTTGAGTGGGTTTCTCTCAGTCCACAGACATGCACTTAGTGGGGTTAGTTGAATTGTTGATTCTAAATAACCCATAGGTGCGACTGGTTGTCCATCTTTTTGCATCTGGCAGTCAGTCCAGAGTGTACCCTGCTTCTCGACCTGTGGCAGCTGGGATAGGCTCCAGCCCCCTGAGACCCTGATAAGGATAAGCAGAAGAGAATGGAAGGATTTTAAGAGACTGACAATTTAATGCTACTAGTTTAATCATTTTCATTGTCAGAGCTGGGGTCACATGCATGCACAAAGACACACAAGATGTGTGTCTTTGTGGCTGAAAACAAAAAAAGGAAAAAGAAAAAAAGCAGCAGAATAAATTTCAGTGAACCGTTTTGAAACTGCACCATCTGCTGGGTCATTTTATTTCAGTCCAGCACAGTAAGTCACAATAATGTTTGTGCCAGATGTATTATGAGCAAGAACGGACACTATATAGTCAACATTGTTCATCGGCATTTGCATTTCAAAGGTGTTTTCACCCACCTGCCTCCCAATTGCATGTCGCTGTACATGGATGATCTGCTAGTCAGATGCTGATTGGTTGACAAGTTGACCAGAATAGGGAAAGAAGTATAAGTGGAGTTTATGGGGGATGGAGAAACCTGAAAGTACAGTGGCTGTAGTGGGCATTGTTGTTAACACTCAGTTTCATTTCATAACTTTGCATGTTAGACCAACAATAGCACAAGCAACACTTCCTCCATCTGACAACAAGCACTGTCTTCAAGTAGATTTGGCCTTCACACTGCACCTGCTGAAGCATAAAAGAAGCGTTAAATGTGGGGCGGTCCCTGAGGCCTGGCATGGTCTCGCAAACAGCTTTTAGATGAGGGACGAGAATAAGGGCAAGTGCACAAATGACATCAACAAAAACAAATAAAAACCTCTAAATTATTTCCTTTACTTACCTTATTTACTTCGTGACAAAACACCTTAGAGTTTCACAATGTTGTAGTGAGATTTTGCAATTGTATTAGATGAATAAATGTGTAATTTAAAAAAAACAGCAAAGCGAGTGTCTCTCGTGTAAAGCTAATAATTCAAAACCAGCGAAATAAACTAATCTTACCGTTTTACTAGCATAAAAAGGAAAGAATGAATAAATTCACCAATAAATGTAATATGCAGCGGCGTTTTTATTGTCACGTGCGACGTCCAACTGTTGAACGTGGGTGCATGTTCGCACAGGATCCACTGGGTGGCGCCAAATAGCCAGCAGTTATTGTGCAGGGACTCAAAGGATGCTGGGAAATTTTCTCCGAGGAAGTAAGATGAGATGCTAAAGTAGCTGGCTCCACAGAGGTAAGAGTTTGATAATGTGAGGCATCTATCGGGTCACAACGCTTACACTGACACATTAATGATGTGAAAAGTCGGAGTGTGTTGTTGGCGTGTGGCTGGGTGAAAAGTGACGTACGTAGCGTCCATTTTTGTTTGCCAGGTGTCAGCACGCGCCTCGCTAACCCGCAATGTGTTTATGAGAGTTTCTCAAACACGTGCGGTGTTTACTTTACTCTCTGTTGGCTGGTTTGCCTTCGTAAACCACTTTGTTCATAAATTGCAGGTTTACCGATGACGAAACATTAACAAAGAGGAACGTCTCAGAAGTTGCAGCTGTCTGCAGTCATGGTGAGTACACTGAGATAGAAATGCTTTTATTTTGTAGGATCACGCCACTTATTGTACCCTCAACTGACAGACGAGGCTTTTTCAGGAGCACTCTTTAGCTCATGTTCTTGCATGCTAATCACTGCGATCACTCAGAGAGGACATTTTCAAATGATCAAGCTGAGAAGACCTTTGCTCATCTCTCTCATCAGCAGGAGGACATAAGCACTGTGATGTCCTGGTTTTCCAGCCCGGTGTACAGCCGATACTGGCAGCACTATCGGCAGGCCATGGCATGGCATCAGAGGCACAGGCGCGCCTACAGAAAGGCCTTGGAGGCTGCCTACGGCCCCTGCTGCTACCAGGAGGAGGGGCCCGGTGACCGGCCTCGCTATGCTGACTGGAGCAACAGTGAAGACGAGGCGGACGATGCAGAGGAAAGTAGCTCGGAAAGCGAGATTGAGTGCGATGTGAGCAACATGGAGATCAGCGAGGAGCTCCGGCAGTACTTCGCTCAGACTGAGCGACACAGGGAGGAGCTCAGTAAGTAAACAAAGGGGAGCAGGTGCTTTAAAAGGTCAATTTTTAAAAGCGCAGCCTCTCCAGATGTTTAGTCTAAGGTGAGGAGCCTGTCTGGTATGTGTCCAAAGATGGTCCGTGTTGTCGTTCTTGCAGAGAAGCAGCAGCAGATGGAGGCGGAGCAGCAGGGCAGCTACGTGCCGGCCGATCAGGACCTACACAGCTTCTCGTTGCGGAGCAGTGTCGCCCCTCCCTTGGAGCGACCCGGCGAAAGACGCACGGCCGAGATGAAGAAGCTGTACGGCGGGGATGCGGCCAAGATCATGGCCATGGAGGCGGCGATGCAACTCAATTTCGAAAGAAACTGTGACCTGAAGCAGCCCAAGTACTGGCCCGTGATCCCGCTGAAGCTATGACGCCGTAAACAGTTTGATCTGGAGACGATCCATGCTCTGATCCCTCTGCGAGCTGCTGATGTAGAACTAACGGGTTTAGGAGGTTTGAAGTTATTTCAAGGAAGAGAACAAAACTTCTGCTCGGCCAAACACGAACATCCCCGACCTGTCGGCTGCTGCTCCAGATTAAAAACCTCTGGCTGTGGCAGTACGAAACACCTCCTCGAGGTTTACCCTACCGCATAAATTGGTTTTTAATTTATGGCATGAAACACCAGCACTTAGTCCCCCAAAACATCCTGTTGGTTCGGCGCTAAAAAGTGAGAAGCAGCGTGAGCGGAGGGTCAGAGTTGCAGTAAATTTGCCCCCACAGGTGATGCAAATGTATTCAAACAGCCTGCGCCTGTGTTTCCTCCTAATCTCTTTTTGTTTACCCTCTGGCTCGGTGATGTTTCATGCTGCAGTAGCTCCTCTTATGCCTGTCAACTTAGTTTAACCACAAAAAACATTGTCAGCCCCACGTCCTCCCCCTCCCTCCCCTCCCTGTGTTCAGATTTGGGAGCGTTCCTGCATGGCTGCCTCTGCCTACACAACAAGAGTGATTTGTTGTTGCTACTTCTAAAGTGCGGTTCTCCGATTCTGACATTTCACTGGCTTCAAAGCCACTCGTGTGAGTTCTCTGGGGGAGGGGGGTGTTGACTATTCTGTTTTATCTTGTTTGTGTTTGCACCAAGCTGCTCCGTTTTTTTTAAACGGGAGGATGTGTATTTTATATGATTTCTGTTTGTAATAAAGTGTTTTCTGTCCACATGAAACTTCCTTTGCTTTCAGTAATTTTTAGTGGCATCGCTGTGAGATGGAAATCCGATTATATAACTGCTCTTCAGCACATTTCTGTACTCAGAAATAAAACTGTGTAATTCAAGTTGGTTGGTTGGTTGTTTAATTAGAATTTTTATTTTCTCAACATACATTAAAGCTTTTAGTGTCAGACTTGGAAGATTTATTTCTGAATTTTTGGGGTAGTGGATGCAAATGCAGTTTTATTTTTCATTAAATGTAATGATTTAATTATTAAGTGTTGACACTAAAAAAAAAATGCTGTCATTTTGTGTTTTTCTTACTTATCAAAAAAGAAAAAGGAAGTGAAACTGTGATGCTAGCACTTTCAGTACTCTGTATTCAGCTGCTCAGAAGGGACGTTTGGTATTTCAGTCCTCTGATTCCCCTCTGCGGGGTCATGAGATAAATCGGATGGGTCGCGAGATTAACGGGAGCGGAGACGAGAAAAACGAAAGTTCTTACTTGTTGGGCTTTTCTCTAATCTTTTTGTGAAAGTACTGGATACTTTTTTCCCCTCACTGAGCTTCTAAAGAGCTTTTAAGCACCTTGAGCGACTGATGTTGTGATTTAGTGCTATATAAATAAAATTTAAATTTAAATATAGAAAAATTACATATTTGACCAGTCTTCTTCGTTGAATTGGTAGACTTCATTTAATTTGTTTAGTTTCCCAGCATGGACCCAACCTTTAAACATAGTCTTCAAATTTTCAGAATGCTTGAGGTTGAGGCTTTCAGAAGGTCTTTTCGGAGTTTAATGTTAGCCTGCTTTTCCATTTCAAAACCAGTTTTGATGTATATTTGGGATCATTGTCCTGTTGGAACACCAAACTGGGTCCACATTTGAAACCATCTAACTGTTGATTTAAGGTGAAGTTGGAGAATATGGAGGTAGACTTCGTGCTAAAGAAGTACCAGTAGCAGCAATACAGCCCCAGAGCATGATGACAGCTGATACACTGTTGTTAGGTTGGAAAGCTTCACCTTTACTACTGCAAACTGTGACCAAACACCTCAACTATAAAACTTTTCTCCAGATGGTGTTTGGCTCGTCTACGTGGGCAACTGCAGATTTTATTTGAGCTTAAAGGTGCTGGTTTTGGAGCAGTTGCTTGTATCTTGGTTGGGGTTGCGTTGCTTCTAAACCTCGTAACCAATTTCCTAAAGATGAAGGTTTGGTTCTTCGTCCAGGTCTTTGTAAAGTGGTGACACATCGGAATGACTTACACTTGTTGTTTTAACCAACTGATTAACTAATTAGCCAGTAAATAGAGTAAATAAATGCAATTTTTTTTTAAAATTCACATTTATCAATAAATAGATACATGATTAAAAAAACATGTTATAAGACAATATAACATGTTTGTTGTCTGCAATTCATTATGATTATGAAAGTCACAGGAACACATTAGAGAACATCAGGTAATTAAATCTTTTCAATTATTTTCAATTATTATTCAATTAAAAATGAAAACTATAAATAAAAACAAGCTCATGTTAAAATATACTATTTTTATTGACAAATAAATATTGAAAAAATGTAAATATTTTTCATATAAGTTGTATATTCAAAATTGTTATTATGACTCATGAGTCAGTGATTATGGGCGTCACAGGAAAAGTAAATGACATGATGATATGGTGATATGATCATTTCATGAGCAAAAAATAAAGAAATATTTTCATGAATTATTTATTTATTTATTGCCAGTGAATAAATAAATAAATAATAAGCTATTTAAAAAGAAAAAATACATACATAAATATTCAATGAGCGAACAAACAAATGTAAAACAGATTTAAATGAGTTAAAGCTGGGCTGCGCTTTGTTAAAGTGGACGTCTGCCTTATAATTAGGCACGAAGAACTGACCAGGACACTTGTCTTGTGCGTTTGGATTAATGAAGCCTTATCCATTTCTAACCCCGGGGTGACGTCACCCCCCCTCCTCCTCCCTCTGATTCCAGAACGGGACGTGCAGTTGTTTTCATTCTGCCTCCCCCCCTCCCCTCTCCTTCCCGACCTCTCCAGACAACCTGTGGACATCACCTTACAGTCACTTACAGTGTCCGGACCAGCTTCCACAACAGCTGAAAACATGGGTAGGCGAACTGTGTTTTTACATGTTTGCTGTTTTTGCTTATTTTGCATTTCAACTCTTGCACAGAGGAGCGGGTTCATTTCGTGATGGATCCTGCAGAGATCTGTCCTGGCCGTGTTGAGCTGCGTGTTGTCGGTGTGATTCTTATTTGCATGTCTGATTATCACTTTGAAGCCTCGGTCTGTTAACTTTCACCGTTTCACTCTGAATATCTTTGCAGCCTTTTGTCACACGATCACTCTTCTGACGCTCATTAGGCAGTTATGGTTTCAAATCAACGTGCCCGCGCTCTCCTGCGCGGTCGTGTATCTGCTGATTGATGTCACACTGTGCCATCAGAAGACGCTGTTGGCGTCTTGGCAGTGGTGCACGCGTGTGAGTGGAAAGGGCATGAATTAAAGCTTTTACACCTTTAGAGAGAGGGTGGGTGTAGATTTCATTTTAGATTTAGACTAATTTTCCTTCCAATAATCCGGATACATGTTCCAGATCCTTTTAAAGATGTTTTATAAAAGTTCAAAATGTACAAAAATCCCATCCTCGCCAAATCACGTGATGCATTTCTCCTGTTGCAAGGTAAAAATGTGACATTCCTTGGCTCTCGGCTAGCACACAGCGGTTACCTCTCCCCACCTTATCTACTCATGTGAGAGTCGATGTTGATTGGATTAAGAGGGAGTGATCCGCTCCCCGCTGTGGATTAAACGGGCTGGACACGGAAGACAGTTGTTGCGTAGAGGTGGATGCTTGTTCCAGGGTTTTTGCACACTCGTTGTTCTTTTATTAGCTCAAATCAGATTGGTAATCTCGTTGAGATTAAGATGTGCTTTGTTTTCAACAGGAAACAGAAAGTATGGCACAGGAAATGAGAAGAGAAATAAAGAAAGACAAGAATTATTCAGAATTAAGGGGTTTTATTTAAACAGTGGGAAGGGAAATATCTTTGTAAGTAGTTGTGCAAAGACAGTTTGATGTTCTCCTCTTGACTCATAAATTGGAAGAACTGATATAAATGGCCACCATAGTTGTATTACTAATGCCATGTACACTATTTAGTTTTATTTTCTAGCTGAAAACAATGAATGTCCAATTTTGGCACACAATGGGACACCATGCCAGTTTAATTTTTTAGGACTTAAAGAGCAGAAATTAATTAATTTTATTAACAGGCCTAAAAAAGCTTTTTTTTTAAAAAATATATATACATTTTTGAAGAATTAACCACACATTTACATGGTATTGGCCCTCTTCTGCCGTGCGCATGGAGCGTTTAATTCTCTGAGGGGCTGTAACTTTGGTTTCTTTTGGTCAATTTACATGATTGACACTTCTTTTTAATCGTTTGAGCCAATAGGATCACAGTAACGATGCCACGTTCACGTCACTTCAACTAATCAGACGTTGCAATGCCAAAACCCACGTGGGCCCAAATTTACTGCATGTGACGTCTGTCCAGTCACGTGTCTATAGGTGGGTCTACAATGGAGGTTGTTGACGGAAAATGGCTCCCAATGCGGCTAAGTAGGCATGGTAACTGCTGATAATCACGTGGCTACTGGCTACCGGCGAAAATAATGGAGGATATCGGTACGGTAAGTCAATTTCTGTCTCAGAGCATTTGCGCTGCTGTGTGTTTTGGGGTCTTCTTTTGCAGCTCATTCAGTGAATTTTGGTCTGAACATGGTGAAACTTGGTGTTTGGAGTCACTAATAGCTCTGGAAGCTAACCAGCCTGTCTTTAGCCGGTTACATGAAGTCTGAAGAATTTCTTGTTCATCTCCAAAAGTTGATTCTGTTCATCTGGACGTAGCGTTTTGTGGGAGAAATGTTTCGTCACTCATCCAGGTGACTTCTTCAGTCTCAGCTGACTGCAGGTTTCAATCTTATAAACAGTACATTTGCATAATGACTGAAACCAGCCCACTGAAGGAACAATGGGCTCGGAGGTCAGTTCCTTAATCATTAATATGCAAATTCTCATGACCATTGATCAACAACCACTGATCAATGGCCATGACTACCATTCACAGAGAGTTGGGGAATGTCTGCAATCACAGCATTAAGATGTAAGATGGCGAAAGATGTACCCTTAGGCCCCCTCCTCGATTCAGAGATGGTTTTTCCCTTTTCACGTAAATGGCGTCCTTGACTCCGCGCTCAAACCAGCGTTCCTTCCTGTCCAGGATGTTACATCCTCATCATTGAAAGAGTGTCCACAGGCCTGTAGGTGTAAATAGACTGCAGAGTCCTGGCCTGATGAGGTAGCTCTTCTGTGTTGTACCATCCTCTTAGCCAGAGGTTGTTTGGTTTCCCTGATGTATAAATCCTGGCAATCCTCCTGGCACTTAACAGCGTACACTATGTTACTCTGTTTGTGTCGGGGGACCCGATCCTTGGGGTGGACCAATTTTTGGCGCAGCAAATTTCTTGTTCGGCTTTGTTTGTTTAGCGGCCTTCTGCACATTTATGTGACTGCTCGTTTAATCGTGGCTTGTTTTCGGTGTGTTTGGTGGTTGTAGAAATTGTTTTTATGACATTTTAGCTGAGATTCAGAGGTTTCTGTGGATACCACACATGTCTTTCTCCCCCCGTGATTAACGTGATCTCCTCCTTTTTCCCCCGGTATCGGGGGCGTGGGGCTTAAAGCAAAAACCTTGTAAATAAACCATGTTGCTCTATTATGTTTGCTTGGGAGGACCATCCTGCTTTTTTGTGATACACAGAATCAAGAGGCTTCAAAGTGGACAAGCATTTAAACAATCAACAGATTTGCATATGTACATTATATATAATGTGTGCAAAGATTTATGTTTCTAAAGTGAAACATCTACATAATGTATGCCAATATATACATATTGTAATTTTTTGCTAGAAATTGACACCAAAAAACTATGGCACCAATACTGGTTAGTCCCAACTTATAGTTGCTGTAGTCATTTAGTCATTCATTATCTAAAATCAAAATGAACATTTTCTCTAATCTAATGCGGCTTACCTCTATGGGACGCCGTTTGTCAAGTTAAACATGCTGAAATTAACGGCAACATTTTTCCACATTTAGCTCAAAGCCCCATATACCTCATGCTAAGGTTGGTATATTTGAAGTCTAGGGTCCTTTGCTTTAGGAAGAAGATAAACTGAGCTCTGTGATATTGAACAGAGGTTATATACCAAGCAGTGTATTTATAGTATACAGTATTAATTCATGGGTGCAGAGGGATAGCTGTTGACATGCTAACACTTCTTCTTCATGGCATGAAAAGAAAAAACAAACCGAGGACAAGGCGCAATCTGGACTAGTGCTCACGTTCACGTGTCATTTTTTTTCAGAGGAGAAACAGATTCCAGAAAAACTGCAGAGACGCATGTTTCATGTTTTTGTTAAACTGGCAGTTTCGTCTGTTTGTGTTTTACTGGAGGCTGACCTGAAACCAGCAGCGTTCAAGTTGATCTCATTAGGCCACTTATTCAAAGTGTTTCTACCTCTTACTTCTCTGCCTATTCCCTCCACGTCTGGATCTCCCCCTCTCTCTTTCTTTGCTTTTCTCTCTCCCATTCATAACATCTGTTTCCAATAAGCCCGCAGGCCTGTTTATCTCCTTTAGGCTGGTGAGAAGTTGAGAACAGACAGGATGTAGCCAAATGACATGATTTACTGCGATGGAGAACAGGAGCCATTTTTCTACAGGCAGCCGTCGTAAACTTCTCTACTTTCAGCTCTCCAGTTTTGCCTGTTATTTCCCCCCAAACTGCTACTTTAGTCCCATCATCGTCAGCATCATCATCCCATCTTTCATCTGCATCTGCTCCTCTCATCATCCCCCTGCTCATTGTCTTCATCATTATTCTTTCCACCACCACCCCTCCTCCCCTCCGCGTCCCCCTTCGTGAATCTGCTCTTTGTGCTCTCGTTTTTTTTGCTGCAGTTCGTCTCTGCTCGACTGCGCGTGGAAACTCGTGTCCTCTTCCATCCTCTCCTGTGGATTTTGCTCGGCGCTGATCTGCAGAATGGATACTGAGCACCACAGCCGTCGAGCAGACAGACTTCAAAGGCTTCAGATTTTCAAGGACTGTTTTATTCTGAAGGAATAAATGATCACTGAGCTGGCAAAAAGGGAGAAAAGTGGACCGATCCACTGAGCTGATTAGAACAGCAGAGTACTGACACTGACACTAAAGCACTGCTGTCATTATGACAGCTTGACTGTGCCCCAAAACAGACCACAAATACTTGTTTTTTAATCTCTGTTTATTAACTTTGCAAATATGAAGTCACTGCATGGTATGCTTGTGTAGAAAACTGAATAAAGTAACCAACTATGTAATCTCTATAAACAGTTACTATATGTAAATGCATAAAATCTGCACCAATCATTTCAGCAGATTGTTTACCTGCACGCAGGCTAGCCTGCGTGCAGGTAAACAATCTTTTGCCTGGAGAAAAGCAGGGTGACCACCTGATAGTCATTTAGCTTTCCTTTTTTTAATATACTCTTGTAAACAATGGCTGGTGCACAGATATGGGAATCTCCAAAGACTGTAGTTTGCTGAATGCACAGGAAGCCCCGTAAAATTGTCCGTGAAGCCCAAAGGCTAAGTCAGCAGAGTAGCTGATGGGTTCCCAGATTTTCAGCTGTGCATGTGTACTCAAGAAATAGCCCACTTCAGATGTAGTCGCGCTACTGGAAACGCCTCAGCTGGAAATGTCTTAGTTGGAAATGCCTTAGTTAAGCGCACAGGAAGCTGCTCACATGGTTCCCACTTGCATATGGTGCCCAGTGCTGTTTGCACATCAGCACAATCCAACATCACATGAAATTTGCACTTGGAAGCTAGCAGGTCAAAGCGACTGATCTGATCTACCGATGCTGGATATTTGCATTCTCATTTGCACCTGTGTTGGATGATGTCTAGAAAACTTCAGGGCTGCAGTGCCTGTTCAGAAACAGCAGAATGCTTCCTGTGTCTGCATAGGTTTGCTCCTTGTAGTCCAGCTTCCTCAAACTATGGAAGCTGGTTTCCACCACTGGAACAAGAAAATTTGTGATCTGTGCGTCACAATTTTGAGTTATTAACTCAAAGTTTCAACTTAATAACTCTTTTTTTTTCTTTTTTTTTGGTAATTTTGACTGATTTCTTAAGACGTTTGAGATAGCAAGTCAAAATTTTGAAATAATAAACCAAATTTGTGGGGAAAAAATATTATGTTTTTATTACTTCTTTGGTTTTTTTGCAGTGTTGAAAAATGATTCATGAAGCAATGATTTTGAGTAAACTGCAACTGAAATATATTTAAAAAAAGGAAAGCTTTATTCATTCCGATAGTTAATCATGAAAGAAAATGTGCTTGGCAAAAAAAAATTGAATGTAAATTTCTGAATGAACTGGAACAAGTAAAGTTCATTTTACATTGTGCTCCTGCAACAAAATTACTCTGTGGACAAAACAGCCGTAAGTGTGGTCACAGATTTTATTGCAACCTATTGTAGCAATGCGTTTCTGTCACACTGTGAGGAAAGTCCTAACATTTTAGTGCCAGTCACACCTCTCCAAGCACCTTTCTATTGTGCCGTTATTCCCTGTGGCATGTTGTTCTCAGGCTTGTGTCGTTTTTGTTCAGTCAAGAGAGTCAAGGAAGACGCTTGTAACAGTTAGGTGAAAAGCTTGTATGCTTTTAACTCCTGCAACTACCTAAAACAACATCCCTCCCTCTTGAAACTCTTAGAGGAAGTTTGATTTAAACTGACTGGAGCAACGCAGACCTCAGTTTTTAAAGCTGAACTTTGATGAGGTACTGTGGGGCTGGTGAGAGGATTGGTGCCGAGAGCATGGTGGACTGTTGATGATCACGCGTGGAGCTCGAGAAAGACAACAACAGTTGACGTGGTTTGCTGAGAGTTAATAAATACCTGTTTGTAAGCCTTCAACTATGCACAAAGCGCTTCTTTACAGTCTCCTGAATGACGAGAATTAGTTCCTCAAAAAGATTTGCTCATTGAATCGTGCAGTGCTTGATCGGAGCTCCAGCTGTGCAATCACACTCGCTGAGCTCACAAACAGCTGAGTGGTTTACACTCCTCATGATTCATGGCCTCCAGGTTTCCCTGCTGAGTATGAGAGAGATGGTCTCTGCTTTGTAATGACTTTTAAGTGTTTTCTATTTCTTTTAAGATTCAATCAGTTTCACTGTTTAACGCGTTGAGCCTGATTCCAACAGATTAAGTGGCCCACTCTCACTTTGAAGTGCATTTAGTAAACTAGCTGTACAGTGGTTTGTGTTTATCTGACAACCTTTAACATCTCAAAAGAGAGGAAAGAACTGCGTATGTGTAAGCACATGAGAGGCCATTATTACCTTGTTCTAACTCCAGACTGCTCATTACCAAGAAGAAAGATTTAACTCTACCCCTATGAACACATGACTTGAATCTTTTCCATTTTACAAGAGATTCTGACTTCCAGTGGTTGTGAAAAGAAGATAATCTAGAATTACTTGTTTGTATTCATTTTCACTATAGAGCTCTCATTTTGTCTTGTCTTTATGTTCAAATATAGTGTGCGTCTTTTTTCTGAAAGAGAGAGAGAGCTGAGTGTAAAAGCAAAGCTCTTGATTTACCGGTCTATGTCTCTGCCCTCACCTATGGTAATGAGCTCTGGGTAGTGACCAAATGAATGAAATTGTGCATACAAGCAGCAGAAATGAGCTTGCTCCGAAGGCTGGCTGGCCTCTCCCTTAGAGATGGGATGAGGAGTTTAGCCATCAGGGAGGCTCTCAGACTGGAGCAGCTACTCCTCCACATCGAAAGGAGCCAGTTGAGGTGGTTTGGGCGCGTTCTGGGTGAGGTGTTCCAGGCATGACCCACTGAGAGGGCAGACCCAGGACACACCGGAGAGGTCTGGGAACGCCTTGGTGTTCCCTCACACAAGCTGGAGGACGTGGCCGGGGAGAGGGAGGCCTGGGCTTCTCTACTTAGGCTGCTGCACCCGTGACCCGTCCCTGGATAAGTGAAAATAAATGGATGGATCAGCTGCAGCCCTTATTGGCAACGGTCTTCACTTGGCTGACTAAAACGTGTTTGTCCTACTGCAGCCTCCATAGCTGGGATAGAACTGAAATAGGTAAGAAAACTGAATTCAGTTGTCTTCAATCTACTGGCATCTAGTGATGAGATTTTACACACTGTAACTTTAAAAACTCCTAAATAGTTACAGATAACAAATGTTTGGGAAATCTGTTCATGTTTAATTCGTCTAAAAGAAAAAAATATCAGCCTTTGGAGATTTTTGAATCACCAAATATCAGTAACAGTCTTAAAAACTATCATTATTTTGCCCGTAACAACGTAAGAAATGAACTAGTAGTATTTGTTTTTCTCTCTTACTACGCTTTTTATTGATTTTGCTATTGTTTGAAGGCATCTTACTCTTTGTACAGTGTGTTTTAATGTTTTGGAAGCTGTTGCTTAGTACCCGCCCCACTGATTCGGCCTTGACTGAGGCCAATATGTAAACACAGCCCTCACACTTGCTTTCATATTCAGGCTCCTTAAACTCAGCTCAACAGCCACTTTTTATGTGTCGGAATCAGTCGGCGTTGAGAGGACCTGTTGCCTTGACAACGCACTGATGCACAAAGCTGCGAGGCGGGCGTCGTTTCAAATCCCGGCACATGCAAACAGTCACACATCAGATCTCATGAGCCCACTCGGGCAAGAAATAGACAGTACATAAAAATACATACACATGACCCACAGACAGCAGGGGATGCCATTCTGCTTCACCTCCCCTCCCTCCCCTGCTGTTCCCCCACCTCTGCAGTGATGATGATGGTGAAGAAGATGATGATCCCACCCTGCTTTGCATTTCCTCCACACAGTGACTCATGGCGCGCCTGCACACTGTAGATGGGAAGCATCTCTTATCCCACATTGCTGCCGGTGTGTGCTGCAGTTCCGTACAGTAGTTCACAGGTGCAGCAGTCACATGACTCTTGAAGGGGGGGGTCATATGATGCAGGCGGGCAGTCTGAAGTGGGGTGGGGGTGTGTATATATATATGTATGTTTGTTTGTGCGTGGTTGAGGTCGAGGCTGGGTGTGCGCGCAGTTATTTGGATGACGATGACAACGTAACATCATGTGGAGCAGACTGTGGACCAAATCTGGGCCAGCAGGATTAGTGGCTCGTCTGATAAATTGCTGAGCGGAGGGTGCCCTGGGGGGATGGGCGTGTAGACGCGTGTGTGTGAGTGTATGTGTGTCTCTAGGTGTGTGTAGGTTAACCCATGCGTAGTGACAGGAGTCAGATATTGTAAATAAAATGAAGTGTAGGGGAGATGCTCTCCCAGTTAGATTTTATTTCTGTACAGGAGAGGGTGGGCGTTCGGTCAAGCATTGTGATTGTGTGAGTGAGGGTGAGGATGAGATGACAGGCTGAAACAGAAGCTTCAGTGCTCTGTTGTATTGCAATTAAGACCAAGAAATCACAATCGCAGGGAAAACTCTGAGCACAATGACGTGCAGGCGTTTCAGGCAGCATGGATGATGACGAAGCATGACGGGATTAGTTTGCATGAATTTGCATTAAAGTTGCCCGTGTGCCTGTTTCAAGTGTGGAGTGGAGCTAGAGATGGAGGGGACAGGAACATGGAAAGAAATTCCATTTGTTTGGAACATTCCTTTAAAAATCCACAAAAACACTGGCCTGAATGAAACGTTTGTATTTGTGTTGACATCTTTAGAGTTGTGTGTGTGTGCGAGTGTGTGTGCATTCAAGGTAGATTAACCTTTGTCAGCATCCGACGTTTTGGTTCAGGAATGAGAGGGAAGTGTCTCCTTGGCGACCGACGGCAGAGGGCGGAGGCGAAACTGGGTCATCATAACCACAGATTAAGAGACCAGATCTGGACGCACATGCACACACCAATGAGCAGACACACACACGCAGATGAATAAAGCCAGATAAGTCACAAAGGCACATTGTTTCTACTGATAAATTAAAAGGATTGTCTCAGGTTAGAGATGAGCAAGGTGCAGAACTTCAGCCTCACTCTCTGGCAAAGGTTTTCCTTTTAGGGGAAGCCAAAAGCCCATTAAAAAAGCAAGGATTAGACTGAAGCGACAGCGGGAGGCTCATAAAGCCGTCGCTGAGACAATGTTTGTGTGTGCGCGCGTTAGTGTTTGTACCAGTCTTTGCATGTTTTTGCTCGCTTAAGTGATGGCCTGTTTTCAGCATTAGTGATACAACTCTTATATTTGACTAATGGAGGCAAACACCCAAACATCAGCTGCTGTCACACATGAACCCTGGACAGTGTCTGCAGAGTCAGAGTCTCTGGTTGCCCTTTCTCGCATTTAGCAGCAGGAGATTCAGACACATTAGCGCATGCAGGAGGGAGGACAGGTCACACCCAATCACTGGCTCTGAATTTGGCCGACAGTCACCCGCTCTGTCCTTATATGGCCACATTGGATGCAACCAGTCTGGCTGAGTAATGTAAAGAAAAATCAGTGCTCCAGTGTATGTGTGAAACTGGTTATTGTGGGGCGAAACAAGCAAGCTGTGGAAAGAAGAACGAGTACACAATACAGTTTGATTCATGATCCAATAAGTAAAGTTTACAAAAAGTAACTTAATCGATGCTTTCTATTTACCTTAGAAGTTAGATTTCGAAAACTTTAAGGTGATTGCTTTGGTTGCAACGGTAATATACATCCATCCATTCTCTTTCGTTTATCCAATTCAGCATCGCAGAAGGCTGCAGCCTATCCAAGCTGTCATAGAGTGAGAGGCGGGGTACACCTTGGACAGGTTGCCAGAAACAGACAACCATTCAGACTTATATTTACACCTATGGGCAATTCAGAATCACCAGTTAACCTGACCTCACTAACTGCATGTCTTTGGACTGTTGGAGGAAGCCAGAGTACCCGGAGAGAACCCTGACAACCACAGGGAGAACATACGAACTCCACACAGAAAGGCGCAGTCAGAAACCCAGACCATTGTTGCTGTAACAGTGCTAACCACCGTGCCGTCATGCTGCCAGGGCTGAAAATGAAGCTAAGACAGAAGTGCCATAAACTGCAGTTCCTCTAATGGCTACTTGAGTGATTCAATTTCCCATCAACTCTGATATTAAAATGCACAACTATACAAGAGATATAACCATGTTTGCAGCTTGGTACAAAAATGGCTTTGGTCTGAATAATTAGTATCCTTCTTCATATTCTAAAAGTTTGGCAGCCACTTACTTCAGTTCAGTTCAACGCATGTCAAAGCAGTTGGTATTGTAAGATTAAAACCTTACAATAATAGAGAGAAAAAACCCTAACCCATGAGCAAGCACTTGGTAACAGTGGGAAGGAAAAACTCCCTATTAACAGGAAGGAAGCTCCAGCAGAGCCAGACTCAGGGAGGCGAGGCCATCTGTCACTGACCTGGTGGTGCTGTCTTTCTGGACAAATATGGTTGGTTTGTTTTTGTTGCATAATTCAAGCTGAACTGAAACTGTTCAATTCTGGTATTTTATACTCAACCCTGTCATGCCCAGAAGTTTGTTCCTATAAGCTTACTTGGTTGGCATGGTAGCTACGTACATCACTTAGCTGTAGCTACAGGCTACTAATAACTGTGTCATCATTTCAGCTAAACTTTTTGCCATCACTCAATTTTGTAACAACAGTTATTATAAAATAGGTATGTGTCAAACTGAAACTGAAAGCTTTATATCCACGCAACCAAAAAAGTCGGCACAACTGCAAAGCAGAAGAAACGGCCCACCTTTAATCCTCCGTATACTGTTTCTCCTGAAGGATCCTTTCATTCTCACTGACATAGAAGTTGCATTAGACAAAGACAGGCACAAATAGCTCTGAGTGGCGCACAACTGATTTCTCCAGGCACGGACCAACAGATACTGCAGGTCATCATGAGGCCATCCTCTGGGATCGGAGCTCATGGCTTCATAGCTCAACAAAACAGATGCTTAATGGTGTTGAACAGCGTGTCAGGAAGACAGTTAAAAGGTCAACGCGATGCCTGTAGTGAGACTGAGCGTCACACACAAGACAAAGGAGCAGATTATGGAAACAATAACAGGCATTTGAACTTTAGTGCTCTTTGTCACTGTACATTCATCCTGCAATTTGTTTGCATTGGTCTTTTGACAAAGTGATGCAACAGTTCAGATGTATTTATTTTGCAGCAAATCATAGCATAAATCATCTCAAGGCAGTTGACATAGTAAGGTCAAGACCCTTTTAACTCTTTTCCACATAAAGACAAACTCCCCTGTACCCTCAATGACAGTTGTGACCTCAGTATATATCAGTAAAGGTGTGGTTTAATGACCCTTAGTATAGTTTCTGGGTTTTGAAAAGGTCATGGGCAGACAATAACTTCTGATGCACACACAGTCATTTTGTTCCAGAAGGTCAATCACATTCGGTGACTCAGACAAAAAAACAAACAAACAAAAATAGTTATATTTATTTATGTAGCACATTTAAAACAACAACTGTTGACCAAAGTGCTGTACATGTAAAATAAGATAAGACAGGCCTTCGTCAAACTGCAGCTCAATTCATGTTTAAGCCTTTCACCTCTATCTACCGAAAGCGCTGTCAAACCTAAAATGAGGACGTGGGCGCAGCGAGTGAAAGATTATCCAGGCAACTTATCAACTAGCGACCAACCTTAGGGTTGCCAACTGTCCTGTTTTAGCCGGGCCATCCCGTATAGTGAGCAAACTTGGTTCGTCCCTTATTCTACCTTAAATGTCTCGTATATTGACCATTACCTGGGGTGCCACTTCCTGTCTAACAGATGTAATTGTGTCAGACGATTGCTGCGTCCATCTACGACCATCAGTGACGGCCCGTCAAGCGCACCAGATGTGAGGAGTAATACATGATTCATACCAGTAAGTTGCTCTTTGGTCTGCATAGCATGATAAACTGGGTAACTGAAGCACCCATTTACAGTATTTTACTTGAATATTTTTTTCTTTTTGCTTACTTTTCAAAGGAAATGCCCGTGTGATTATTTACTTTCTTTATTGTTTTAGATGAGGTATTGGTTGAACTGAATACCAACATTTTACTGCATTTTTATTATAAGAATATGAACATACTGTGCATATTTACATGATGCCCAGCTAGCTGTGCATCGTACTTCTGGCACAACAGAGTGTTCCTTATTTGATAGTTAAAAGGTTGGCAGCCCTGAGTTTCAATGTGACGAGTGATGATTGATCACTTCCTGCGTGGATACAGCTTAAATCTTAACAACTTGCATTTAAACTGTTGTGCAGCTATGCTAATGGATCTGTTAGCTCACAACACAGAAGTGGTGTGTGCCAAATGCTAATTCCGAATTAACATGCTAATGGAAAGCAAGATGATGAATAAACACAAGATATAGCTGATATTTAGTATAACTAAAGTACAGTATAAATTAAAAAACACTGACCTGTCAATGATGCTGAAATGAAAGTTATTACCGGTCAAAGGAGCTTGCAAAGAAAAGCGTCTGGACTTCTTTAAGTTGCTTGAAGACGTTTCACCTTCATCCGAGAAGCTTCTTCAGTTCTAAGGTCAAATGGTGGAGAGTCCCAGATATAAACCTAGTGGGAGTTTCCCCCCAAAGAGGGACAAAAGGACCCCCTGATGATCCTCTACCTAATCACATGAGCCAAGGTGTGGAAGCGGGTGGGGGTCCCAATCAGCCAGAGTTTCGGGTGAGCTCATTGTGAAACCTGGCCCCACCTTATCATGTGATCTCCTGAGGTCAGATGGCCCAGGATGTGAGTGGGCGTTAAGGCATCTGGGGAGGGAACTCAAAACTGGATTATAGATGGCAGACAGTTGGTGTCGTAAACCCCGCCTCTGTTCAAAGATGGTCGCTCACAGTGGACATAGATGCTTCTTTCACTCCTCTTTCAAACCATCTGTCCTCTCTGTCCAAAATGTGAACATTGGCATCCTCGAAAGAGTGACCTTTGTCCTTAAGATGCAGATGAAACTGCTGAGTCTTGTCCTGTGGAGGTGGCTCTTCTGTGTTGTGCCATGCGCTTGTGAAGTGGCTGTTTGGTCTCTCCGATGTAGAGGTCTGAGCATTCCTCGCTGCACTGTACAGCATGCACCACATTGTTAAGTCTGTGTTTTGGCTTAAAGAAGTCCAGACGCTTTTCTTTGCAAGCTCCTTTGACTACGATGACCTGGGTGACTGAGAACCTTCACAGACAGAAAGTTATTAACATTTCTCCTAATGGGGAAATTTAGAGTGAACTATCCAGCAGTTGTTGAGAAATTTCACAATCATCAAATTGCTCTCCTGATATTTAGACTGTAGTATTGATATTTTAACCTTTACTGGTGGTGATGAAAAACAAAGCTTGCTGAAGTCAATAGGAGTTATCCTCTGGGGATCATGAACATCTCTGGGAAAGTTCTTCTAATCCATCATGTAGTTGTACAAAGATTTCAGTCATCTCCATAAATGTGGTTAAGTGTGCTTCCTGCTGCACTTACAGATGTGCACTCAGAAGAAGCGAAGCGTCTTGTGGGTGATTCACGCTAGACAACTTGCTTATTTATTTACACGCACTCTAACAGTGCACAAGATGATTCTTCCTCACAACAACAGGAAGCGTTCAATACACTGGCTGCATGTCATCAACAGTAGCCTTCGGCTGAGCTGGTCGTGGGAGCAGAAACGATTTTACTGATAGCACACTGAGAACTTTCATGTCATGGTTATCTCCTTGATTAGATTTTAAGTTTTGGCTGATGGGACATAGAGCCACAGCCACATGAGAAGTTTTCTAGGAACTGATAGGATCGCTAAAAGATCTCAATCACTGCAGGCTGCCGGCAGTGTTTCCCATCTCCATGGAAACAGCAGAGCCTGTATCACTCTGAGACGAGACTGCGCTGATAAAGAGGATGTGACCACCTCCAGAGTATCACGATGGTGTAGAAATATTTAGATTGAAGTCAGTTTGAAGCTGCTCATGGCTATCGTTGCTGAGGCGCTCATAAGCCCGGCGTTCTCCTTGTCTTCCTTCTTTTATTCAACATTAGCTCCACATCTGCTCCCATGAAGGAGCTGCAGTGTGCTCGTTACTGTAGTACGACCCAATTTGAGCGCCACTTTCCCTTCTGTGTCGTTCTAATGAGGGAAGACAGGCAGTCGACAGGCACTCATGCCTTTGCCTTTAATGGACTGAGAGAGTTGTGCAGGCAGATAAGAAAGTTTCTGCAGTGCTGCAGAAGCACAGAGGCTTTTTTTCAAGTTTAACAACTACTTTAAAATGACCTAGATGTTGGATATTTTCCAAAATCAGCTGTTGCATGGGTCACTTCTGATCACGGGCTTCAAAAGTTTGCATTTTAAATATTTACTGGCGTCACTGACATTTCCCTGCATGCCCACACAAACAAGCACACTGTTTAGGGTCCAAACTACAGTCCTAGTCTCACTCTGTTGTTAATCATTTCACAATAATACACAGAGGTACGGTTCTATACCTGACTGCCACCCCAAACACACAAACACAGTATGCATCCCTTTGATGCGTCAGTTCAGTACAAAGGAGCACGACTCTAAGGATGGCAACATGGCACAGTTGGTGCACCCTTTTCCTTTCATTTTAAATGAACTGCCATGTACTTTGGTACAAATATTCATTCTTCAGATCCTGCTGACTTTGGTAATCTTCCCAATTTGTTGTTTTAGTGAAATGTCTGAACAATGAATTCATGCTGTAGAACCACCAACAGATTTTAGCTGCATTTAGGTTTTGGCTCATTCTGTGACTCACACACTTAATAATGTTACACAATAATCCGTGAGGTGAAGTAAGAGAAGTTTGGAAGAACTCTGTCTTAAGAAATCCTGCTTGGAATTCCACCATAAAAAGAAACAGTTTTGTTGCGCCTTACTTGGTAGGAATTATGAGGACTCTGACTTTCTGACGTCTCTGGAACGCCAAACGGCATGTTGTGTGTGTATGCGTGTGTGTTTTTAACATCGTGCACATGTGCATGTGTGTGGCAGGGTGATCGTGAAGAGTGCCAGGAAGCACTGTATCTCATCTTGTGGACAAGTCCTTAATCTGTGTGACCCAGCAAGGGATTATGGGGGTTCTGAGAGAAAAATGGGACTTGAAGCTCACCCTTCCAGCCTGGTAACTGACAGTTTGAGTTTGTGTGACTCTGTCCTTTTGCATTTCTTCCCTCCTTTCTTCCATTTTTTTTTGTCCCAACGCATGACTGTGTTTTGCTACAGATCAAATTAACTACAAAACAGAATTATACCATTTACTGATTATTCAATATCCTCATTGTATGAGCGCTCATTGTTCTATATGGACTACAGAACTGCATAGACTGTAGTGCTTGGCAACTAGTACAGCTAAGTGAAAAGGAATAATCCCCAGACTTAAACTGAAGTCATTTGGTTAATTTGACAGTGAATATAAATGGCCAACTTAAGCATAGCAGCCCAGTAATTTCACATTATGTGTCCGGAGGGAAATTTGTTTAGAAAAAAGCTTCATGTTGAGGTATTTGGATACATTTCCCAAGGTTGTTGCTGATCCTGTTTCTACTGATTTTAGTGGGAAATGCTTTGTTTTAACAAGATGATGACTTTAGCCTCAAACTATCAGTGCTTAGTGGGCAATAAATGCAAAAATGTATTTATAAATAATCATTTGATGGTCATTAAGGTGGATTTTTTTTTTTTTTTTGGCTACATTGTAAAAAAAAAGAAAGAAAATTTACTGGTAATTTTCAGCCAATACATGATCCGTTTTTTTATGGATGTTTGCGTAAATGCAAGAATGGTAATTCAGCTCATAGTTTTTCTTTCCTTTCATTTAAAATGTTTTTTGCTGATTTTTTTATTCTGTATTTCTGTGTCTAAATTCCCTTTTAAAGCTGTGTCCATTCATTTTCTCTCACTTTTTAAGCAACAATGACAAACATTTGCTGTTTCAGGTTTCGAGCAGAACAGTTTCCTTCATGAAATTATAATGATTAACTTGTTAATTAAAAACCCCAGATGAATCATTATGGGAGCTATTCACAGCCTTTGTATCACTGTGGATTTTTTTTTTTTTTTTTTTTTTGTGGACCACACAAAGAAATAATTATGCTCTATGATAACTACATGTTTTCGTATGGCAGAAGCTCAACTAATCATCTGGCTCCGGTGCTGAAGTGTGCTGTCATTAAAGGGAATAATACTTCTTACCAAACTCCCTTGACTCCTACATGTTTTCGTGGTGTCTCGTTGGGTGGTCATTCATTTATGCAGCAGGCTCAGGTTTCCTCGTGGTGCTTAGAGCCATTCAAATGTCAAAAAGTCAGTGTGATTGGAAACCCTCTTGGATTCACCAGCATATGGTGCAGGGCAGGGTGTTAATTTCAACCCTCAGGGTGAATGGACCCACTAAATGTCATATATGTCACGTTAGCCATTCTGGCGTCTGATGTTTTGTTAGATGAAAACATCAGGGGCTGTTGGGGTGGGGTGGGGTGGGGGTGGGGTGGGGGGGGGGGGATTTCCTAAACTGTTTTTGTGAGCTGAGCTTTGTCTAAAACAGGGACGCGTGGGCTCAAATTAAAATCTTATTTAAGAGGATTCGGGACAGATGGTGTCCCATTGTTTGGGGATGTGTTTATTATTAGAAAATGGGGTGAATGATGAAAACTGCACAACACACTCCCTCGACCACCACTTTGCATAAACACCCCCACAATGTAGGCATTTCTCTGGGATTCAAGGACCCACCTTGATCGGTTTTTCATTAGATTGTGGGAACAACTAATCAGCAGTGAAATGCAGAGGTGAACGTGTCGCTTTGTACCAGTTCGGAAGCTCTAATTGGTCAAAGATGGTTCGGTCAGAGCTCAAATGAGTTTAATTGAAGCTACTTAAACACAAGAGGAAAGCAAGAGATTGATTTTGAATGAAACATAACCATTATGCAACACACAACTGAGCGTGCTGGCTGTTAATGAGAGCTGGCTGGTTGCTCAGAAGTGTTAAAATAACTGATGTTCAATGTGAGAGAAAGCTGAAAATCAGTCACTACCCCCTTTTCCCAGCCTTCCTGCTCAGGTTCTTGCTCGCTTTTATTTCACACAGTTACACTCTGTTACAGCATCTCCCTCTTTTCCCCTCTTCACTCCCTCCCTTCCTCTTTCTGCCTCTTTCCATCCTTTCCTTCCCTCCTTCATTCTCTGTTTCTCTCTTAGCTCACCAGATGGAGAGGGGGCGGTGTGTGTGTGTGTGTGTGTGTGTGTGTGTGTGTGTGTGTGTGTGTGTGTGTGTGTGTGTGTGTGTGTGGTTGTGGTTGCATGGTTACTCGTGAGTTTGCATATTGAAATCACCTGCACATTTTGTCCTTATCCAAGCAAACAATAAAACAAATCAAAATCACAGGAATCCACAGATGAAACAGTCTGACAGGATTTTATTATTATTATTATTTTTGCAATAATATGTCACCAAAATATATTTAGAGAGTAATTTACATCATGAGGATGATTTTGGGCGCCAAAAAGGGAGTCGGCAGCCATCATTTTGGGGGCATTGTTCTGTAACACCGATGCGTGTGCATTTGCATTTCGAAACTGAATTGTTGATATAGACAGAGAGACGGTGGCGAGCTTAAACAGAGAGAAGGAGAGATAGCGGGAGAGAGAGAGGGAGGGTGTGTACGAGAGAGAGAGACGGAGAGAGAGAGAGAGAGAGAGCATCCAGTCACCAGGATAGGCTCCATCATCCACACACTGTAAGGTACAAGTGCAAGTAGCCTGCAAGGAGACTATATTCCCCTAAAATAATGGACGGGACAAAGCCTGCCATGGAGTCCAACGCAGAGGAGACTCAGGACGAGGGGCAGGAGAGCAAAGGTACGCTCAATCCGCAGCTGGCATTTGCGCGTTTTTGGCATTTTTTCCCCCTGTCTTTGGAGACATTTGCGTCTGCGCCAGCGCGAGCGGGTTTAACCTACTTGCAATGGCTTTCTCGCTTGCGCGCGACACAATAGCATGGCTTTTTTTGTTCTGCGGCCTCACACCTATTTGAGGGCGATTTGGCGACGTGGGAATATGGTGATCGAGATTATTTCGCGCGGTTTCGAGCGCAATTTAACGTCTTGGTTTGCGATTTCAAAGAATGTGTGTGCGTGGGGGGGGGGAGACGGATGCAGGGGGAGACAATGAGGGGGTGGGCGGCTTGATGCGCTCGGGAAGGTTGCTCGTTCTGGTTTTATGGAGCATGCATTAATGCCAATTTGCTTTTGCGTTGCTGCACGATCGTGAGCTCATTCCTGCCTAATGAGCGGCTGATAACGGGGCCGCGCGCCGTGCACGGCTGCATTATTGTTTTCCGCCAGGTGGATCCTCCCGCCGCAGCCGCTTTGATTGTTATCGGCGGTCTCCATAAGGGCTGAACTGTCAGGAGCGCGGCTAATCGAATATAGAAGAGATTCTTATTTGTTGTTGTTTTAAAAAAAATAATTAAAAAATCAGCTTTTATTAGACGAACCGGAGGCTACGAAACAATCAATGATCCTGTTGGCGCAAAAAGATGGTCGCGTCCATCATTTAGAACCCAGGCGCACTGGAAACAGAGCCTCTGTGTGATGCACGCATGCCGATTTGGACCCCTGCGCCATGCTCGTTTTTATATAATACAATGAAAATGCAACAATGTATGTCACACCATCAGTGGTTGAAATACATTTCGACCTTTACATGCACATGGAATGAATTTACAGGCGCAAATGTGCAAACAGCCTGTCACCTGTCAAAGACAAGCAAGCAATTAGATATTTTTCCCTCAAAATCGTGCTCAAACTGTTGCTCATACTGACTCTGTGTAGGCGTTTCTTTGTGCGTCGGAGGACTCGACGTCCATACAGAGTGGATGTGACTGATTTGTTTTCGTTGTGGCCTGGTAGTAAAAATCACATCCTGCAGTTTGGGGGCAGCTGAAAACAGGCCGTGGTGATTATAGACTTACTAAAATGTGAATGTGCAGCACAAACAGTCTGAGGTGTAAGTCGTAATTTAGTCAGTGATGGGTGTTTTAAAGATAAACACCTTTTTTTCTGTTTACACCTGGGGAAGGGTTGTGTTTCAGCTGATCAGACATCCTGCCCTTAGGCCTCCTTAGAGAGGAGGATAGGTGACACCAAGTCAGAGTGCATACGCCCGGAGGGCTTTGCACAGACACTCACCTCACAGCGCCATGCAGTGTCTTCTGCAGATTGCATTCACAGTTGTGTGTGAACCCATCTTAAAATGAAGTGTTTATGCTTGAAAACATAAATATATTTCTGCAGCATGTATAAAACCGGCTAAAAATGACTAGATTGGAAGAAAATATTTACATTTGTACTTTTAGTATTGGATTGGATTCGGTAAGTTTGGAAGGAAATCTTTATTCCTAGTTGGAAATCAAACTAGAAGCACAGACTCTGTCAGTAAGTTTATGTGGTTTTGCTGGAACTCTATTTTATTCCTTGGTCCTGTCTCGGTGATATTGCTGGGTCACCGTTTGTCTGTGACGTAAAGTTCAAAAGAGTGGGGTGTCCCTCAACAGTGATGTTTCAAAAAGATATTACATCATCTTCTCCCAAGGCATCCTGTCACGCGCACGCCCATGTCCAATGAGAGCCTTTTGTGTGACTTCAGCTGAGAGAGTGGGCGAAGCCTCTTTAAAGGCCTCTAAAGATAGAGAGCCATATTTATAGCTATCGATTGAGCCCTTGAATTCATTAATGACTATTTTCTGAATTAGCGACATTATAACACAGCTGCTTTCTCCTAGTTCTGCAGCCTCGCTGCTGTGCTCCAGGTGTGATGTTGCGCAACCAAGTCCACCTACACCAGTGTCCCAAAATAGACCAGATTGGAGGATGGCCTATTTGTTGGTGTAATCATTTGTGTGTGCCTTTGACATCTGGAATGTGACCATAAGCTTGTAGCATCCCTTAAGAAGCTGAAGACTTAAAGTTGGGGCAACAAGGCGAGCGCTGTCGTGTAAGGCGCTTGTGTCCGTGTGTGCCAGCATTTCTGAATCAGGAAGCACATGTACGAAGTTTGGAGTAAACACTTAAACAATCCCAGATGCTTGGTGTCACAGTCGGAGGCTCAAGGCAGGATTTGTGCTTAAATTGTGATGCTTGGGTTCCTATTTCTGCAGCGGATTCTTCGTGTTTAGTTTTAAACGACTGATTAAAGAACTGCTTATGTCAGCTGATTGCGGTTACATCCATTGTGGCACCGTGGGTAGCAGGAAATTGTAGCAAGAGCAACAAAAAGTAGAGTTTTTTCTCTTTGTAGAGGCTTACACTTATTTCATTGTAACATCCACTCAATGTCATGGACACATTTCGTGAAAATCTAAATGAATGCTAAGTGCTACCTAATAGAATACACTGCAAAAGCAACGGGGGCCTCCACCCCAATGGAGACAGCCACCTCCCGCCAAATAGCTCGAACAGCATCTTTGTGATAGTTCTTATTATAGCAGGCGTTTCCACCTGTACATAAAAGGCGGATTTACGAAGTGTCTTAAACCTGCATTCTCTCTAACGGCCAGCAGAGGGCGGCTCCGATGGAATTCCAATTGTATAAAAGGCAAAAGGGAAACTGCCGTTTGTTGCCTTGATCTGTGACCTCAGGAAATTTTTTTCGCATGAGTTTATGGGCTCAAGCACTAATTTAAAGTTTTATTTATTTATTTATTGAATACAGCATAATGCTCATTTTTTTAAATTAGCCCCTTATTTCTGTCCAAAGAGATGACCAAGAAGGATATGTTTGAGTGGGTTCTACATTGTGACTGACAAGTTACTATTGAATGAGCACACAGCATCCTTCTGAGCCTGAGTTAAACCCACCCATTTCTCATCCGTTCCAAAACTATGCTAACCAAAGTCCATCTTTTATATACAGTATGTATGGCTTTAGGATCATTTCTGCGACAAACAGAGAAAAAGTGAAAACATTACAATTTAAAAATCTGTCCATAATGTAAATATTTTGAGTTTCATGCTCAAAAGTTCTGTACTTTAGAGGATGTGTAGTTAGATATAATTTTTTGAACTTTCTTGCCAAAGTCAAGTCTGTCAGTTAGCGTTTAGCATGAAGACAGGAAGCAGTGAAGCAGCTGGCTTTCATGCTGTGTCTAGTTTTGGTTATTCTTAGAATATTATAAGTGAACGGAGTCATAAGTATGATATTTTAGCACATACTTTGGATTATTTCTCTTCACATTACTTGCTTCCATTAGCTACATGTTCCCTTAGCTTCAGCTCCATTAGCCAATCATGGCAAACAGAGTCTTGTTCTTAATTGAACCTTCATTGTGTCTGTCTGCAGGGTCTCTGTGTGACATTTCGCTGAGAGTAATTACAAACTGGAAAATGAACACAGAACACAGACGTGGTTTATAATCAGGGGGTGGGTGGCGGGTGGTGTTTGGGTGGGTTCGGATTGATCCTTTTGCTTGATTGCGTCCTATAATCTCTAATCTGTGCGTGTGCGTTTGTGCGTTGAGGTGCTCTGAGCTCAGATAACAAGACATCATCTATGCTCTCTGAGGTGCAATTATATCAGATTTCATTAGGCTGAGACGGTTTGATTAGCGAAAGCAAGCATCTCTTTTTTAAAAACGTTTTTTTTTACCTTTAATGTGACTCCCTGAAGCGGCTTTAAGCGCTTGAAAGTGCCCCTGAGCGCATTTCAACTTGCTGCTTCTGTCCTGCCCTTTGTTGTAAATGCTTGGCCTGTTCTCACACACACGCACACACACACACACACACACACACACACACACACACACACACACACACACACACCGTCCTTCCCTCCCCTGCTTGTGTGTGCGTGCAGGCCTGCTCTTACATAACCCAGTGCCGGCTCGCCGTCTTTGGTTATGATGTTCAGATCAGAACCGTAAGAGATTACATCATTGTCTGGAAGGATACAGGTTTAGTCGAATTTTCTGCATGGAAGGGCAGAGCTGCTGCTGCAGCTTCTGAAGCACAAAGCGAGTTCCTCTTAATCAGGCTTTGTTTTTTAATTTTTTTCCTTTCTGCTGTCTTACCCGCACCTGCATTTAAAAATTCTGAATCTTACAAGACTCTCGCGCTAAAGCAGACTGAAGGGTCTGCATGTCTTTGTGAATTTCAAAAAGCTCCTTTTCTTGCCTAGAATCCAGGCCGGCGAGAATCTCTCCAGATTTGACAGCTCATTTTAGAAAAAAATAAAATTTATTTTAAATCAAATCAATTCACTTCAATCCTTTCACTCTTATTTTGAAAGTTCCGTTTCCGCTAAACAACCAGTCCTGGCCCTTCCTGTCACATGTTTCCTAGAGAATCTCTCGCCCCATGGTCGATGGACTCCATAACTAGTTTTCTTTCTGCTCTAGGAGTCTTCTTTGAGCTGAAAAGTCAGTCTAAGCGGGCCCTGCTGCAGGTAGAGAGCTGCTTTGCTGCACTAAGCTCATCCAGGATGCAGTAAGAACTGGTTTCTAAGACCATCGACCGGGCATCCAATCAGAGACTGTGTGATACTGCAAATTTTTTGTATGGATCCGGCACCAAGTAAAGGCAGTGCCAGTAATGCCAATTTGCTCATTTTTAACACATTTTTACATCACAAAAGTAACAATCTGAAAATGTGCTTCAGTTTTATTCATAAAGTGACAGCAAGGTTGCACAAAGAGGAAAATAACCACTGTGAGGTGTGATGACATCCTGGCCTTATACGTGTATATGTTTGGGGGGGTGAAGGGGGGCAGACAGGGGTCACTGGAGAAAAAAAGCTTCAGTGCTACAGTCCAGCTGAGCCCAGGCTGACACCTTGAATTTAAAGGCCAACCTCTGTTTGATGATCCTCAATCAGGTGAGGCGGCGGTGAGGAGCCGGGCGGGGCTGTCCTCCCTGCTGACATTTGGTTTGTGCTTCTCGTGAATATCGGGGTAGCTTCTCTCCCCAGCTGTCTTTACTACATCTCGATCAAGCTATTCTTTAATGTCATATTAAAAAGTTTGGGCTCCTCTCTTGACCTCTCATTTTTTATTTGTGTGTGGATGTAAAGCACCAACAGAGGATTTATTTGCCAAGTAAATATACGTCCAATGGAGATTTTTGCTCCTTTTTTGAAGGAGCATGCCGCCTGTGTTCAGTCTTTTTCTGCCTTGTAATCCACTTTACAGACCAAATCAAAGCTCTGCTGCCACACACACACACACACACACACCCACACATACACATAAATCTTAAGAAGCTTCCTCTCCACACTTGTGAAGGAGTAAGATTTACCAGAAAGCCAGTCATTATTCAGCGCTTATATTTGTCTTCAGGGCAGGAAACTGGTAAATTCATCACTCGGCCTACACGCATTTATCTTCAGCGGCTTTGTGGAGCATCCCAATATTTTTCTCTCTTGCAAAGTAGAAATTAGATAAAGTTCAGGTCACGATATACCAAAGTTACATTGATATGAATATTTTTTGAGACATGTGTTGGTGTAAGCCATGCTTACAGGTGCTGCTTCCTTTATCGGTGCTTTGACACAGTGTTTCAGTCACCATTAAACTGGGAGCTGACACCTAACAGTCCGGCCAAATGCAAACCTCGCTCTTTCTCTCACACACCCACGTCTACTCGAATGCACAGACTCGCCTGAGCTGGAATCGGTCTCCTACTGGACTTTGTTACAAACAGCCTCCTCTCACTAAGGCTTTTACTCCCTTCACTTGCTTTTTATGGCAGACAAAAAAGAAAAAAGCTCCCACACATCAACTATATGTAGTTATGTCCATGTGAACTTTTAATCTGTTTGTTCATCAACGCCAAAAATATTATATGAACCTGTAACACCAACTGCATCATATTTAATATGAATTTTTGAGACCTCTACATCATCAGTATGACTTTATTTTTTTATAACTAGACACATTTAGAGCCACTGAAGTAGCAAAAATTATACTAATTCAAACTTGTACATGCAAGTTGGCAGTTAATGTCTTTTATTTTAAATTTGTCAGAAAGTTCAGTAAACGCGCAAGTTTATTTCATAGTTCAGGCTTTACAGGGTTAAAACAAGGACAAGTTACATTAATAGTGATTCAAGGCTTTATTTATTTATATAGATAAGCATCAAAGACAAATAAGAAAAACTTAAGAAGTATAGTTTGTCTTTTAAAAAGTGAAATCTTATTTGCTAGTGCCTTAAACCTTAATTCTTTCTAATGGCCAGCAGGGGGCGACTCCTCTGGTTGCAAAAAAAGAATAGAAGTGCATGGGAAGATGACTCTTTTTCCCACTTGATTTAATGTCACAGCAGGAATGTTCCTTATGGGGTTATGGTCTCTATCGCCAGTTTAAACTCTGTATTTGGCGACACATGAAAATATGGTCCCATTTTAGTCATATAGACAATATCGCAGCATTTGCTTTCAGATCGGGCTACCGTGTGATTCTCTGTCACAGAAGCGTCCTGTGTGCTTGGTTTCTCAGTCAGATCCTCTCAAGATAGTCAAAGATGCCAAAGTTGAGGCTTCAAAATATCCATAAATGGATGATTTTACATGCATTTTTATGTAGCCGGTGCTTTGCTGTGCTATCAGGTCAATGTTGCATGCAAGGAATCAGCAAAACTAAAGGAAAATCTTTTTTTTTCTGTGCAAAACACAAACTACACTTGTGATTCTGTCTTTACATGCTTTCAAAATCCCTCTGACAAATCTGACCCCACGTGCTCTGGCATCTTCACTGTTCCCACCGATTAATTTGTCATTAAGTGCCACGTTTATCTTTTTTTCTGCTTCTCTCCTCTGCTTCTTCTGTCTCCTCTCTTCTCCTTTTTGTCTTGTCCTTTTCCCTCTCTCTCATTCCCACATTTACACTAATGCGCACACACCCTTCGCCTATCCTCCTCCCGCCCCGGAGGTGTGTGAGGTTGTGGGAGCATGTGAAAGCCGTCACACAGAGAGAGGCTCATGTGTTCCTCATTTGAAGCCATTTGCCCAAAGCATGCTGTCAGCCTCCATCTGGATATGTGTGTGTGTGTCCGTGTGTGCGCTTGTATTTGTTTACGTGTCAATGACCAGGAGTGGTTGAGGGGAATGTCTGTGTCAGTGCTTCGCTTGCACTAAAGGAAAAGCTCTATTTTTGTACACACATGTGGGCGAGACCGTGTGGTGCACCATTGTGCTCTTACTCTCGGTCCCTGCACTGTGGTCACATCTTTTTTATTTGGCTCTGATCTCTGTGTGTACACACAAAACAAGGACTATGTCGTGTTAGAGTGCCTTGCTATTTATTGTCTGCATGAAAGCGCGCTGCACTGAGGAAACTCCCTTTAAAAGAGCCTTTTGTTTCTCACCTTAAAAGGAATCTTTGTATTCGCTGCGTCACAAAGGAGTTTTAAAAAGAAAGCATGGTGTTTTACAACATGTCAACAGAGTTTTGATATTGTTACTTTAATTTCACTTGGTTTCTGGAGTGGGTTAACTCATTTCAGCTTGGTCTTTATTGTGTGACTTACAGTGGCAGGTCCAGTCTTTTTAATTATTAAAATATGGACATCAGGTGATTTAGGAGATTTTTCTACATCAGCGTGTAAATTTGCCCAAAATGACTAAACTAAACTTGAGAATGTGCCATAATTTCATTCAGCTAATCATATGACAGCAAGTTAATGCATTCAGAAACAGTTTACATGACTATGAAGTTAGCACTTGGGGGAAGGTGATTTATGTGGCTTTGAGCGTGGTTGGTGCCAGACAGGCTGGTCTGAGTATTTCAGAAGCTGCTGATCTGGTGAGATTTTCCCACAAAACCTCTCTGGGGTTTATGGCCAGAAAAAGAGAGAATATCCAGTGAGCAGCAGGTGTCTGGATGAAAATGTCTTGTTGATGCCAGAGGTCAGAGGGCAATGGCCAGACTGCTTCAAGCTGATTGGAAGGCAACAGGTAACTCAAATAGCCACTTGTTACAACCAAGGCATGCAGAAGAGCACGCTGGGTGTCACTCCTAAAAACAGATGTTTGGAAAAATGTTGGCTGGTCTGATGACTTTCAAATTTTGCTGCAGCATTCAGATGGTAGGATCAGAATTTGGCATAAACAAGCATGGAGCCGTCCTCCCATGTGTGTCATAAAATTGGTCATCAGACAGTTTGTCTGCAACTATTCTGTAAACTGGACTTTTAAGTAAATGCCATGTTTGCTTCCTAAAATGGATCTTGGGAGTCGCAGTTAAATTTCTTGCCCCAAAAACCTGTACGGAAACACCCTAAAATTCATCATCATCATCATCATGGTTGCACTGGTTTTGTTGTTCCGACTGCATCTTGAATATTATGTTTTTCATGGTGATGTTTGACAGTATACATCCTATCATTCTTAGCTTTTCTTCTTACTCTAAAGTACGCTACCTACCTCGCATTAAATACCTTGTTATCCCCCAGAACTTCCCTGGATGAGGTCCTACTAGGGCCAGTTCTTCCACAAACACCAGTTCAGTTCAATTTTAGTTAACCAGCACCAAATCAGAACAACAGTTGCTTCAAGGCGCTTTATATTTTAAAGTAAAGATCCTACAATAATAGATAGAAAACCCCAACAATCACACGACCCTCTATGAGCAAACGCTTGAAGCAGTGAGTGGCAGCCATCTGGTACAATTGGTCTGAGATGAGGGGTCAAAAGACAGACTGTGAAAGAGAACCACAGATTAATTATAATGAATGAATGAATGCAAAGTGGTGTGTAAATATTGGTGAAGGTGCAGGCCTTTCTAAGACAGCTAGCTACTTCCTACTGTGGAAGACGGACCTCTTAGCTCGCATTAGCCTCACAATCATGCCAACATTAACCAACATTATCCGCTAATTCTAACATTCTAACTGAGGACAAATTAAAAACAAAATTACACCCAAACTGCTGATGTCTATAACTGTGTTGCCCTAGCAAGAAGCAACAGATTGCTAGAATTTGGAAGCAAATACCCCTGCTAGTGCAAAAGAACTGTAATCTGAACACATCACCCTCCAACACTGCATCTATGTTTGAATCCCAGACTGCAGTGAGTGTATGAATAGCAGCAAGTGGCAGGTTGGCGCAGCATGTCTTGTTCCTGAGTGATGCCAACCTCCTCTGGCCCCCGTCCATCACCCACTGATGTCCAATCTGCTTCTCTCATCCATACCTAATAAAATTCCTGACGCCGATTAGCGCTTGTGATCATTAGCCACAGCTGACATCAACAAGTGACTCGCCGGAGTTACGTGTAGGTCATTCTGTGGCTCGATTTCAGGCAAGAGTCTCAGTCCTGCTTTTTTATGTACGATTCATCTCGTAGCCTTTTCTTTTCATATGTATAAGAGATGTAACTATGTGAAGTCAGCCACCGCAGAACGTGCTTTTGTGTTATACTAAATGAGACTTGTAGCTCATGTTTTAAAGTTCATGCTCAGTGGTGCCTTTGTGCCACACACACAGACTTAACGTGCAGAGTCCCTGAGGCGGCTGAAAGTGAATCTCCATGATCACATCGAGGGGGAGGAGGGCGAGTTGGAGGAGAGGCGAATGGGCCAGGGGAGGGCCACTGACTTCTTTGACGTCTCAGGGAAAGTGACATTAGCCAAGTTGGTTGCGTAACCGCTGAGCCATTCACTCCAATGGCACCGCACTTCTGGCCAGAGGGGCCATTTTACATTTTGGTGGAACAAGACTCAAAGTAATAGCTTTGACTGCGCTCCACTGAGCCAGCAGACGGTGGCTCAGGACAGGTGACCCTGCCTCTGAATACGAGACGATAGGAGACAATGGAGAGCGGTTTAAGTAGTTTTCACACAGGGTATGAGGTCAATGAACTATCTGCCATCAGGCTTTAAATCGTGTCACTGCACGCTTAAGGCAGGTGCTTTTAAATGAACTCCTTTAGTGCTGTGCATGTTAATTGCACTCGCCTCATTATGCCAAATAGCCCCAGAGGAATACAGTGTTCTTTCATCATATTGTGCGATGAAACGCTCCAAATGACGTGACTCCCTGAAGATAAATCAGGGGTCCTAAACTTCATGCTGCTCATTATTTTTGTTCTTGGCGTGTCCCCTTTTTGGAAGCGTCAGTGTCAACCGTGGTGGTTTGGATGCAAACTGGCAACAAGCTGATTTTGACAGTTTGTGTGTTTTGCTCTACATCTGTGTGAGCATCCGCTCTCATGTGCGCCCCATCTGTGTAGGCATTTCTGTAGAATTTATTTTAACATGGGTAAGTGTGTTTGCTATGTGTGTCTTGGGACTTGCTTCTCCCTCTCTCTCCCAGCTGGCAGCGTTTAGCTCAGATTGACTGCTGAAAGAGAGAGAGCTTTGCAGGGGAATGAACACGGCACAGATCAGCGGGATAAAAAAGTATTGATCACGCAGCGGAGTGCCGAGAACGGGATTTGAGCGTCGCACGCTCCATCAAGCTCAGTTACGCCAGGGCAGATGCTGACCCTGTGGCCCTTCGTAATTCTGCAAAATCAGCCAAGGGTTTCTCACAAACAGAAGATTTGGGTCAGTTATGTACCGTGGGAAATAAAACTGCAAAAAAAAACCCAGCACGTCCTTTTAATCAGCTACAAGCTGGTATATTCCTCAGAACAGAAATCAAAAGATCAGAAACTATCTCCAACATCAGGAACTTATCATTCCTTAGAACTAAATGCAAATGCTTGTGAGCAGTCCACACTTTCCACATATGAAAGTTCATGTCCTTCTCAGTTGAACGTACTCAGACGTCTTCTGGGTAAGTCCATTAACGCACAATGATTAAGCCAGTTGCATATTTTGTTTTTCTGCAAACATGACCTGATGTGACCAAGTCATCGGGATGCTGAAAAGAAAAAAACAAAAATGAAAGATGTCTAATAGTTGCTCTACCACACACAGGTGATATGTAACTTCCTGCTGTTAGAATTTAAGACGAAACCCCTCATCAGAAAAGCCCTATCCATCCATTTTCCAGTTCAGAGCTGCAGGGGAGCTGGAGTCCACCCCAGCTGTCAATGGGTGGAAAAACGGGTTGCCAGTCTGACAGACATTTATGCTCACCCAATTTAGAAACACCACTTTACCCACACATGTTTTTGGACTGTGGGAGGAAGCTAGAGGATTTGTGCCCACAAAAGCACAGAGAGAACATGCAACCTCAACACGGAAAGCCCAGCCTGGGGTTGAAACCAGGACCTGTTTGCTTTGGCAGTGGCTCTAACCACCACACTACTTAAACTCTGTTGCACTGACAGGATGGTACATTTGTCAAGGTTCTGACACTGATTTGTTCACGGAAACAAATGTTTTCTTTTGAGCAATAAGTGAAGCTTTTTGAGTGAATTACAGGCTTTTTGCGGGCAAACCATTATGTGCTGCTTTGTTTCTTATTGTTCTGAAAAGCAACCGAAAACAACTTCAAAGTGTCGTTGTAAGATCAGTGACAGATGGAGGCAAAATGAGGAGAAAATTGAAAGAAAATAAAACAAAATGAGTATTCTCGTGTTGTTTCTTTGCACAGAACGGTCTGCAGAAGACGCATCTGACGAATCATGCAGATACAGCAACTGTGCATGTGCTAATAACCTGCCAGATAATCCGTGAGATAATTATTTTTTTATTACAGAGATGAGAGAATGCAGATAGTCCTGTTTATAGTATATTAGTCAAATTTGATTAAAATTAATTGCAGTGAGTAATTGTTTTGGCTTCTATTTGCATCTACGCCACAGTATACTGATTATCTTTAGATTCAGGACCACGACAGCTTATCATCTGCTGTCTTTTTGATCAGTCCAGTTGCTAAAAGTGCAAGAAATATACCCTAAATTCTGCTTTTTAACATTTTTCTCTGCATAACCACTTAAATGGCTTCAGACAAAATGCATATGGCCTACACCCAGCACTGTGCTTGATTCAATCACAGGTAGACACTGAAAGGACTGACATTGCTGCTGTTGTGTAGACAGATCCTTTGTAGAAAACTGTCTGGGCTCCAGGAATTTCTCACGGTAATTTTTTCTAACATTGTATAGTCAGAATTATTAAAATGTTTACCCAGAACATTACTGGCACATCACAATGGTTGCAACCAATCAGCGTTTGCAACTTTGTGCCAATGTGCATAATCTGGCCTAGCTGTTGGCTTCCTTACAACCAGGCTGATTATCCAACTGTTTCTTTTTTGTTGCGGTGATGTAGCCGTGTTCCCAGATTTAGTGAATAATGTTGGTGGAAAAAACTGGTTAAAGAAAATACTGAGAAAAAGCGAATTGAACTTCGTAATGCTGCGCTTTTGATGTTCTCTTTTGCAGTTTTGAAGAAGCTCTGAAGAACATTTTATCCCTCTCCACAAAGTGGAACAATGGAAATCTCCCAAGCTGTAGTTTGTGCGTGGCTGTGCCGGGAGTCTGCAGCCACTGAGCAGATGGGGCTTTTTTTTTTTCCATCTCCACCAGAGGAGGCGCAGTCATCCACCCCCCCCCTCCCATCTCTTTTTTCTTCCTTCACTTTCCCACACCTTTCCCACTCTCTTCTCTCTTGTGGGAATCTACCCATAATGCACTGTGAGGAAATTGCCCCATAATGAATACAACACTTCTAAATTTGAATGGAGCCTCAGGCAGTGGCCAGATCGGCCGCTGAAATATTCACAAAGCTTTAATAACGCTGTTATTCCTGGCAGATGCACTGTGCGCACTCACAGTTGGCGATAATCATGCTGTGCCACTAGGTTTATGGCAAATCATTAACTATCAGGACAGTGGGACGCCTTTACTCTCAGTTTATATTTAAATCTGATTTATAGAAGCACAGAAATCGATGTAGCCAGAGAAATACAGTGCATAAATCAAGGCAATATCAACTAGACATTAGCAGATCCTGCTACCGACTGAGAAAACAAGGATATATTGACCTCAGTTATTTTTCCCTTCATACCTACTTAGAAGTCTGTTATTAAAACCAAATGCTACAAAATGTGACAAAGTTTATAATGCGAAGTGTATTCGAGGGATTATTTCATAGCAAACGCTCTTCATTTTGTGTCGTGGGTGTCAGGTGATTGACAGGAAGCGGAGCGTAATCACAAAAGATGTCAGCAATCTGTGACAGCTTCTGTCTCCAACCACATCCACTGCGTGCCAGGCCTCATTTATCCAGTCAAAGAGCCTCAAAGGCTCTCTTGTCCAATAAGACTTGGGTTTGAATTTGATGAAAAAAATAAGGCTTTGGTTCTAAAACAAGGCTAACTGCTCAGAAAACCTGAAATGAGGATGAAGAAATGCCACTGTTGTTAAATATTTAAGGCCTCAGCCACACGGGCCTAGCGACCAGCTGGTGAAACCCTCATAACCTGTGGTTCCTTGGGGAAAATGTGCACTCTTGGTTTATTACCAGTTGGCAACTCTTTGCTGGTTATTGTTGGTGCTGCACCAGAAACCTCCTGTTGATTGCTGTGTTAGCTGCAGTTGATGGTGGTTAAAATATTTGCATTGCTTTACACTGACAGTGGGCAAATGGTGGGTAGTGGAAGTTTTTACATCACCAGCTTTCAAGCTTTTCGTGATGATAGAGGCACTTTTACCTCACAAGTATCCGATTTAAGGATGTGCTGAAATAGTGAAATAGTTCGAATGAATCCACATTAATGTGCCGCTGTAACACAAACAGATGTAGCAGCTGACTGTCAACTCCCATGATTTGTTGGAGAAAAGGCGCTGTTTTGGTCAGAGACATCTTTGGAGAACATAATGGCTTCAGTTTCCCTTCATAAGAGACTGCAAAACTGTGAAAATGTTCAAAATCTTAAAATACTCTTTAAGGCTGCACATCTACTGCTGCAGCTCGTGCTTTTCTAAACTGGGGGCTTGCCAGCTTTCACTCACTGTCATTAATACACATGAATATAGACGAGCATCTCATGTGCGTCCACTTCAGAAAACTAAGCTTTAACTAGTTCCTGGTGAAGCATCTGTTAGCTGAATTTCCTGCATCACTTAATGAAAGGTGTAACTTCAGACCAAGAAAGCTTATCATGGTCTGAAGTTATAATAGTTACAAGTTATAACATGTATGAGTGGGGCACAATACTTCCACATCAGCGGTCTATGTGACTTTTTGTGACATGTACTAACAGTATACTATTCTTACTTGCAATTTCTGTTTGACCCAGTTCCCAAAAAGCGACTTTAGAGTAAACCAGATTGCCTTCCCTCCGTATTTCCTGTGTTATAGCTCCAGTTGCTTTAACGTCCTGCAGCTGGTTGTTATTTTTGTTTTGACTTCCATTGAGCACCGATCTCTGGGTTTTGATTCAGGCTACATCACTCTGAGTGTACGTGTGAGAAGAGCGCAGCGGCTGCTAAGGACTACGCTACCGCTGAACTGGGTCGCGGGTAACACGTTGCTATGGCAACTGCCATTTGCGGCCCTGGGGCCAAGAACTGCTTTTCACTTACTCTTTCTCATTCTTCTCTCTGTTGTTTCTCTCTCGCGTTCCCTGTCTTCACCTCCTTCTCTCTTTCCTTTTTCTTACTCATCCCTTTGTTCCTCTGCTTGCTTCTATCCATCTTGTTGCCGCTCTTCATCTCCATTCACCCTTTTCCTTTTTTTTCTGAAACTCCTGACTTTATGCTGCCTTCAACTCTTTTATTCTATCCCTGTGTCTTTAGCCTTCGCTCTGTGCAGAAAGCAAAAAGAGCAGGCGTCTGTTATCATCCTTTCTCTTAACTCTTACCAGCAGCCACAAATGTATAGTTTTGCACTGTAGGCCGAAGCAGCTCACTTGGAAGGAAAACAAGCTTTTTAACAGTAGGGGGATGTTAATCCTCAGTGGCAGCTTTGACTGTCATATTATTTGCTGCTCTGTTGTTTGACAATATTAGCAGAAAGTCTTTTGTTCTGACTTATTGGTGGGGCACCTTCACAGACAGCCTGTGAAACGTCCCCGCAAACTGATGCGTCGTCCTTGGTGTGAGATTGTTGAGGTGATATATGATGCAGCATCGTAGCGGGAGCGTAACATATTGTCTCAGCGATTAACTCCAGCTGGCTCACTGTAAGTGCTGCATGGGCGTGCAGTCATATTTCAGTCGAAGAGCAGAGAAGAAGGCAGAGATAGATGCAGCGAGCTATAAAACAAGAGAGATGGGCCAGCCTCGGTGTTTCACCTAAATTCTACTCTAATGAATAGCCCATTGATTTCCATTAGGGCTGGCTTGAGCTGACCACTCTGGCCTGTCTGTTTCCCATTAGCGCAGTTTTAAACTGAGGCTGACAAACAGTCATAGCCAGAGGCAGACCGGAAGAAGCGGCCTGACCAGTGTTTAAAGAAACCTATGAATTCATCCATGAAGCTGCATGGAGCCAAGGAAAATACAGAGTTAACAGCAGAATATAAGCCTTAAAATCCAATCACACTATCTCAGGATTTGCCTTAAATGAACAAAGTCACCTCGGTCACATCCATGAATAGACCTGGACGATAATATCTCCCGGAAGTTCTTGATTTGCATTTGAAAAAGCAGGGTTATCACGTCTCTTTTGGTTTTATTCTCTTTTCCAAATTAAAGAAAAAGAAAGAAAGGTCAGAAGACTTGCACACTAAATTGCCTGTTGACACAGACATTTTATAGCAGGATGAAGTGTCAGCCGAGAGCAGCTTTTAAACCTCCTGGTTGTCATTGTATCGACCACCGACTCCATTGCAGGCCCCCTGAGGCCTGGCCTGCTTCTGGGCTCAGGAGTTTAGAGCCATCCAGCCTTATCAGCTGCACTTCTCCATCAGCCCGTTTTCTTCATTAACATTAATAGGATTTGGATCTATTACGCAACGAGGCTCCGCTGCGTTATGCAACGTAGAGTCTTCATCAACAGCAACACTCTTTGGAGGGGAGCAGTTGCATCTTAGACTTATGGTTCAGTTATGTTCACGCAGATGTAGAGTCTCAGCTTTTAAAGAGGGACATGGGCATCGACCAGAGTGAACATTTCTTTTTAGATCAGTGAAAAACAAAAAACTGTGTGACTGCTGTGCATAAAATCTATTTCAGAAGTTGTTTAAAAATGTGTGTAAGCTTTGTAAAGTAATGCTGTTTATTAAATTGTGAAAATATATATATGTATATAATCTTTTTTATAATTATTCAAGGGGTGGAATAAAAGTCACACTAAACATTTTTTGTCATTACGTATATGTAAGGATATGTAATTAAATTAAATTATATTTTATTTATATATCATAAAAACAGTTGCCTAAAGGTGCTTTAAACTGTAAGGTAAAGACCCTTCAATAACAGAGAGATATGTAACGGTTAAAAATGACGCTTGCAAGCCTTTCCTTTATTAGTTTCTACAGTTGAGATTTTTACTCTAAATTCCGCAAGAAGAAAAATTCCTTTTAAACTGTAACAGTGACAGGAAGTGCACATTTTTATACTTGTGCATAGAACAAATCATGTTTCTGGTAGTGAAAGTTTGCTTTATCAGCTGCAAACACAAATTCTCATGTCAGTGTGCTATAGTGACATTCCCGTGTTCAGCAGGAAAACTTTTTCCCCAGCAGTTTAGCGTGTTAGCATGCTAATCTTTGCTAATAATCAATACTAACAACAGCAGACTACGATAACATACTGAAGCCTGGCTGGTTCAAATTCTAACATTTACAGTAGTCACAGTGTAGTGTGTAAGCAGGTCAACTTTTGGTTTTGGTTTAGAACTAAACCCTGAAGAAATCTGAGGAAGCTAAAATGTTAGCTTTGAAGGCATTTGGTTATCAACTAAAGCATTAATCAAGTAAAATTTGGTGTGAAGAAAGCATATAAGGGATCACCAGTAGTCACCAGAATATGTCACATCAGTTAGCATCATCCACTCTGTTGTTAAATAATTTAAGTCTGGAACAAATTAATATCCAGAAGATAAGCATTACCATCTGGCTGCACCACTGCATGGATGAATAAAACACAATTTATAATATTCAGGTCGTGGAAGTCAAAGCTAATCCCCGGTCTATTTCAGGAAGCAAAGTGCTATTGTTGTTTTTCCTTTGTCAAGTTATTTATAAGTTAATTAGCTTATTATATAAGTGACTTAATTAAATGGGAGCATATAATGTGATAACTAAATTTAAAAGGTAATAATCGCCACATTTAGCTTCAGCATGGTGGAGTATATTTTCTCCCAGCAGTAATGTTATTGATGATTCTTTCCCCCGGGGAGGCTGAAATCCAATCTGCTCCTTTAAGCTCATCAATAACGAGTGTCCACAAGCTTACAACCCTACCATGCTCTCTACTGTGTAGTAGCAGAGAAGGTTTTTTCACTATAAAATGACACTCTTGTTGCATTTTGGTGAAACTTTCTTCCCTTCCGGCCAACCTTGAGATGGTCTTGTGTCTTTCTGCGTATGCACGCATTCAAGTGTGCGGTTTAATTGCTTTGTGTGGGAGGCTATCACCTCGTGTCATCACCTGCCAGAGTCTATTGATTGAGCTTGACGTTGATAGAAGCTGTCAGAGAGTCTTAGCGCCGGCTTGTGTGGATGTTGAAGTGAATTTCATGTTCTGATAGAATCAACTGTCAGATGCATTAAAGAGCTGCGACTAGCACGAAGGGTGTTATTCTCTAATGCTCGCTATCAACTTTAGTAGCAGGGGCTGTCAGCTATAGATCGTCCGATCTCTGCAGACCTTCATGTGCAGGTTCTGAAACACGCGTAATGTGATAAATCACATTTCCAAGGTTTCACATACAGGAATGTCTGAATTGAACAAACTTCTGAAAATAAAATTATGATGCTTCAAAGCTTCCGGTTGGAGCGGGTTGTCATGGAAACAGCAAAGTGGCACGCACAAGACATTTCATTTTGTCTTTTTTCCTGAGTAACTTCATGGTTTATTCGAGGAGTTATTAAGATTCGAACTCTCGAGCTCAACACAGTGTTTTATTTGCCCTCTTCATCATCAGTCCTTATCCTCTTGATTGTGAGAGGGAGCAGAGGCAGCAGGATGCACAGTGTTTGCAGCACCTGTATCTCCCAAGCCCATAACTCATGCAGGGAGCCTCACACACTGCTGCGGTTAATGGAAAACAAATTTACTAATTCATCATCATCACTGTGTAGAAACTACTCGTGCACAAGGGATAATTTTAAATTATTCATCACTCTCTTTTGACTTCTGAAAAAAGGCAAAATCAGCTGCAGAAAGCTGGAAAATATGCACACGGGCACAGGCAAATCTCAGTCGTTTTCCGCCTGCCCTAAGAAAAGGTCCAATTTGTCAATTTCTTGTTGCATAGAAATCCCAAATACTTATCTACAAAAATGGTCTACAAAAATAACGTAGCTCATAGGAATTTATTTTAAACTCATGTAGATTAGGTCATGAGTTAATCTTGCAAGTTGGTCATAACAAAGAAAAAAACTAAGTAGTTTTAAGATTTGAGCGTGTACAGCATGTACAGTAGCACAGCTTACATGTAATATTCAGCTCAAAGTGAACACACTCTTACTGTGAATGATGCCGTGATTAGCCGCTCGACATTCCCGACATGGAGAGGTGTTCTGCTCCGAAAGATGAGCATAAAGCCCTTGAAGCGTGCACGCTTGATTCAGCCCCAGCAGTGCAAACATCCATGCAGGTTTCTGCCTGAGTAAAAATCAAAGAGCGGTGGACAAAAAGGCCCGTCGAGTGTTGCGCTGAGTGTCATCAGCAGAGGCGAACAAGTCTCTATGTGAGATGTCACGTTGCCACAGTCAGCTCTCGTTGCTATCGTTAAAATCATACATTTGAATTGCAATTTTGCCATGTGTGTGCTTTCAAATCTGACCTATTTGCTCTTGTATCCTTCCTTAAAGCTTTCTGTCTTTGAAGCTTTCTAGCAGCTAAATGCAAAAGAACACCTATGGCTCAGGCTCTCTTTGTCTCCCCCTATAGGATGCTTCGAGTGCTGCATCAAGTGTCTGGGCGGGGTGCCCTATGCCTCGCTGGTGGCCACCATCCTCTGCTTCATAGGTGTGGCTCTGTTCTGCGGATGTGGCCACGTAGCGCTGACTGGGACTCTGACCATGCTGGAGAATCACTTCTCCAGGGTATCTAGCGACCACGCCACCCTCACTGTGGTGTAAGTCCACTGAGTTTCTAATCCAAGTGTAGTTCATCACTAAGGCGTTCTCTTACTTATGATTTTATCACATGTCACTTATGGAAAAGATTAGACATGGATAAGTCCTGTCACTGTATTTCACTTACTCCCCTTCTTTTACTTAAAAACTGGTATGACCAGAATTTACTGATATTATGCTTGCAATGGTCTGCTGAGAAGAACCCGCCACATTGTGTGCCATAACTTAGAACCCTTAAACTGGTAAACTGGTCATGTTATAAACAGTCAGAAAATTATTACTCAAAAGGTCAAGGTTAGAAATGCATGGAAGAGGATTAGGGCCACTGAAAGGGGGGAAAAGGGATCTGAGATTAAAATCTGGAAAACAAAAATCCAGCCCCAACCCCCTTTTTTGGCCCTAATCTTCTCCCACAGGACTGAAATATATTTTTTGGTGATTATATTTAAAATGGATCCTGACATAAATATAAATGAAAACTAAGATCTCGGGGTGCTTATACACTCTGTAATGTCAGGTATTCAGAATAATAATAATAACTTAAGTTAGGCCCACAATGCTGACCTGGATAATCAGCAAAGAAAAGGAGTCGATGGACCGTATAGTTCTGTTTTCATTTATTCAGGTTTTGCAGTTATATGACTGCTAACCACATGACATAAACTATTTTGGATTTGTAAACCAGGTTAAGGTTAAGCAAAGAAAGAAGAAGGAAAAGTTAATTCCATAAATATTTGCTACAGGTTGCTCGCAGCCACGAGGTGAAATTGGTCACAAAGAGGTGCAAAAACCAAAAACCTCCTCGTGATTACCTTTAGCTGTGATCACCCAGAGTTTATGTTGAAAATGACCCGTCTGCAAACACTTGCCAACTAATTCACTGAGTGATCATGAAACTGTAAAGCCCATGACGCAAAGCAAAAAGGCAAAAAGTGGCATCTACACTAAGCCAACCTCAGGCATGTTTTTATTCACACCTTGTCAGGTGTAGATAATAGACATTTATGCCTTGGAAACACCCAGAGAATCTTGCACTGCCACTGTAAGTTGAGTTGAGTTGAGTAGGGGTTGCAGAGGGCCATAACAGCCACCGTCTTTCATGCAAACTACATGCATTTGCAGTAATCTGTAGCAACAAGGGTTTTTTTTGGTGCAGCACACTCTTTGTGATGGATTTCTCCCAATTACAGCCTCCGATAATCAAACACCAGCTAATCAGAGAATGCAAACCTTTCCCCAGCAACCAGTGGTTGTATTTTGTCCAATATGGCGAACAACTCTCATCAATGTGCCCCACAAAAGAAACCTCTAACAAATCCCCCTAGTATTTTGGTTTAAACATGTTAAAAAAAATAATCCGAAATATAACAAAAGCTCTCATAAACCATAAGTTAGTGGATATAACTGTCTTTGATTAGTTTTCACTATAGTCTACATATCATCATAAAGTTCAAACTCTAGTCAGAGAAAACAGATTTCAGTACGATGGTTATCAGCATGGTCTGTTAAGCCCTCCTTTCTGCTTCCTGTTCTCTACTTGTACACATAAGAGGGGTGTTTCATGTGTCATCTGGCTCTTCGTGCTGACAAAGTCATCCCTATGAGTTCTGTCTAGTCCACTCAGAGATGTCGTCAGATTATGATGATAAAGTGGTGATTAAAATTTATAAGGAACATAAAAAAGAAAGAAAGACAAATTCATATTTCGATCTTTGTCTATCGTAATCTTGGGATTTAGTGCAGAGCATTAAAATAAACATTTTAATTTAAGTTCATGTATTTTAACGCTGCTGTTTCCTTCTTACGTGATGGCTGCACGTTAGAGCTGTGAAACTTTAAATATAAACATTCAACATTACTGTCCCGTAGTCTAACAAAAGAAAAGTTATTATTAAGTTGCCTGAATAGGTGTTTTTGAAAATAAATACCCTAATCCGTTTTTTAATCTAATATTCTAGCTTCAGTTCCAGCAGTGGAGAAAAGACTTAGCAAGAGATTAGAACCAAGTATTAAAACATATATATATTGTCTGCATCACCAGCTGCATTCAAATGCCAGTGACACTGTGCTGCCGTTCTGCTGCTGTAACATTACACTTCAGCTTCATTCTGAAGCTGCACATATCCTACAGTAGAGTATTTATATTATACTTAAAACATGTTGTGGATAGTAGAATCAGCGAAACTGTGCGATCTGAATCTATTTTAAACTGAAACTCAGAACATAACCTGAGTTATTACAATGATTTAGTCAGGAAAAAGACAGACTGATAGAAAATTCTTTAAGCACGACAAAGCTTCCTGACCAATTAATCCAGCTCTGTATCACATCCCTTTGTCCTAAAAGTCTACATTTTAAGTAAAATTTAAATTACTTATCACAAACGTCTAACCTTAACCAACTTTAGCCACAAAAACTGCATCTAACATTAGCTAAGATGAACCACCATGAGCTAATGGTACTATTATCTAAGGTTACCCAACGATAGTCAATATAATACAATATAATCTTGATCTTTATCTCTTTAAAAAAAGGTAAAAGTAGTTAAATGAAACATAAAATAAAAAGGGTTTTAGCTTACACGAGCTAACATTAAACAGCATAAAACATTAGCTTAGGGTTTCATTGGTGCAGGTTCATATAACCTTGATGTTTAAAGCTAATTCCTTGCTTTGCCTCTGTTTTTGTTCAGGATTCAGATTTTTCAGTACATCATCTATGGCATTGGCTCCTTCTTCTTTGTCTACGCCATCGTCCTGTTGGCTGAGGGCTTTTACACCACCAGCGCCATCAAGAAGGAGCTGCAGAGTGACTTCAAGACCACCGTCTGTGGACGCTGCATCACCGCCTTCGTATGTGAACACACAAATACACACACGCACACATAAGCAGCTACAAATCATCACACCCACTGACCCAGTTACACTTCAAATTAAAGCCTCCAAATGAGACTTAATGACTTTGATGTGTATTTTAAAATGTTCCTGCTTAAAGTAGTTTAGTGGCTTAAAACAACAAACAGAAAACGGTCCTTCAGTATGCTTTACATGCCTGAATAAGGGTCATCTTAAAAGTATTTCAGAGACCCAGTCACACGCATTTACACGTTTATGAGCACGTGCGCATGACGAAGACAGATATAAACAAATACTTGCACATACACAAATGCTTAAAATCCCACTCGAGCCTTCAGGGTAACTCTGGCACTGTTTGTCCTTTCTACCCTGATTACTCTAATTGCTGCAGATGTCGGCTAACATTAGCGTAAACCCTGATTTGCCTCTGATTTGTGTCCGTATAAACAATCTCAGCCTTTAAAAAATATTCTTTTTTATAAAATCACAATTTTTCTCTTTATTTCCACTTGTCTCCTCTCCTCAGTTCATGTTCCTGACCTACATCCTCTTCCTGGCCTTCCTTGCCATCTTCGGCTTCACGGCGATCCCGGTTTTCCTCTTCTTTAACATGTGGAATACCTGTGCTACCATGAAATCTCCCTATGCTAACATCACCTCTCCTGACTCCATCTGTGTGGATGTCAGGCAGTACGGTCAGTAACTTAGAAATGACGTGAACTGTATTAGTTAAGTTTATGTCTGATGCATTCTTTCGGTGATTGAATGAACCGTACATGTGTGGCATACGTAGATTTTATAAGTGAAATTGGCTGACATTAGCCAATTTGAGCTAGGTTGGCTAGCTAGGTATAGGCTAGCTCATAATTCTCTGAATTTTTATGAGATATTTTGTATCTTTCTGTACTAATATCATAGTTTTTCCCTATAAAGGATAAACATTAGTATTGAGAGGCTAAAAAATCTTACATAAATTAGCACTGGAACAATAATAAATGTTCAGATACTGACGATGAGAAATCTGTCAATTTAGTTGTTTTTGAAACAATGCAGCCTGTCAAAATAAATTCATCACTTAGCACCAATAAATCTTTGAAAGCCTGGTTTTTATTCTAATAGTCATTGCTGTAAGGCTATGCAGTTCCCTAGCATTGTTTCTTGCCTCCTTCTCCAGCCAACAAGGCCAGTCTGCCCTTTATATTTTTCCTGTAGCTCTTGTTCTGCCCACCTTATGTTATCACAGCTGACACATTTTCATCACAGTTTGTGCAGGAGTAGTACCTGCCAGGCAGGTGGGCCTCCATTACTTGGTTATAAACAGTTTGCAAATAATATGTACAGATGATGTGTCGTTTGTAACTCAACAACCATTCCTTGTTGCTCCAAACTCATGTTAGCTCATATGCAGGGCTACATGCAGCCTGAAGGAGAGCTTGTTTATTCAAATGTGCTATATGTAAATTAGGAAGAACAAAGCTAAACTGCCTCCTCCTAAACCTATTAGGCTTATTTTATTCTTTTTTCGAATCACATGTAAAACCACATATTGACAATGTATACACAGTGGTTCTTCCTGAGGCAAATGGCCGACCTCACAATGAAAAATATACATATATACACTGTATCTGTTTACTATGTACAGTATAGTATGTATGGAAACATCCAAGAAGATATGCAACGCTTGAAAATCATAGGTTATGAAAATCTGTACAAAATATTTTAAAGTGCTGTATAAAATGTAATAGAATTGTGGCATTGCTGCACCAGACCAAAGATTTAGATGATGAAACCTGCTTTCATGCTAATCAGTTCACTTTAAAACCATCTTCAAAAGATGTCTTAAAAAATAATAAATCAGTCATGGTACCTGTCTTTAAAGTTCAGGAGAAATTCCCCTGATCAAGAAATATTCTGGCTAACTTTAAAAAGTCTGCAGCAAAATAGGAAAAACATCCAGGTGCCTCTCTCATTTCCACACAGGCGTTACCTGCAGGCAGAAAACTCTGGAACATTTTTTCAGGCTTTCCCCTCCTTATAAACGTCACCTATTCATCTCCAACCACTTTAAATGTCATTGTCTATGCACGAAGAGGTCAAACGAATACATTTAGATTATTGAGAGCGTGACTGGATCTCTATGAAAATCCACCTCAAAGCAGTGTTACAGCACAGCAACACTCCCCTGTGATTGCGTGTGTGGCCATCAGTCTGATGGCCCAACGTACAGTACGTGACCCACATTTGAAAGACAGCTGGCTCGCTTACAAAGTAGGATGAGGATCACATATGCTTCATTGGCTGCGGTGCTGCACTAGCACGGCGTGTGAAATATTAACCCCAATTACTCAGTCGTCAAATTATTGTCAGCAGTTTTGGAGCTCCAGCTGATGAGTGATTGAGGAAAGGTTTTAGAAGCTAAAACAAGCAACTGCACACAGTTTGTTTTTTACAGATAGCAGCCTATAGCAGCAATCCCCTAAAGTGATTCTACAGTAAAAAGCAAGAAAGAAAGGAAAAAGGGATTCACAATGACCCACATTTTTCCAGCAGCAGCCCTGTTTCCTTTAATCTTTATCTGCGCCTAATGCATAATGCCTTCAATCATATCACACAGTCTCTGGGGAGGAAAAAGCTTCTTGTCTCAGTCCTGTGACGTTTCATCTCTCTGATCCCGCAGGTGTTATTCCCTATAATGCCACGCCAGGAAAAGCTTGCGGAGCCACGCTGGGAGAGATTTGTAACACCAGTGAGGTGAGAGGATGCTGACCTCCTTTGTTTTTTTCCTTATTCCCTCGCTCTCCTTTCCTCCCTTCACTAACCTAGCTTCTCTTTCTCCCCGCAGTTCTACTTGTCCTACCACCTCTACATCGTTGCGTTAGCCGGCGCCGGAGCCACCGTCATCGCACTGGTAAGCTCCTCATGATCCCACCGATGCGGTAATGTGCCGCTCAAAATATGCATGTTGCTATGGCATGATTATCTGTTTCCACGGCAACCTCTCCGCCTCTCACATATGTCCTTCTATGGGTTTCTGCAGCCCGCCTCTGTGCATGTGCTCACCAAGGGTCAGTGTTTTACTCTGCTGCGGAGGCGGGCTTTTTTGTTTTGAGTCCAGGGAGATGGAGATGCTCAAAAAAAGCATTAAGCAGTACTCCAGATGTTGGCACAGGGTCAGCTGGAAGCTCTGTGTACTTTGATGTGTTACAAAAGGTGGAAAGACATGCTAGAAAAAAGTCACTGAGGAAAACTGGCTTGTACAGTAATGTTGCTCTGGAACATTTTCATTGTTCTCAGGTTGGTTTCTATTAATATATTTGGATGTTTTCTACATTTAGACATCGCTAAACTTCAGTGGGCACAAATCAGTAGAGTGGGATGAGACACTTGGGGATTTGGCACACAGATGTAAAACAGGATGTAACAGGACATACCAAAAACATGCACGCAGAGGTTTTTGAGCACATTTTGAATGCATGTAATAATAGAAGTAGTAGTAGTATGGAGTTAGTTCCTGTGCTTGAACATGAAGAAAAAATCTTGTATCTCTTCAGATCCACTACCTGATGATTTTGGGGGCCAACTGGGCCTATCTGAAGAGCGCCGCCTCCACGCACGATTACCAGGACATCAAGACCAAGGATGACCAGGATCTGGAGGCTGAGGCACGCTCCAAGGAGGGCCAGAACTCGTCCTCCTACTCATAAGGACAAGAGAGCCCAACACCACCATCCGTCTTCTCTCCACACCACAACCCCCCATCCCCTTGCAACAACTAACACCCACCCTTTCCCTCCGTTAAAACAAACCACCTCGGTCATGTTTGATAGTCCCAAAACCTCCTGATTCTCCATCCTCTTCCCTTCCGCAGTGTTCATTAAGGGTTGTGGGCACGTCCTCACACCTGAGGGGAAGAGAATAGAAAGTCAGGAGAAGTGGCAGGCCCAGACGGAGGCGGATGCTTTCAGAATGGGAGAGCTCGCCCGCGGGGTCGAGCTCAGGTACAGTACATCAGTTCAGAAGCGTCTCTTCCCTCGTGCTTTTGGGCGGCGACTCGTGAACGTGGCCCGGCTGTGATGGCCTCGCGCCCTGAGCCAACACAGCCTCTCGACACACAGCTCCTAACAGCCTAAAAAAGATAAACATTGTTCACTGCCTGCATCGACCATAAAAAGCCAGGCAGTGATCAACTTCCTCTGTTTTTTTGGTGTTTTATATGCATATATATATGAATATGAATATATTGTGCGAATGTGTACGAATGTTGTTGTTTTTTTTAATACTCTCTGAAAAGTATGCCAGATACTATTATGATCTTTTTTCTTCTTTATGTTTTTGCGCTCATAGGTTTTTCTCCTTTACTTTTCTTTCCATCTTTAACTTCTTTTGCTAATGCTCGTTGTTGCACTATTAAATAAAGAAAAAAAAAGGGACAATGAAAATCCCTTAAAAAACATGAACCACTCCAATCCCTTCTCTCATAGAAATACCTAAAATTATGTCAAATCATGTGGTATCTCAAGGATTATTATGCATTTACATGATAAGAGTTTATTTACTCATTAAGGCACTCACAGTTTATTTAAGACCGGAGAGGTAGCAACCTTTGAAGCAAGGAAAAGCTTCGAGGAATACGCTCATTTGCTTTCAGGTCAAGGATTAGAGGAAATGATTAAAAGCTGTCTGTATGATTTGTAAAAAGCTTCATCATAGCGCTACGGTTAGCATAAAGACTGGAAACACAAAGACTGGTATTGTGTCTGATTTAAGATGTTTCACTTCAGTGTAGTACACAGTGTACATAATCATGTAGTGTATGAATTTTGATTTGTTTCAGCAAGTCATGCACCTACAGAAACAACAGTTGTAGCGTTGGATCGATTGTTGCGCTAGCTAATGTATTTTGTGAACATTCCTTTTTGTTGAGACGCCGACCAAATATTAACCTAATTCACTCTACAATGAAGATGATTAAGTAATACAAAATGCAAAAATCAATCCAAAAACAAACACAAAAACACTAACGCAAGCAGCTGAAGAAAGATATCTGCTGCTGTTAGCTAGCTAGCTACCTAGCATTGGTAGGGCCTGCTGGCTGAAACATTGTTTGTAAAGCCCTCCTTTTCCAGTTCATAGCTAAAAATTGTTTGATGGGTCCTCCGTTACCACTTTTGGGCTAATAATTAATTGAAGGGCCTTGTTTTTCCAGTTCTTGGCTAATGTTTGCTGGTTCCTCTTTTTCTGTTATTTTTCCGCTACAAGATGGTGGTCATTATTAAAAGTGAGAAGTTCAGCCTTACACACTTCCTGTAGCCATACTTTTTAGTATTAATGCATTTATGCATTCAAAACAGCAAGTGCAAGTAAAGAAGTACATCATTTTAGTACTTTCTTACGCATTTTAGTGCTTGATGTTTATTTACTGACAAAGGTGGTATGGATCTACTCATCTAGCTCTTGGCAAGAAAACATATTAGCATACTTCTGAATATGAAACTGCTCTTTTGAAGACCAAAATGGGGTTTTGCTACACTCACCACCAGCCGCAGCAGAAATCAAAGATAAATCTGTCCGGGTCTTAAAAAACAGACACACACCTCAGGTATTAAACCAAGTCTGATTTTCCACCAGTTGTGTACTTTTCCTAAAACATCACCATTTAAACTCTTCTCCAGACTGCAGTCCTGTGTGAATTATACAGTAAAAACTTCTTCTTTCACTTCCTTATTTTGAGAAAGTTCACCTGTAAATAGCCGAATGACCCTAAAAACATGAAATAGCTCCGTTCCCAAACCAATGAGAACACAATCAGTGATTTGCCATGCAATTTTTTTTCCACCAATATATGTAAATGTACCCTTTGAGATATGTGTTTAGCACTCAGATACTAGTTCTGCATTTGATATAATAATTGTAATGTAACATCTTAAATGATATGTCGTGAGAGGGATAAAGTGCAGTCACATGATATGATGGATTGAGGTGCTTGTGACGTATACATTTTAAAATGTGACAAAAAAAATATAGTGGAAATTGATTTTTAATGTTTTACCAGTTTTAGGCAGCTGAGTTCTTCTTGTAAATTAGTACTAATTATTTTATGGAACATGTCTGTGCTTATTTTTGTTCGACGGCCGACCAAGTGAGTGACTCGAGACATGAGGGGGAGTCACTCTTTTCTTCATTTCTCCTATTTTATTTCCTTTTTTTTATACGTCATGCCTCTCAAATGAGCCACAGAGACTGTTTTTGGATGTTTACACTGAATAAAACAAGTCAGGAATTTTCAGACATTAATTTTATAACCAGATATTGTTTAATAATCATGAACTATATTCTATATCAGTCATTACTGGTTAGTTCACCCTCAAAAAACACTGAAGAAAACAATTTTTTGAACTTTGATGAGATGAAGCATGTCAGTATCGTCCATGTGTGCAGCTGTCTATTCTGTATAAAAAAGGACTATATTGCCATGTGTGTTATGTTTGATAAATATACGTGCTTTGCCGCCAGGTCGATGTAAAGGCAAACTTCAATTTCCTATAAGACGATGCGTGTCAGGGTGTTGTTGTTTCCTTGTTATTTGCATGAAGGAGACATGACTGTGTCTTTGCAGTTTTTCAGGTGATGTGTAGTCAATTGTAATGACAACTATGGTAGGCGGTGTTTGCCCCCTTCCTTCCTTCCTCCCCTTCCACCCACTCTTTTCTAAAGAAAACTCCATTGTACTTTGATGGCATTGTAGTCCCTGTAGGTGTTTCATTATGGTTTTATTTTTTAAGTTGGAAATAGTTCTATGACTCCTATATAGTGATGATTTTTGTAACCTTCTCTAGTAAAACCGATATTTTTTATTATCGTGACACCGTTGCCTCCCGCCTCTTCCTTGTGATTTTTATGGACACTTATTTAAAAAATTAAAGTGAAAGTATAGATAAGAGACTTCTCTTAAGGCTCCAACTGGTGATTTGAATCAAAAATGTGTAAAGAAAAAAACAAAACAGCAGAATAGCGCTTGGAGTGCATTTTTGTACAGTAATGGGAACAAAATGCAAGACTTCAGCTTAAATATCAAACATTTCTCTAAATAAAAAGCAATGTTGAAGGAAAAAGGGCACACATGAGCATATTGAACACTTAATACTTCCTCTTCGGATCGTGCCTTGGCATAGAAACTAATCTTCTGTTCACTGACTAAGCAGTTATCAATGGAAGCTCGTTCCAATGGATAAATAATCAGATCATCTCAAAATTTTAAGTCAGTAACCTGAAATTTTGACATGGCTGCCTGGTAAATAAATACATTTTATCTAATGATTTATTTTTCAAGTGGCATGAAGAAGTTTCAGTAGTGATCTAACTAAACATTTTAGCTCTAATTAAAACAATCATTTGCATTGTAGCCTTTTTGATCTAAAATAGTAGATAAACACAAGCATTAATAATTACATTAATTAAGACTCTGTGCCAAATAGCATTAGTAACACCTGTTTGTCTATTATTCTAGCAAATGCATACATCAAATTAAAACGTTAGATTAGTTGAATCTTTGAAGTCGTTTCCAGAGTATAAAAATCCTACATGACTCATGAGCTTGGCAGCTTTGCAGGACAAAAAGAACAAGTCATTTCTGAAATCACAGGTAATTCCAGCTGAGATAATTGTATGCTGCTGCCACCGTCTGTGTCACGGGGAGAGAAAAGTAGATGTTTCTTTCTCAGAATGCCAAAGGAAATTAGCAGATATGATAATGTTTTTTCAGGCACGCATGTGGTTCTAAATATTTGAGCTGTGGAACTACTGAACAGCTACGGTTCCAGACTATAAAGAAACTGAAAGACGCCACACAAACTCAGTCTGCCCACGCGGGTGTTTTCACTCATGTTCCAACAAAATTGCTGCAAAACATTTTTTATTATTTAATGGATATTATTTAGAGTCCAAGGAGAGCTCTCCTAACATTCAGCCTAATTTCTAACACATCTGAGGTCTAATGCTAACATACAGGAAGAATAGTGTGACGCTGGAACGATCTCACCATTTTCTGACACAGGGGCACCACCTTGTGGATTACAATGGTACTGCAACACAAGTGAACCGTACAGATACCAGGTGTTTCTCCAGTTTTGGGTTCTGTTTTATTATCAGTTTAAAAAACACAAACTCCTTTAACCGTAATTACAGTAATTTAAGCATTACAATAGCTGATGAATAAATACTAATAAACACAAAACATTAACTCCAGCTAGCAACATTTTTGAAAATATCTGGTTTGGCATTATTATGCTGCCAAAACAGAAAATAATATCATTTAGTTTACATCCATTTATGTGTTTATATAGATGGAAAAGAAGGTGTGTCGTGTGTTTCTGAAGCAAAAACATTACTAGCTTTAAATTTAGGTTGTTTTCTGAGAGGTATGCATCTGACTCGCAGGTCTGATTAAGGATAATTAGTATTAAACTGCTGTAAAAGCCATTTTGTAGCTTAGGTTTTACTCCTTCATATTGAGCGCAGCGTCTGCTTCGGTGTGCAAAAACAATCGTAGAGGACTTTCTGTGGCTTCCAGACGCAGCTCCATCAGTGACATGAAAACCATCAGCGAGTCTGAAACACCAACTGGTGGAAATCCTGTGTTTAGTGGTTTAGAGGTGACACAATTTAGCTTGTTTTCTTTGTTTTTTTTAATAAATTGAAAACCCCATTTGAGTTATTCACAATTTATAAATCGAAACATCCAAATGAGAAATGTTAATGATTCAATTTGTTTCTGTGAGGGACTGAATGTAACCGACATCATAGCGTGTAGAAATCATGAATAACTGCACAAAACTGCTGATTTGCATCAAGACTCCAGCCGAGGACGTCACAGGCTGCGTTGTTGTGGAGCTGCTGAGCCACCGCCAGTTCCCATTTTCTGCAGAAAACACACTCCTTGTGTGCCCTCTGCAGGAGTATCACATGATCTCCTGCTCGCTCACTTCCTGTCACACACTGAAGGCTGAGCTCAGCAGCAGCTGTTCTGAGCCTGACTCTTCCTCTGCAAGTCCACCGTGTTGGTGTCAGTGCTGATGAGGTGACCATCTCTGTCATCTGTCATCTGAATGCGACGCACTGCCTCCTCAAAGGCCGACGCTACATTCGTAGCATCCTTGGCGCTCGTCTCAAAGTACGGGTGTCCGCCGTTTTCGCGACACCACTTTCGAGCGTCCTCCCCAGACACCTGACGCTCAGGGATATCCAGTTTGTTTCCCAGCACCACAAAGGGGAAGCTGTCGGGGTCCTTTATGTCAGCATAGTAAGTAAACTCCTTCTTCCAGTTCGCCAGGTTTTGGAAACTCTGTCCGTCGTCCAGGCTGAAGGTGAGCAGGCAGCAGTCGGAGCCGCGGTAGAACGGCGTGCGGAGGCTGCGGAAACGCTCCTGACCCGCCGTGTCCCAGATCTGCAGGGTGACGCGGCGCCCGTCCACCTCCAGCTCTTTGTTCAGGAACTCCACGCCTATGGTGTGGAAGAGGTGCGAGTCGAACTTGTTGGTGACGTATCGGTTCATGAGTGACGATTTGCCCACGCCACCGTCCCCCAGAAGGATCACCTTTAAGAGAGCGGATTTGGACATCATGAAGCCTGGTGCTGTGGACTGACTACTCTGAGCAGGGAGACCGCACGGGACGGCCGAACGATGAAGGAAGCAGTTTGACCTGCAGAGGAAAAAAGTCACGATCAACTCAAAGAATCGTTTTAAATATGGAAATGTTCAAACAAAAGAAAATAAAAACAGATCTATTTATTTTACTTAAGTTCCAAATGTTCATGGTAACATGATGAATGAAGGCGGTCATACCAAATATTCACCCTCAAGCTGGTTGGAATTGCACATGCTCTGTTTGTGCCTCATCTACTGTAATCACATGTATGTTTGCATCAATTCAGTAAAACGCCCCATTTTCCTAGAGAAACTTTCACAGCACTGCACAATGATATAAAAACGAGACAAACAGACGAATTAGTTCGGCTCTTCACTGCAGTATTAGTACTCTACCAGTATATATGTGCAAAAGTGGGGTACACAATGTAGCTCCAACAGCAGGCAGAGGCAAAATACCTTCATTTAAGGTCATAGGTACAAAAGTATGTTATTGAATGCGCTTCAGAAACATTGTGTTCAAGAAGCCATTCAGCTAAACAGTAAATAAAGGTAAGAATTATCAGGAAGCATGAGCATGAGGAAGGATGAGGCTACCTGCAGGGTGTGGTTGTTTGCTCCACAACACGCTGCAAGGTTCAAAACACTTCCAGTTAGTGACCTTGTGCTAAACAATACTCCCAGTGACATTAATTCCCATTTTTAGCTGCACAATTTGTGTTTAAACAGGAACTATTGAAACGATTTCATATTGTTATTCTTGGATTCTACTAAAGTAGCTTTGCATGATTTCAGCGTTCAGAATAATCCTCATTTATCTGATATAGGGGCTTGGAGCAGCCTCTCAGTTCATCTTCTGTGTCCTCTTGTTCTGATTGGCTGCCCATCATAGATTCGAGTTTTGTGAAATTTAGATGTAAAAGAAGTCATATGTGAAAAATGCTAACAGGCACTGCACGTTTACAGTTTTCTAATCAAGAGTTCTTTAAATAATCAAGGAAATAAACTTGCAGTTCAATTATTTAAGAACAAAAGGTGAATCTCACACAAAAAAAACTTGGGTTACTCATAAATTACTAAAGAGAAAGCCGAACCCTGGGGTGTGCATTGCTGTTGGAGTCAACACTATCAATCCTGCAAATAAGAGAATATCGTCGATAAATCGATGCACATATGAGCTGGAAACAGCAGCTGAACCAAAGGAGAAGGAAAATTTGTCAAATTTGCTTTCTTTGTTTTTCTGTATGAGCATTTTCCACACATTGACACGTTGCTTTACAAATACTTTGAGATCAGATGAACTGTGGGTTGCACGGTCACAACAAAGGAAGGTCCTGGGTTCAAATCCATCCTCTGTGGCCTTTCTGTGTGGGTTCTCTCTCAGCACTGTGGCTTCCTCCCACAGTCCAAAAACAATCACGTTAGACTAACTGGTGACTCTAAACTGGCTGTAGGTGTGGATATGATCATGACAGTGGTTAGATCTGTGACAGACTGACCACCTGCCTGCGTATCACAGCTGGAGCAGACTCCTACCACAACCCTGAATTGGAGAAGTGGAAGAAAATGGATCAATAAAACTTCTCCAAGTGCTTTTGTGGCCTTCAAGTATTATTTGCATGATTTCCAACTTGGACCACGTGAACATCTGATTCAAGTCAGTAGACTAGCTAATCCTATTAAACCGCCACAGCCCCCTCATTACTCTATGCAACAAATACACTTGCTACTATACCATGTGCACAATGTTGTGCATGAAATGACCCCTGCTAAACATCACATGGACACCGATCACAGGACTGCTGAGTCATTCACAAGAGAGTTTTCCTCACCCTTACGTCTGCACGCCGATCACTTCAGCTGCCTGTAAGACAGACAGAGAGCCGCAGATCGTGAAGTGGCCAAGAGTTTAACCCACGAAGGCTCAGCGGCAAAGAGAAAAAGCAGCCTAATGAGGATTTAAGTGCAAAAGTAATCCTGTCCCACACACTGGCATACTTTTCATGCACCTTCAGGATAACAGTCTTCAGGATCATCTCTGAGGCAAACGTGGGCACTCTAACGGCTTTGTCACACGAACACGATCACCTCATCTATCACAGCCACGGTGAGGCTGCACCGCCACATTACTCACACAGGTACCAATCCTTATGTTCTACGTTTGATGTCATGCATGCAGTTTCAGTGGCTGAACCCCTCCTTCAGCGTAATACAGTCTCTGTCCTCAAATCCTTTTTACAATGCTACCATTTTGTTTGATTATTCTAAAAGTACACTAATTATCATTTGTAGTTTTCTGCAGGATTTTGATCCTTTGACTGTCAAGAGAACAAATATGGTAGTTCAACCACTGCAGAGACGACAGAGACACAGAAAAGGCGGCATGAACACAACAGGGGACACAGCAGAGGAGGAAGGAGCAAAGAGAAACATTTAAGATTTCGAAAAGCACACGTGAGACACATAAAGTGGAAAAAGTGGCTGGTTTTGACTGGTTTAACGCTCAGTTTCACTTCACTACAAAGTCTATTATGACTTCTGCCTTCTCCACGCAGGGGGGTGAAGTAAAGGAACCAAAACAGCCCAAAACAGCGGCTGTTCCACATGTCCATGATGCTGCTTCCAGGTGACGGTGCTTGCTAACGGCTCTAAATAACCATGACTGTGACTTTAAGTTATTGCTCAGACACGTTTCTGAGCATTGTTATATAATATGTCCTACATGTAAAAATCACGTGCTGTCTGCAACAGTTTAGGGGAAGAACGGACTAAACCCACCGCTCCACAGGAAAGTTTGAGTTGCAGAGTCACCAGCAGTGAAAAATAGGCTGAAGGACCAAAGTGGGGCAAATAATGTCTTTGCAATTAAAACTTTAAGCACAGAGCTGCTCAAAGAACCTGTGACAGTTCTAAAAGCAGCAATGCAGCAGAAAAAAGAAACGGGAAAGAACCCACGCACACACACACACACAGTCACTCACTCAAGAGTCATGTGCTTCATTCAGCAGGATACAATTTGAAGAGAGGGCTGCTATGCGTCTGTGTGTGTCTCTCTGTGTGTGCGCGTCTTTATTTTTCCTCCATGAAAATGTGCGTTTCCTCCCAATGTTGCACTTTTGAGCCTTCAAAATAAAACAACCTTGTATCCTGCATCTTCAAATCAAAGCAGCAGCCATTATGCTCAGTCAGCAGGGTAATCATCAGCCGTGAGTCACGGCAGCACAGGCCGTTCAGGTGACACACCTCAGCTGAGGGAGAGCTAATAATTGACAGTATTATATCCGTAAACAACACGAAGAGCTGAAACAGCTGCAGCCACATGTGATACCAGTTAAGCCCTCTCAGACAGCTGGCTGTGTGTAGGCTGTAAACGTCGCCGTGAGAGGCACAGGAAGCGTTTGCACTATAAGTTACTACATTATAATGACAGCACAGAGTCAGCATTCTGGGGCTTTCCAGCTGGCAAACACGCACTAGATCCATTTTCGGACACGCAGGAAACCTCGAGTAACGCTTATGTTTTTCATAGTTTCTTTTTATTATTATTATTATTGTTATTATTATTATGAATAATGTTGTCATTTGTACCACTTGCTGACAAAACAGCATTAAACAGTTAAAGGAAACACCTCGATGAAACAGCCATAAACTCTAAGTTTGCTTTCAGATTAGGTGTTCATCTCTGCAGAATCGGCGCACATGACGTATGAAAATGTTATTATTGTTACGCGTATTTAGTCGACGTCAAAATCTGGAGACAAATCCTTTTAAAGAGAAGTCTGAGCTTGTCCGATAATGGAAGCCTCTCCTAAAACTGTTGCTGTCCGATAATGGGCGCGCTGGTAGTTGCACATTCCCGACTTTCCTAATCCAATTAAACCCACAGAAAGTTGGTATTTTCGCGGTTGAAATTGAACTTTTCGCCTTTCGGTAACCGTACCTGTCGATGTGCCAATCGGTGCTGGATTCTAGCGGTTAAATTCCTCCCGTTTTCCCCGATGGGCCGCTGCTGATAGCCGGTGACATGGCGCTGCGGTGTCCCTGCCGCTGCTCTCTGGCCCCGCAGCTGCGGATGACGCTCATATGACCCGGCAGGGGCTGTCACGCCTCCCGTCACCAGGCGCGTTCCTGGATCAAACCGACGCATCCACAGTCTAATGTGAGTTTCTCACTGTGAAGAAATGAAAGTGAAATATACAGTTGGCAATATGTGTGTGTGTGTGTGTGTGTGTGTGTGTGTGTGTGTGTGTGTGTGTGTGTGTGTGTGTGTAGGTTTGAAATAGACCCTGCGATCCTCCAAAGTGTTCCAGAATAAGGCAGAAAATGACAGAAAGCATAAGAAAATCAAAGATTTCACAGTTTTATTGAATTATATTAAGATTTTTGTCCTGTTTTTGTTTCGTTAAATACACGTTTACTACTTCAGGCCTCTACAAACCATCACTATGACATGTTTGTATTAAGAGGTTTTAAGCAGATATGAATCGTTTGAAGGGATCATAATCCACAAACTGCAACACCGTCCCTCCTGCACTACAACAACAAGTGCAAATATTAAACATTTATGCACCTCTGTAGGTTTATACGTCTGCAGAAGTAAAGAGCTCAGACTAATGTTTTGCAAATATGTAGGAGAAGGAAAGGAGGTGCAGCTGTGGTAAGAAGTTTACATACACTCTTCATGAGTCACATGGCCATTCTGGGCTTTTAATTATTCGTGGGGCTGTTGAATGATTGTACTACACACATGTTTGATGACTTTAGAAAACTAAAACTGGGTGCAAAAGTTCAAATTTATTTTGGATTTTCTCTAATCCACACAGGGTCAAAAGTATAAACACACACACTCATATTTGGTTGTTGCTTTGCCAGTTGTACTTCAACCAGATGCTTTTCATAGCCATCAACAAGCTTTGGGTATAATTCTGTATATTTTATTAATGATTCTTCCCAGAGGAGTGGAGTTCATTTAAATTGGTTGGTTTCCTTGCACAGCACCGGCTTTTAGTCATAGTCCACACAAGATTAATGTTAGCCTGCTCTATCAATTTCAAAGCGAAGATTGATAAACTTGATGTGTGTTTGGGATTATTGTCCTGCTGAAACACCCGACTGTGTCCAAGTTCCAATTTGAGGTTTACTTGAAGAATTTGGAGGTAATAATCCTCCTTCATTATTGCATCCACCTTGTGCTGTATACAGAACCACTGGCAGCAAATCAGCCCAAGAACATGATGCTACCACCACCAAAACATACACCATCGGCATTGGGCTTGTCCATGTGAGCAACTGTTAAATTTCATTTGATCTTAACAGTGTCAACTTTGGACCAGGGGATAGAACTCACTTTACCTTGGACAGTGACACTGGTGTTCCAGAATTTTCCAGTTCATTTCAGGCTTGAGCCTTGGTGGTTCCTGGGCTGTTCTGGAATATCCTAACCAATTTCATCCTAACAAATCTGACATTCTGGTTCTTCTTCCAATGGTGACACATCTGTACAATTGTTTGAACTGACAATTATGGAATCTGCAGTTGCTTAGAAATAGCTCCAAGAGATCTTCCCAACTTGCGTATCCATCCATTCGCTTCCTTCCTTCCTTTTAACCAATTCAGGGAACCAGGAGGGCTGAAACCTATCCCAGTTACCATAGGATAGAGGCGGGGTACACCCTGGACAGGTTGCCAGTCTGTCGCAGGGCTAACACAGAGAGACATACAACCATTGACACTCACATTCACACCTACGTGCAATTTAGACTCATCAGTTAACCTAAACCCACTAACTGGACTGTGGGAGGAAGCCGGAGTAACCAGAGAGAATCCAAGCAGACTTGGGGAGAACATGCAAACTCTACACAGAAAAATGGTTGATTCAAACCCAAGACCTTCTTGCTACAAGACAGCAGTCCTAACTATCTCACCAACAGCTGCCACTCCAACTTATGTAAATCTACAAGTCTCTTCAGTGAGTTCCTTGAATTTTCCAATTGTTCTGAGTATTCTGAGTCAGTCCAATGAGTGCTGTCAAACAAATCCTTTTTATGCTGCAAAGATAAACCCCCTGCTGCACCCAATCATAATCCCTAATGAGGAGCTAATGGGCCTTAGCTTTGTTAAGACGTTGTAGAACCTACAGCACCACCTATTCAAATATTAAAATGACTGTTCTTTAGAGTAATTAAAAATGGATTCCGTACAATCGTTCCACCCTTAAAACAAAACAGCTCAAAGAAACCATTAAAAGCCCAAAACTAGCATCACAGTCATGCCCTTGATGAGCAGATGTAAACTTCTCACCACAGCTGTATGTGGCTGCAGAGCATCAATCTGACAGGCCACGCCACTAAAATGCTCCTTATCTACTAAAAAGATAAGGAGCACAGGAGAGGAGATGGATTACAGACAAATGCACCAGTGTTGAGACACCAAACACTTACTGGAAAGATATGGTTTGTTTGTTTTTTCATATTTGGCCATTTTACCTTCGGCCATCCTGGAATGAGTCTGCTGCAAAGATCAGAAAAGCTGCAGTGGGCCAGGACGTGACATAAATAATGACGCAGGAAGAACAGCTGAGGATAAAAATAAGTGATTTTCTCTGTAATATCTTCACACACACATAAAGACTGCTTCATGTGACATCACAGTGACGCGTATGTGAGTCATTGTGCCACGCTGGCTGGAGCACCAGGGGATATCCGCCCCTCCGGCTGCTGGGGAGGGCAGATTACTGGCTCACATGCTCAGAGTACTTCGGGGGTCACATGTCTCATCTGCTGGATTCAGTTTGCCACAAATGAATGGGATACTGTAGAGCAGAGGCATGTTTTAAAGAATTCCCCGCCAGTGGTCAAGGCATTAATGGATCTTTAGATCAGTAATGTAAGAGAGAGCGGCCAGTAAAAGCAGTTAAATGAGCTACTGTAAGTAGAAATAAAACGAAGGGCTATTACAGAGAGTAGAGACACAGGAAATGATTCAGCGGGAAGAAGATGACGACAGCTGCTTCTTGAAAACCCATGGTTTCAGTCGGAGACTGCAATGACTTGGCATTTCAGCCAGTAAAGATACAGTTTATGCTTTCAGCTGTGGGTTTGAGTGGTCACTTCATGAAAGACAAAGAACAAACCCTGTGGGAAAAATCTGGTTTAAACCACAAGTTTCCACTCTGCATCCCATGTGACCAATCCTCCTGTTTCAGAGCTGAGTTTATGACACTCAAATCATGTAACTGGTCACAGGAAAGCCTTTATAATACCAAATGATGTACTAGGGGTGCAATTTTACAGCAGGCAGAACAGCTGAAACAACCAATCAACTAAATGGCTGGTGATTCATCTGCAACAATGGCAGTTTAAGTCAATGTATTATGTAAATGTGTAAACTAGCAACCCTGAGTATCTGAGCTAGGAATCCAAGAAGGTCATGTTCCAGATTCATGAACATTTTTAACTCCATAGACGTTGAAAATAAGAAAGTAAATCATTAATGAAAGTTCTACACAGCATGACTGTTAAAAATCTGTTATTTTCATTATCAGTGAACCTGCTCTTAGCTGCTGAGTCATGTATGTTATCCATGTGGATTCAGAGGCAGACCCAGCTGCTGTGGTACCACTGCTGGCCACACCGGCTGCAGGTCACAAAGGTCATTGCATCCTCGTCTGGGCCGCCCTGCCTCACCCACGCAGGCAAGAACAGAACCCCTCTGGACACCTGCGTCACCCTACAGTCGGACCCCCCGCATCTTTTGCAGCGAATCTTCTCCGTCCGCGTCCCCTCTATCCCTTGAGGAAGCTGCCTCTCACTCACGCCCTGGGAGGAGTACTCCTCCCTCAGCTGCCGCAGCTCTGCGCTGGCCATATCCGCCGCAGACATGCGGGCGAAGGCCTCGGGGGACAGGGAGCCGCTCAGGAGGCCCTGATGCAGGTGGCCGCTTTTGGGATTCCTCAAGTTGGCCACCTTGCTCCTCACACAGGCTTTATATTTGACCTGGTTGTGTTTATGAAGTTCGTGGACGTGCCGCTCGATGTCTCGCGCCAACTCAGCAGCCTTGTGCTGATCGGGGGCAGAGGGGCAGAGGGCAGCAAGGAGGAGCTGCACGCATTTGGTCCTCACGTTATCTGGAGATGAAGCAGAAGTATGAGCTTTGGGTCCAGGTTTAGCCTCCATAGATGACTGTTCTCCTGCAGCATTCCCCTCTCCACCATCACATGTTTGGGCAACAACCGCACCACCCACGGCCTCTTTTGGTAAAGAAACACCGGCAGGGAGCTCAGGATCCTCACTCTCCTCTGCGCACTTCACCCCTTGCCTGTCCTTCGTGTACTGTCTCTTCCACTTGGACAGCAAGCTCTTGACTGTCTTCTTCACGCTGTCATCAGTGCAGGTTTTCAGGAGCCTGTAGAGCACTTTGACGATGTCCGTTGTTTCCAGCTGTTCCGCTGTGACGTGAGACTTCTGGAGGTCACCAAGGAGGGTCAGGATGTTCCCATAGCTTCTGTCTGCACTGAATTTCTCTATCTGAAGAGCACAGCGGAGCATCTCCTTTGGATCCATCGTGGCTGCAAAGACACAAAAGCAAAGATGAAACAATGAATGTTTTTTTCTTAATGTGGTGATGTTTGCCCCTCACTGCAAAATGAAGCAGTGCTCTCCTGAAAGCACAGCAGTATGTACCACTTAGAAACACATTAAAATAGACTTTTGCACGTGTTTACCTGAGTTCCTTCATGGTTTGCAGTTTCTTCCTGCTAACAGTGAACCTAGCAAACGTCTACACGGGAGCAGCCATGTTGAATGTGTCTTCACGGGAGAAAAATGCCAGTGTTCACCTCTAGATGGAGCTGTAGCCTCACAAAGGGAGGGTAGTGCAGGTAGTTTCCCATCAGTTTCTTAAAATGGAACTATATGTATATATATATGTATGTATGCAATCTTTTTTCCCTAAAAACAGGGATTGATGCAATATTATAAATGAAACCTCTTTGCAATGAAAGTGACCCTGAATCCCCGAATCATCCTTTGAGTACACTGCGGCCTGTTTAATCTGAAAGTATCCCAGCAGAGCCTTCCAGCTGTGCTGTCAGTCTGTGATTTATCTAAAATGTACTGTGGGATTAGTGCTTTATGTGAGGATTTAGGTGTGTGCTTTTGGATTTTGCAGGTTACTCCCACGGCCAAACTTCTGTCTATTTTAACACCTCTTTCCTGTTTTTCCCACAATAACAAATGTGGATGAACCTGCGCTAAACCACACGAGGAGCTGAGGGTGTTGTCCAGACAAAGTGTTCGATTTCAAATGTGTGTTGCATTAATGGCTATTATTATAGCCTTGTGTTCCTTCTTTTCAGCCCCTGAGATCGAGATGAAAGATATTTGGTTCGGCGTGCAGAAACGTGTAATCCTCGCATCCAAGCAGCCAAATGACCTGCAGACAGGAATTCAGTGGAACACATCTCGTGACAAGATGAGGCAAGTCTTTCAGCTGTGCTGCAATTACATGTTGTGATGGAAGAAGATGATTGAGTGTTTAGGATAATTCATGGTTGTGGAGCTAAGACCAGAAACGTTCCAGCGGACGTATCCGTTCGCACGTAGTTGTTAGTATTTCGTGGAAACCTGGAACATGGTTTGATGTAATCACACCATCGACGGTGACGTGAATGAGAGAAAAATGGAGGCTTAATTGCATGGCTGAAAGGTTGATTATGTATTAATTGGATGTTGTCTGAATGGGAGCATATCTGAATATTGACAAAACAATTCAATAATACCTTTAGGGATTTATGGAGTGTACGGAAATTGCTGGAGTGATGAGGGAGGCTGATTTAGTCTGTGTTTGTTTTTTAGTTTGCCTATTTTGCTGCTTTATTCCCTTTTTCCCAACAGCACGGCACATTCATCATCATTTTTTGTTTCCAAACATGCAGCACTGACTCACCCGAACACACTCATACTAACTACTAAAATAATATAACGAAAAGGAGTTCGTGCTTTTCATGGTGAGCAAAGAAGACCAAATGTAAACTCATCGCTAGGACTGGTTTGGACCCTCTTTTGGCTTCAGAACAGCCTCAGTTCTGTGTTGCACAGATTCAACAAGCTGCTGGAAACATTCCTTAGAGTTCTTGATCCATATCGACATGATAGCATCATCCATTTGTTGGCTGCACATGGCTCCGTGATGTGAATCTTCTGTTTAACCACATCTCGTTGGTGCTGCATTGCACTGGGATCTCATGACTATGGAGGATATTTGTGACACAGTGTTTAATCCTGGAAGCAGCCAGCAGACGATGGTACACTGTGGTCATGACAGCATGAACGTGGTCAGCAGCAACACTCAAGTAGACTGTGGTGTTTCAATAAGGCTCAGTTGGTACTCAAGGGTCGAAAGGCATGCCAAGAAAATATCCCCTACACCGTTACACCAACACCAGCAGCCTGAACTGAGGCTGGATGTTGTTTATGCTAAATTCTAAACGCTGGAGCAGAAACGTTTGGTGAACTTGTGAAAATCTTAGACTCAGTTTTCTGTTAGCTGGCAGGAGTGGCGCCGGGTGTGGTCTGCTGCTGCTGTAGCCTTTCTTTTACCTTTACATTCAGAGATGCTGAGATGGTTGTGATGAGTGGTTATTTTAGTTACTGTTGCCTTTCGATCAGGTCAAAGCAGTCTGCTCATTCTGACCTCAGCCATCAGCAAGGATCTGAATGCACAACACATCAAACCTTGAATAACAGAAGACCACACCCAGGGTCGCCGAGGCTACGATTTACAAACGCTCACCAAAAATTGGACATTAGAAGATTGAAAAAACGTTGACAGTTTGTCTCAATTTCTAACGCAACATTCAGATAGTAGTACACATTTGGAGTAAATAACATGAAAGCATGGGTCATGCAGGCTTGTATAACCAGTGGTGGTGTAATGGTGTGGGGGATATTGTAGAGTAGATTATAGCGACTTATCTTGCAACATAAGGCTAAAGGTAAGCACAAAAATAAACGATGTCAAGAGGTGTTCCTTTACACAAGAAACAAATCATAAAACCCTCTACATTATCAAAATCTTAATTATAAGGACAAATATTTTTGTACAGTCCTTTATAAGTTACTTGAGAATATATGTATTTTTCTGCCCATGTAGGAAGTATTATTTTCACATCTGAGGTGCTGGTTTCAACAAATTTGGCGATAGCTGCAGTGGCAGAAGTTGTAAAGCCTTCCACGACTCCTCTGACTGTGAATTGCATTCATAATTAGAGATAAACAGAAACCACGAGCTGCCTTTATATCAAAATGAGCTTTTTATTCACTGAAGCACTTTTAATAGTCCTGCCAAACCATATATGTTATTATTCACACAAAAGCCCAGATGAAATGTAATTAGACGAGCAGGGCGCCATTATGCAACTGCTGGTGTGACATCACCCTCCTGATCTTACATTAAAATGTGCTTTCAAGATTCACGCAGCTGGGGCCGATAGCAGTGCAGGCCTCAAGGGAAAATTGATTTGGCGTCTCTTCGCATAAAAGCTTCTGGTTCTCAAGTTCAAAGAGCTGCTTTTAAAACCCCAAATGGAAGTCAAAGCTTCCAGGAGGCTTTTAGCAGCGTTAATGTTTAACTTTTCTTCTCTGGCTTGAGGAGTTTTCTTTGAGCGTGTGAGGAAATGTGCCGTGTGGGATATCCGAGGTTCTGTGTGCGAGCTTTCTTTTGTTAAGTGCATTTTGTGAACTAAAACTCCAACCTTTTACTCAAGCAGAAGGATCCTGAGTGTTGACCCCCTCCGAGGTGTGGATTGAGATGGGTGGGGTCCGGCTGAGCCATCAGTGGACACGTGTAAAACTCCTCTTTCTGTGGTTAAATACATTAAACCTGCTAAATTTTGAACCCTCAAACACATGCGACTGATTTCCATCACAAGAGTCACAAGACTCCTTGCATCTTATCAAGTCATATCAGTGCGGCCTGCTTGCACTTGTGCACTTTCTTATCAGTGGGAATGGAATTTTACCAGCACGCAGCTGCTGTGACAGCCGAGCGCCGAGAGGTGGCGCTCTCTGCACTGCGCTGGTTTGAGCCCTATGAGGAAGTGGAGTCCTGCTGTATCACATCCTGCTCTTGTTGTCCCCGCCTTCGAGATGGCGTGTACGCATGAGCGCACACACATACGCGCACACACTACCCCGCCCTGAGCTTGAGAAATTCTGAGGAGGAGCAAGGCCTTCTTGTTAGAGTGATCAGCTTTTTCATGGTCAGACATTCATGACAACATGGTAAGTCCCTGCACCCGCAACCACGACCTGCAAATACTCCCAACGCTGCCAAGTGCATGTGTGACAGACAACAAAGTGAAAAAGTGTTAAAAGCAATCGTCAGTCACATGCTGCTGAGTGTCAGTGCAATGATAAACCTTGTTCTTCACAGGGTGAGAGGAGGTTAGAAAACAGGAAGAGCTACGCATATTTGCTTTTTCTTGGCAGAAGTCTGATCGGACTTTTCGGTGGAGGAAGAGGAAATGTTTTTGTGTTTTCTTCCCATTTTTGACATTCCAAAGGAAAAAAATGTGAACTTTACCGCAAACAGCAGCATATTTATTGTTACCTATTTGTTTAAAGTGAAACGAGTTTCATCATGTAATGCTCTATAATTAGAGTGCTTTGCCTTTCATATGTTATTAAATATGATGAAAATAATGTGTTTTATTTATTTATGTGATCTCTCTGTAAAAGCACATGCGACAGAGACTGTGGGGTTTTTGTGCTGTGAGAGCAAAGTCAACTCTTATTTTGTATCCATGCTCAATGCTCTTGACAGGTCGTGTGTGTGTGTGTGTGTGTGTGTGTGTGTGTGTGTGTGTGTGTGTGTGTGTGTGTGTGTGTGTGTGTTGAGAGGGACTCTGGCAGTACCCTACCCATCATACCCTTCCCATCCGTCATTACCTTGAGGGTAATCACTGATGACTGGACTGGATTCTGTTTGTTTTGCCTCAGGGTTCATTCTGTTTCGTCTGAAGCGCTGCAAAGATTTTTCTTCTGTTTGTGTGTGTGTGGGAGGGGCAGGAGTAAGGGGGGGGGGGGGGGGGGTTAATAAATGTTATAAAGAGGCAAAGTACAGACAAAGTGTTGTTTTTTTAGCTTGTGCTTATTTGGAGTCCTGCAAACCCCGAAGCAGGAAATGAGCCTCCCCAAACATGAAACCGCTAAGAGCACAGTTGCTATGTCTTCTCTTGCTGATCATAAAAATTTTCCCATTTGATTAAGAAAAAACCCCTCTGTTTTATCAGAAGCGATGAGGAAGTGCAGACGATTGTGACTTGTTTGTGCTTTGCTCAACAGCAGAGTCAAAGCAGAATCACGAGACTCACTCGAACCCTTTTCTTGATTATGGTGAAACAATGCTGTGCAAGGTACTTTTTTAAGCAACTCAATTTCATAGCGTCTCTTGGGATGTGACGCAGCACTTGATAGCAGTTCAAAGCAGACTTGGGGGCTCAAACTGTGCACTCTGAAATAGTTTCATTAAATTGTTTCCTTTTGTATAACTGCCTCTGTTAACCCTTTGTACCAAAGAGAAAATTTTAGCATTGATTTTGCTATTCTGATCCTCTGAGGGTTCAACCATATGTTTCCTCCCCTGTACAAATAATTATCCACATTGATTCATCACATTTGTTTTCCCATGAACGCCCCCTTCCTCTCTCTCCCACACACACACACCAACTGGACGCATGCTCTGCCTTATGGGAAATCCACCAGCCGGTGGGCCCGGGTTACAAATAACCACATCCTCCCCACGTTGCTCACAGTTGTGCAGCATCCACTGGACTTTTGTAATGTGATCACAGCGGAGGCTCAAAGTGTGCACAGGTGTGAGGTCCTGCTCTTTGCTTTGGTTCAGCTGCGTGTGACATCAATTACACTCAAATTTAAGACACACACCAAAAGACGAGTCTAAGGGATTCAGAGCAAGTATGTCTGATAGATGATGACACATGTTACTCACGGTAACCACATGACGTCCAACTGCAACTGAGCAGAGAAAAGAAACCAACAAATACAATTTTGGTGACTCATGAAAAAATCCTCATATAGGTCTCAACTAAGCTCGCCTGTGTCACTTCTGAAGCCCACCAACAACCACAAATAAGCATCTAGTGTTGGCTAACATCGTCCTTAACCTTGTTCTTCTACACCTCACACAGTTGGCAGAACAGTTTATTTTATATAGCATTTTAAAATAAATTTCACTTGTGCTGCTGGTGGTTTATTTTTAGCATTTGTTGTTCTGTGCTCATATTTGGACATCTTAGGGCAACAAGAGCAGGAGCAAGAGCCCAAAGAAAAGGGCAGCCATTAGTGGCAGCAGACAGTAAGGAAATGGGGTGGAAGTGGGTTGCAAAGTGGTTTGCAGTGTAGCAGAAACCTGCTAATACTTGCTTAAACCACACGCCCTATATATGATTGAGTAATAGGATGGCCAAGTGTAACACAAAAACATCAGCTGACGGGCACTGGCACTGAAATCAGGCGACTTTACATAATATTTGCTGCCATTTACAAGCCCTCCGTGTCTACATTTCAGTGTTTTTTTGTTTGAAATATTTTTTCAATTCAATTTTAACAGCAGTCACCTCAAACCACTTCATATTTTAAGGTATAGACCCTACAGTAATACAGAAAAAAACACAACAATCAGACAACCCCCTATGAGCGAGCAGATGGCAACAGTGGGAAGGAAGAACTCTCTTTTAACACTAGGACTCGGGGGGGCCAGCCTCCTGCTGCGACAACTGGAGGGTTCCTTATTCTGCTTTGAATTTCCCATTAATTTAATTTGATTTATATAAATGTGCCATTAGATGTAAATATCACACGAGGTTGGCTCCGGCCCACTGTGTGTATAAACGGTTCCTATAAAAAATAACATTAAATAATGCTGGAAAAGGTTGGCAATGCTAATTATTTCTGTTCTGAACTTCTGCAGCAATTTTGCAAATCATCACGCACACACATCAGAAAGATTTTTCACTTTCTCATAAAATGTAAACCCGCACATAACCGCCCCCCACACACAGTTAAGCATCTCTTTGTAAACAACATTTAAATAGGTGTGACAAAGTGAACGATAACAGCTGAAAGTGCCTTTATCTGGGAGGGCGCTGCCTTGTGTGTGAATGGAACAACAGAAGGCCTTTGTCTGGTGTGAGCCATAATATCTTCTTTCACCCCGACATGAAGCAGAGGCAGGACATATCGAGCTGTTTCAGGGACCAGCTTTGGTATAAACTCCTCGGAGTCTAAATGTCCCAAGATAGCTCTGTTACTTTTTAACATGAGAAAGTTCCCCTGCGAGAGATTAATGATTCATCCAATACACACTTTTAGCTTTTAGGGGGAAAAGGTTAACACAAGGTAGGGGATACACGCAACAGTCAAACTTGTGATTTATTGTTTTTCAAAAAGGAAAGGAGAGAGAGTGCACGTTCTGTCCTCTTTTTTTTTTACATTTTTAGCCGGCCTCCCCCTCCCCCTCCCCATCCCCCTCCCCATCCCCCTCCCCTCTCTGGTGATTTCCGTTGGGTGATTGAGCCTGAATTCCTGATATCCCACAGTTAAGATTCATAGCCCTGTAGTGTGTGTGGACAGGACACTTCTTAACCCCTTAACTTTCTTTTACCTTTCCCTTTTCCTCTCTTTTTGCTTTTCTTTCTCCTTCCTTTTCTCGCTCTCCTTCACTTTGCTGCCCCCACCACCACCACCCTCCAAAAACCCCCTTGTAGATTTACTAAATGCATTCCTCCCCTCCCCTCTTACATCCTCCTCTCGGCGCCCTGTCCTCCACTTCAGCTGTCTGCTGGAGGCACGATCGGGAGGCGCAGTGTGACACAGAGTATGGAAAGCTGAAGGTAGAAAAGAGTGGGGAAAAGAAAAGTGTGGGATGAGGTGAGACTGTGCCTGGGCACAAGCCATGGGAATGTACACACACATTTTGAGTTCATGTGTTTGTGTGCACACACACAAACGCGCATGCATGCTCTTACAGATTGCTGATTGGTCATGTGTCAAATACAACAGCAGCCAACGGAGTGCAGGAGTCATCGCCGCTCCCTTTGAGTAATCAGTAAGGGGATGTACAGACACACACACACACAAATGTATGTATGCACACAGACACACACAACAAACACAAACTGTTTTATTCGAGATGAGAGAAAGCTGTGAATAGAAAATGTGTTATAAGCAGTGGAATCACACCTACAGTTCTGATTGAACAAAAATAAAAACATTGAAAAATCATTGCGTTGTTGGACTTCGCTTTCATTGTCATACAGCAACACAATATAAGTGAGCAGCTGTTAACACAACGCCGCATTCAGTCCACGTAGAGAAAAAAGGGTTAACATGAAAGCAGTAAACGCACCTTTACTCGTTTCATTACTTTTAATATTTAGTCAAACAGTCTAACTAAGTACGGTGCGACTAGCAGCTCAAATCAAAACACTTTGACTGTCACATCACATGTGCAGGTACACTGGTACAGTACAGGCGAGTGAATCCTTGTGTGAGAGCTTCACAGCAACAGAGGCGTGCAAAACTACAATAACATAAAACAAGCAAAACATAAGAACGGCTAAATCTGAGAGTAATAAATATCTGTACAATATAAGAGTGTATGCATTACTGGATGTGTATACTAAATATGTTTTTCTATGTGTGTGTGTGTGTGTGTGTGTGTGTATACATATTTTACAAATTAAATAGAGTAAACAATAAATAAAATATATAAAATATACAGAGGTTGGTAGTTGGATATTGTGCAAAACAAGTGGACATACATACAGTGTGGAGTGCATAATGTTGAAAGCTCGTGTTAGCTACAGACGTGACTGTGGTCACCGAACATGAAACGCATCTCTAAATTCAAAAGGCCGCGCGGCCAAATTTAGCCGCAGTAACTCTTTTTCTGTATGACTTTATCGGCCTGTCGCATCGCTGTGGAGGCTCAGGGTTATGGTTCTTTACAACGTTGCTTCAGTTGATTGAGGTTTGCAGGCATTTGTTTCTGCACGGCTCTTTTAAGGTCCCACCACAGCATTTCATTCTACTTGAGGTCTGAAGTTTGGGTTATTGCAATTCCTTGATTCTTTTCTTTTTCAGACATTCTGTTGTATCTTTGCAGCTCTGCTTGGGATCATCGTCCTTTTGTGTGACCTAATTTGGGCCAAGGCTGCTAAGAGTCACATGACTGTAGTGTTAGCAAAGTGTGGATGTCTTTGATGTACCGACTGCAGCAATAACAGACGCTGAAAACAAACAGGAGGGGATGAAGCATTGCGGAATTAACACAGTATTTATAAGATCAGTTGCGAGGAAATCCATGTTGCTAGACGCCAACCTACACATTTGCCAAACCACAGTGGGTTTGGACCAATCAGCATTCTACAAGGAACTACTGGCCAATAAGGCTGCAGTTCATGTTTTATGTTGCTAGGATTTTTTTTTTTTTTTTTTTTGAAGGTGAGCTCTTATTACAAAGATAAGGAATAATCTAACATTTAAGGCTTAGATGGCGACAGACACATGGTTCAGCCAATCATCTGCTAGGTATCTAAATGGAAAACTTCTTTGATGTTTTTTTGTGATAAGACTGGATCAGGTAACACCAGATATGCAAAACCAATCTTACCAAACAGTAAGACTGACTCGTTGAACCTCGACTCGTGTCCCATGTGGACTCTTAGTCACCCGCTGCGTGGTTAGATTCAGGAACTAAAACTTGTTTTGGTTTAGCAGAAAACCGTGATGATACCTGCTCATAATGTTAAAAAAGTCACCAAAGGCATTCACACGCAGGTAATGAACATTCATCCACACGTGATGAAACTGGAAACTTTATGGGAAATTCATGTGAGCTTGAAGATACCTGATGACATCAGCACAGTTTTGCAGAGCTGTGTTCATGCCTGTATATTTGGAAGCACCAAACAAATCCAGTCAGGACTGTACTTTTAGTTCAGACAGATAATGGCTTTTTTGTCCCAAGTTAACCTCCAATTTCAGGTTCAGCCACTTTAATTCTAGTCAAGAGCCCAGAGTGCGTTTCACCAAATTGAAGCTAAAGGCGTAAAGGCTTGCTGTGCACAGGTCAAACAAACCTCTCCAAGCACACACCCTTAAATCTGGACTCCTCCAACTCAACCATTTGATGACTGCCTGTCTGAAAGTCGTGTCTCCTTCAGTCCTGTCAGTTCTACGAATAGTTAACCTCTGCACTGCTGAAGGTGTGGAATGTGTAGTGTGATATGAAGACGTGTCAAACGGAGGAGGCGAATCTTGTCTGCAGATAAAAATCTATTCAGGGGATGAAAGCTGCTCTTACAATGAGACTGGTACAATAACACACTGAGCAGGGGGAGGAGGCGACATCTGAAGACAGAGTGCAGGTCATGCTCCTTTTAATCTCCTTGGCTTTGAACTGAGTGCTGAGCTACTTGGTTGAGCTGAGGTAAACCACAACATTGCGTCTCACTTCCTCGCATTGAGGCAACACGCGGCGCTTCTCTCATTCCAAAAGGGGAACTTTAGAGTAAAAAAACACGCACACACAGTCACACACAGCTTTGAGGAAGTAACACTTGACAGGAAGATGGTGTATAGATATCCAGCCCGGGGCTTGTTTTACTAAAATCAGGTGGAAATAGTTGCAAGCAGGGAGGAATAACGCAGCTTATTCATTTTTGCTGACGCCACAACATTTGCATCGTGACAGAAAATGTACATTTTGTCTCAGTGTTGTCTCACAGGCGTGTCTCTGCACAAAAGTCTATCAAAGCAGCAAGATGCAGTCCTTCAATCTTCACGCCAGCCTCGGTTGCTTCTCATATCAACTTCCTTCTACACATCAAACTATCTTATAACCTCTTTAAATCCAGGCACTTACATCAGCTCTGGAGACTTTCTAAATGACCATTTTAGGCCATCTTATTTCGTCGCATAAGCTCAAGAAAAGACATGTGGAGACTGTTGGGTTAATTGTGCGCACTCTGACAGTCTGTGAAACAGCAGCTGTGGCCAGGGGTGGAAAAGGGGAAATGTTGTCTGCACAAGGCAAAAAAAAGGTTCACAATTTCACCCTGGCTGCCTCGACAGACTTACATAACAGTGAACATATGAAAGCAAAAAAAAGTGCAGGAGAATAAAAAAAAGAGAGAGGGAACGATAGAGGAGAGGGAGAAAAAAGAAACCAGATGATGTCATGGCTTTCATAGTAAAAGAACGCGATCAAGTCAGCAGGGCAAACGCACAAACACCAAACTTTTTTTCCCCCTTTTGTCTCATTCTTTCGGTCTCATGTGGAGACTCTGAAAGGCAGCTACAAAGCAGCCCTCGAGTTTCAGCAGATGTGGCAACCTGGCCTTATTTGGCATCCCAGGAAAGGGGGGGGGAGGAAGGAAAGAGGGCGGCGAAGGCCAAAATTCCACATCAGGTTTTTATCAAAGACTGATCTGGAGTCAGCAGCAGGCTTTAAAGCACAGCGTGAACGCAGAATAACAATATCTGGAGGTTATCAAGGCCGCCATTTTGAAGCCTGAAGTCTTTGCAACACAGACAGGACTCATTGCTAGCTTAGCTGCTCTTCCTCTGCTCAAGCGTTGTGGCTAAAATGTGTTAATGTGAAGAAAGTGCAAAATCTGCCATGCAAACTCATGTCGGTGCCCATGTAGAGGTTTCTCTGTCTGTCACTGAGTATGGTGACCTCGGAGCACAAACAGTTCATTTTGACACATAAAGACACATTCAGCTGCTCACATCTGACAAAACAACCAACAGGAAGCAGAACAGACACCTCCTTGTCTGCTCTGTGCTCGCCGGTTTCAGAAATAGCCGCCCCCGCTGTTATCAAGCCTGGGTCACACTTCCTGCCTTTCTGCTGCTTGAATCCACGCGATGGATTCTGGGTAAAGGGACCCATGATGAAGTAGGGTCTGCCCCCCCTTATCCCCGCCCGCCTGTGTTAGCAGCAGGAAGTCAGCGCTCCCACTTCCTCCTTGGCGAGGGCAAATGCAGAAGTGCAGAGGGTTTCGAGAAGGAGAAAGGTCGCTCTCAGTTCTCATTCAGAAACTCTTCACCATCCTCTTCCTCCCTGTTATCAGAATTCACAAAGACAGGGATGTTCCACGTTGTTATTATCAGTTTTGAACTGTCTCAACCTACAAAGCAAAGAAGTGACAAGTGTTAATGTTTGTTCTTCTTTTGCAAATTAAAAACATATAAACAACTTAAGACGCATGGAGCTCATATCTGCCAAAACGCTAAGATAGCAGTCAGAACACAAATAAGACAAACAAGTTTATACTTGAAAACGATGATGCATGTTCACAAAAAGTCAGCACAGAAAAAAACACCTGCCAAAGTGGGATTTCTGTTGTTCAGCTGCAGCTGCATCTTACTCCACTTTCACAACACCTTTAAATATCTTTGCTTTCACATGCTGTCAGATAATGCCTTGCATGAACTAGCTAGCTTGACCATAAGGCAACCTTTATTCGTCATTAGCGATGAGGTGTTATTGTTGTGGGACACTTCCTTCTATGACTGAAATAACACCTGTGGTAAAATTATTTAGACGCACTGTGAGAAAATGCTGTAAATGTTGTTGCTGCAAACAGTATAATACAGTGTTTCTATGGGAACATAACATATAAGCATTATACTGCAAAGCATATGTTGTGTGAAGCAAAGTAAAATACATGTTTTTATAGATCAGATTACGGTAGGCGCACTGTAAAATATCAGATGTTTGTTTTTTATTCATGGTTTCTCTTTATAGGCACACGTGTGTTACATGAACCAGCCATGCACCACCTTTTATAACCTCAGCTAGTTTGCAATGCTTGTCCATAGTTGGGCCCCTTGTTAGCTTGCAAAGCCAGCTGCTAATACTTTTGTGTAATTTAACAGGGGAGCTTCTTTCCAGTATTAAATGTTGGCAACTTCCAAAGTATATATTTCACCTGGCTCGGTGCTCGTACTGTAGCTGTAAACTGTTAATAATGTTTGTCCCAAAGGTCACTAAGTATGATCTATGACCAGCTATGAGTCAGCTCCATGTCAGGCGTGTTTATACTTACAACGGCAGAACTAAACCACCTCCACCAAAAAACAGTGACAAAAAAACAGGCCGACATATTAGAGAGAAACTGCAGACATTAAGCACCATATGCAGTCTGATAACAGATAACCTTATCATAACAAACAGACTGGGAAACAAGTTTCCTGTTGTTGGCATTTCCATTTTGACGACCACAAAAAATTGCACGCTGTTGGAGGACTCTTCAGGGCTCCAAGCTCATATCCTCGCCTTAAAAAACACATCATCCCTCCCACATTCCTGAAACAATGGCTGCTCTCTGTACCAAATACAAAGGTTCCTCAGCTGAGGGATGTGTGGTAGAGAGAGAAAAATTCCCTCTTGATGTGGTAGCATATTGTCCTTGTAATGGGCAGGTTATCTGGCTGGTTTCAGTGTAACAGAGGAAGGGGCAGCCCACATTCTTTAGAGGTGAGCTCATGCTTGAAAACCCTCAATACTTGCTTTAAAATCCAACAACCAGCTGAGACTGAGGTGGATAATTTGCTGCAGCGCGCGTACCTGTTTTCCTTTTACCTTTAATTCATTCCTGCCACCCAGCACCAGGGTGTTGTAAATATTGCAGTCATACCCTCACCTGCAGTTTTCACATTAAAAATGTGTGAAGAATGAAAGCGTTTCACTAAAAACATGCAGAGAGTCTTAATGGAGGTTCCTCCTTTCTGCAAACAGTGAGGAAGATAAGCATATATTTAGCATTGCTTGGTTTTCGGTGAGCTTTGTTTCTTCCTCTTTCTTTTTCCCCAGGAGATTCTGAGCCAGAAGTACGTCTTATCGTGGCACCGATTACCACAGAAGAAGGGACACATTAAGAAAATTCCTGAAAATGGGAGCATGTTCGTTCGTGTCCAAATAAGGCTGCACGCTGGCACTTGGCACAAAAGTGAAAACATGAGGTAAGAACGACAAATCTGAGCCTGGACGTGAGTTCCACACAACGCACAAAAGGAGAGAGCTCGTTTTTCAACGCCCACGTCACAAAAACACGAGAAGTGACCTCCTGAGCTCAGGTGTGGTCACAAAGAGTGAGAGTTCAGACTGTTAGGAGGACTTAATAAGAGCTCTGTGCTCGGCACACCTGCTGTGAAGTTTGTTTTCAGTCCCAGCGATGGGAAATTTTCTGGCTTTCTGGGAAGTCTAATGCATATTCATCCTGCGCCTCTTACTTTACCTGCCACAGTCAATTCATCACCCAGCTTTGTGCGCACTCACACACACACTCACACAGACACGCACAAAATGAACAACAAAGACTGCTAATGAGCAGGAATGCCCACAGATCAGTGGAACAGCACGGCAGCTGTCGCAGCAGGGGGTCTTCTTGTTGGCTGGCTGTTGTCCGCAGCCAACAGTGCCCCTTCCTCCCCCAATAAGACAATGGCGTTTCCCGCCATGGGTGTGTTAACACTGTACAGTGAGAGACGGGAAACAAGAATAACTGGCAGTGAAGGAGCAGAGCGAAGACAGGAGAGGAGGCGGGTGATGGTTCAGAGGCCACGGGGTTGAGTCGCTTCAGCTAGCACAAGCTGGCTTTCCAACATTGCTGTCCAGTGCTAAAAAAAAAAGGAAAGAAGAGAGAGAATCATGGGGGAGTGTCATCAGCTGAATACCACAGGAGCAGGCGTAACAGTGTCTAAGATAAAAGCCCCACATTTGAAAGCTGCCTCCCATCTTTGAAAATTACAGGGTGCGATACAACAAGTTAGGCTATAAGAGTTTAACTAGCACAAGGTTTGAGTTAATTGCACCTAAACCCAACCTCCTATTGGTGAAGAGAGCTGCAGGTGAAACTGTGCAACTTATCGCCGGACATCTTTTTTCTTTTTCATGTTTTTTATTTGTGGCCATGCACAACTTTAATGAACATGTAGGCAAAAAAGCCTTTAAGATGTAGGAAAATAAGCCACAGGATAGCTGTGCCTCTGCTATTAGCATGTAAACATATTCAAAGATTTAGAGCAGGGAGGGAGTGCATGCTGGAAAATGGGCTTCAGTTTTGCTGCGGCCAGAATAATCCATTAAACAATTTTACTGCCATAATCCCCCCAGCTGTATAATAAAGAGCAGTTTTACTTTCCACATTCCTCGCCATGCAGCGCACATTACCGCCTCACAGCATCAACAAAACACCATCGTCATTCAAAACATCCCAAACATGCGGTAATTTATACTTCACTCTTAATTCACATACGATGTGTGTGATGACATAAGTGGAACAGAAGCGGTTACAGTAATTCCCATCTGCTGCAGCGGCTCAGTCTAATGTCTGAGGAATGTGCAGCAGGAGACGCTGGCTCGCGGAGGAGGAATGTTCAAATTACTCTGGTCTGGATTGAGTGTGTGTGCGTGTGTGTGTGTGTGTGTGTGTGTAAAAGGATTGAAATACTAAAGAATAGAAGAAGAGATGAACATGTCTTGATGGACAGTGAGAAAAAGCGTAGTGTAGTTCAAAGGGAAAATGATGGGTTAACTGCATCTGTGTGTGTGTGTGTGTGTGTGTGTGTGTGTGTGTGTGTGTGTGTGTGTGTGTGTGTGCACGCGCGCGCACCCACATGCACACCTCTCCTCCACAATTTGTCAGCCTGCGCTGTGCTGCTAGATGAATGCAGGGATTACATAAGATGAGGTCTGATTGGCTGCTTCTGAGCACGATAACTGGACTGGCCTGCACAGATACATCCCGGTGGATTATGGGTAATATTGGAAAGTTGCATTAAGGGCAGACTGTCTGTCTGACCGACTGTTCGCTCTCTCTCTGAACTCCATTGATAATAATACTCGTATTTGTGCTGCAAAAAGCACTGTATTTTTCAAAATAAAAGCTTTAAAAATAGTGTTTGCAGGTAAAAGCATAAACGGAACAAAGTTACTAATGAACACTTGGGACAGGATTACATATTGCATAAGGACATGACTAAAGACATATTAAAAAGCCATTTCAGGTGAAGATGATTGCTTGTTTACTTGGTTGTCTCCAACTGGATGCTTGAATTTAGTCAAACTGAGTATTTTATCATTTGGGCCTCTGGCAGGCAGGTGAAAAACAGTGATTTCCTCCATTTGAAATAATTTTAGCCCCGTGTTTACAATATCTGAGAGATCATTGTGCTTCACTTTGTATATTACTTGTTAAGAGGGAGCTGATAAGCCAGCTAGCTACCAGACAAAACAAAGATGCTAGAAAGGCCTGCTAATGTTTTGCTCAGTCGCTGGCAGCTCTTCCACAATGAGGTATTATATAAACATTTAGCTGGGGTTAGCTTTCTATCTCTCATGGGTCATGTTGTGGTGATTGAATAAGACTAGGCTGTAAAGCCCAGCCATCATGTGACCCTGCCCTACAGGCATGGCTGAAAGCATGGATAGGTCTCCCCAGCTAACTGCCAGATACAACATAAAGAGCCAAGTACTCACATTTGTCATTAAAAATAACTTTTAAAGGCAAAAAAATATATATTTCTTCAGGTTTAAGCAACCATTAAATGTGTATAGTGTTGATTTCATGTTGGGAACGTCTCATTCCAAGCACCCTTAGTGGAAATATCTGAAATGTCAGACAAAAGTAGAGGTAAAAGACAATAATCTCATGCTCTGGGTGACTGTGGCAGGCCTGTACACGTTTGACCCCAGCTCGCACTGCAAAGACACACACCCACACACGGCGGCACAAACACAAGCTGAGAGCGAGCCCAAACACTCTCCCCCTGGGTCTGAAGCAAATCAGCGGATCAGCTCGTTTGAGTCTCAGCCATCGATTTCTCGAGCCATCTGCTCGCTTTTGGCCCTGGTGAACATCTCCATGACAACGTGGTGTTGATAAATGGAGGGGAGTGTTATTTAAGTCTGCAATCTGCTAATGTAGTGAAGTCAGTCCTGCTCTTCTTCCTTTGTATGTTTATTAAAAAGGCCGTCGCTGGCTGATGCAGTTGCCTGACAGAGATGAGCTGTAATCCTTGGATCAAAATTCTCATAACTGAGGGGAAGTTGCTGAGGATGGGAACACAAACACAGATTTTTAAACATTATCAACATCAGGAATGAGAAATAACTTTGCATCCATAATATGAATAAGTGGGGATTTTTTTTAGATCTTAAGCTGAAAAGTCACCAAAATAGGATCTCGAGAAACATCCTAAAATGGTTCTCACCCATTTAGCGCAAACCCAAACCACATCACAATATCAATTTGATTTAGAGGAAGTTTACATAGTGGTTTTGTAACTGTACTCTAGACCCAGCAAACAAAACACGGCGTACCCACTGCTACTCCAGTTCCCATGAAAACAAGTTGTTCGCCTTTTGTCTGCGAGGAGATCCGCTTTCCCGTGACCTTTACATTTGTGCTATAACCACAAGTTTTCAATTCCTCATAGGTTTGTCCACTCCCACTCGTGGCACTCATGTTTTATTACAGATTTCAACCTTTTGTCAGACTTGATAGTACAGTGCTATAACCTGCTGAATGAATGCAGAATGAAGGCTATAAATCTCCATCACAATGCTGCACATACTGTAGCATGACTTCAAAAGTGACCAGACAAGTTGTTTCAATGGAAAACTCGTGTTTAGGACACGCAGACAATGAATTACAGGGTGAGGTTTGTCTCTTCTTTCAGGAACAAACAGACCTAATAATGGGTTTTACCACTTTAATTTGCTGTTAATTACAGACTGCATATTTAAAAATAGGAAGTAGATAAAAATACTGCAGCTCTCCATATTAACCATATATAAACTTCCTTACTGATTGTTGAGACAGCACTCTACTTCAAAGACTATTGCACTTCAAAGTAAAAAAAAATGTGTTATTACAGTTCAGAAGGTACCACAGATTTTGCCTGTTTCACTTGCAGATTTTAAATGCTTTGTAGCTGACATCAGCTTTTTGTCTATTTCTTTCTGCTACAGGGAAAACATGTACATAAAGTACAGACAGCACAGACCTTCAGGAGGCTTCCAAAAGTTGACACACTAAAAGAAATGGGGCTTTTGGAGAGTACTGACTTAACAAGACAAGACCTGAAGTGGTGGACTTAAACATAGGTTTAAGTGAAGCGCAGCTAAAGAGCACGTGTATAAATATAAAGCATTTTTTTACTCTGAATCAATCAAATGCAAAGCTCATGCAAACTGAAATACCGAGCCTCCCTAATTATCTTTTAGAAGAACCAGGTTATTTATTTCCAGTCCTTAGTTCCAGTACCTTAGTGGGTTACTTTAGGCCTCAGTAACACAGGCCTAGAGACTGGTTTGCAACAACTGCTGGTAAAAAATTAATATTCCCGGACTGGTTGGTAGGTTCTTGCTTGCTGTCATTGGGTAAAATTAATCTCAAACAGAGATATGAACTGCACTAAAGATATATAAAAGATAAAAAGATAAATGCTGCACTAAAAACCAACAACCTGCAATTACTTTGACGGCTAGCAGTTTGCTGTGGTCACCTGTAGTTTGTACAGCAGACACCAACTTGGCAGCAAACACTTGCCCGGTACCGTATTTTTCAGACTATAAGGTGCACTTAAAATCCTTTAATTTTCTCAAAACAGTGCACCTTATAATCTGTGCCTTATGTATGAATTCTGGTTGTTCTTACTGACCTCGAACCAATTTTATGTGGTACACGGCGCTCACAAATCTGTCAAAAAATGCTTTAGTACGACTTTGGTAAGCTACGTAGCCGCACCGCTTGATGGATTGTCAGAGCATTATAGCTACCGTAGTCAGGAGCCTCGTGGAGTAATCTGGGTCTTAAACTCCGTCTGCTTCAGGTCCCAAAGTCAAACGAACACGGCAGCGTTGCTGCTTTACCAGGTGTAACAATTAAGTTTAACATCCAGGCATCCATGGAAACAGAATTTATTCAATTTAACAAAGTTAGAAGTTAGCAGGAAGTTAGCTCGCTGGTTACCACCTAAACATGATATAGTGTTCTGACTGACAGATTTCTGAGAAAATTCAAACGTACAGCTCTGCTATCACTTAACTAAACAGCAGTGACTTTTGTAACATTACTGAAGTTGGGCTAGCTGGTATATAATGATCGCTAGCGACACAGCTATGTTAGCATAACATAAACACAGTGAAGCTGGAGGATAAATGCTAACTTTTTTCCACTCTATAAAAGTTAATGTGAGGGACAAATGCAATCGCATGGCAGGATGCTGTAAACGGACCAAACTTCAATCAGGAGAACAACTGAGCTAATCCATCCACAATACGAGGTTAGTCATTAATATACTGCAACAACATGGGAATAGAGCAGAAGTGGAGGAAGCTAGAAGAATGAGTTGAGTAAAGTTTGACTTATCTGACTGTTTTGTTTCACTTAATGCGCCCTATAGTCCGGTGCACCTTATGTATGAAAACAGACCCGTTCATCGATAGTGCGCCTTATGGTCCGAAAAATACGGTACTTGCTAAGTGAAACTGTGACGAGTGCCGACCAACCCTGAAACTAAGAACGCCTGACTTCAAAGTAGAAGCCGACATTTTTAAAACATGTTAGTTTCAGCAGTAAGGAACAGCTTTTATTTTGAAGGCCAACATCATCCTTTCTGTCTGAGAAGCTTGGAAAGAACCCACACAGATATACATCTTCCAACGCGCTTTTACTAGTCCCTAAGCACCCCAAAGCGCTTTACACAACCAGTCATCCACCCATTCACACACACAAGAAACAGTTAGCCTGAATTCCTGCATATATTTAGCATCTGTACTGATTAACTGGATAGAAAATGTAAGCTTTAGATGCTTGTAAATGTATTACTTTAGCTTACCAGAAGCAGACTGGCTAATTGCAGGCTGTAGTTCTCAAAAAAAAAAAAAAAATAGAGAAGTGTATTTTCTAAAAGACCTTTAACTGCAAGTTCAGTTTTAACTTCAGTCATTTTATTGCTACTCCAATAAAAACGAATGTTTTTTCATCTCTTTTTTTAGTGCCCTTGCCGGGACCCGTGCCTGTTATTCCGCCAACATTTCAATCTGTGAGGGTGTCAAATAAATGCTTAAAATGTAGGAAAGCCATGTCAGCTCTGCAGAAAGCAGAAAACCTGGACTGTATTGCCCTGGGGTACCTCAAACCCAATCTGTGTGACTGTGTTTCTTTCTGTCTGTCAGTCATGAGTTACATAACATCCAGCCTGAAGTCAAACACACACACACATACATACACTGCATGAATCTGACAGGGCCTGCATGTCTTGTCTGAAGTATCTGGCTGCAGTCTGCTCTATCTGATCAGCATCTTGTCAGAGAGGATTAGCGTGTCTGAGTTTCAGTGTGTTTTCTTTGACAGGCTGGTGGGTGCCGTGGAGTAGTGCCAGTTAAGACGCACTCTTCTTCTTGATTTTGCTCATTTAGCAATAAATATGTGGCTAGATTTACTTTCCTATACTTCGCAGGCAAAACACAATTATATCATATCATCAAAATGATGCAATACAACAAATTCTGCATTGTTTGGCTTTACTGGCCAAGGCTAGCTTCCAGTGACTCAATTTGTATGAAAACACTATGCTTAAGCCAACATGAAAAATCTTCTTAGCCGTAAAAGCATCCTAAGCTCTGTATGCTGTTAGGAACATGTATCAGCATGTTTTTCTGTTCAGGGGAAACAGGGAAAAAAAAGTTAAGCCATAGCTGTGCAGAGAGCCTCCCAATGTGCAGCATTACTGTAGCTAGGAGCACTAGTTGTCCTATTTATCGGCACCAAGCCCGGCCTCGCAATCCAGCTAAAGCATTTCAACCCTCTGGCAACTGGGTGCTCCTGCTGCCGAGCCCGGGCAAGCCCTGATATGACACAGAAGTACAAAAAGCAGGAGTCCATTTAGCAGAGCTGTTCCCATCAATGTGAAAATAGATTTGTTTCGCATGGCTATGAGCTGTCTATTAGGCCACTTGTCTGGTGGATGCAGGAATGCGAGAGGCTGCCAGTTCCCCTATTGTTTCCATATCAGGAGCTGGAGAGTTGACAGACCTTGCATTGTCAGGGAAACTTGATGTTTGATTTCAACACTGTCTAATCTCATTGCCCTTTTAGTGCGGAACTTTAAAACTACTCTTGCACTTGTCTCCACTGAGTCCCACAATGTCACCAAACCTATCAAGCTATCACTGTTTCCTTTTCATGACTCAAAAGTTAGCAAAGTCCTTGTTCTGCATAGTTACACTGATAACACCACTATGTTTGCATTAAGTCTATTCATTTTAGGTACTTGAAAACTGAAAATGGAAGGTAATTACTTCAAGAGCCTAGCTTTGCCTACAGGCTGCATCGGTAAGTATTAGCATAACAATACTGTCCTACAATAGATTACACAGGTAGATCCGATACAGATGTTCACGTAGGGTCTGCAGAGAGTCACTGTGCTTTCATGCTCAGTTTACCATCAGCCACAATGAAGAGTTGACCTAAGATCATTGGAGATGATCCTGTTTAAGCTCAATCCTCCCATGGCTAGAAACTCATATTTTATCCGAAAGCCCATCTGAACCATAGCTGGCTCACATTTGTTGTTCATCTGCCAGAATGCAACTGAAATCTGCCCCCAGGTCATTTACATCCAAAAACAGAGGTGCATTTCAACATCCCAAGATCAGAGTGTTGTTTCAAGAACAATCAAAATGATCCAAGAAATACAATTTGTAACTTTACCATACAAACAGAAGCTAAAACAGTGCAGAGCTTTTTGTAATAGGCACAGGATTTAAACCAGGTTAATGTTACAAAGCAACTGGAAGCAATACCAAGCATAGCAATACCAAACTGTAATCAGTGAAAAACTGTCCATGCTCAACATTTCACTAAAGGTTTCTCTGCACTGGCTTTTTTTTTTTTAATTAAATCATTTTTTAAGGAGTGTTAATATCTACCTGCACATAGCTGAAAGGTCCAGTTATTTCAGTGTTTTAAACATCAGAATTCGACAGGATCATCAGCTTGCTTCAGTGTAATTGTTATAATCAGTTATATATTGGCACTTTTTTAAATATCAAGGTTCACTTTTGTGAGTTTGGAGAAGTAAATGAACCCTGTTGTCTACTAGCTAGCCATCACACAATGTTGACTTTTCAGAGAACCAATCACGCAGTCATCATGGAAGGAGAACCAAAATTTACCACAAATATGGCGAGTGAATGGAAATAATTCACTTGGCACATGATCCAGAAAATTCAAGCTTCTGGGATCGCTTCAGCACCAATTGCAGTCTAGGAACTTTTGCAAACATTTGAATGTAAATGGAAAAATACACAACTTTATTCTGTATCCAGCTTGCTTTGTGAGTCAACATTGGTGATAACTGTGAGTTTAACCCTAGGCAATCAGATTTATTTTTCTTTACATTGTTCTCTCAGGTTACTACATTACAACAAAGTCCACTGTGTGTACTTGAAAAAATCGGCAGAAATAAACCTGTGTTGAATTGTAATTTGTTGTAGTTTTTCATACAACCGGTGCAATTAACACTGAATTTGCTGCTCATATAAATGATGTTAGAGTAATCTGAAAAAAGTGGCTACAAATTCACATGAACCCTAACCACTACCGCTCTTTTGGCTTTATGGTAGTAAAAACACTGTGTAGGAAAGTCAGCGGTGTATACAAAGAAGCTTTTGACTAATTCTCCATATTTACACCTGTCATATAAATTTTTTCTAAAACTTTAAATTGTTATGAGGTTGTAACCATTTATTGCTGGTCAAAGGTGCTACCTAGCTAGAAACTAGCTAGAAATAGCACATAGTAGCAGGCACCCTGAAAATATGAGAGCTAAAGCGATATTTGAATACTATATTAAAGAACTACCAGTGTCCTATTTTGGCTTAAAACAGATGAATTTACTGAAGTCAAAATGAGGTAAAACAAAAGAAAATGAATGATCAGCATTGTGGTCACAGTTAAGCTAATTAGCTAGCACACTAACTAGCTTTTGTTTCCTCTTCAGTGAAACAATATTGAGTAAGAACAAAACATTTCTACAGACAAAATACAAAAAGACCCGGAGAGCTGTTGTGACTAGCAAAATGGTGTTACTCCAGTCTGCTCAGTTAGCAGTTAGTTTACCAGCTGCAGTAATCCTGTAAGCTATCACAAAGCTTTCAGCACCACAACAAGCATTGTCTGCTTGTTTGTAACAGCTTACAAGAGCACCAACTCTGACAATGAAAACTATTCAGAAATGTTTGAGTCACACCAACAACCGACTTCCTAACACAGGTAAGCAATCTGACAGTGAGCTTTGTGTACCGTAACAAAAAGGATGACAGGACCTCACACAAATTCGCACAGAACCTCAACCGTACACACTGCAGATGACACGTATCATTCCTCACACACACTTGAAACATTCCTTAGCTGTGTGTAAACCATCCAGCTACATCAGGCGCACAGTTTTTGTTGCCCTCGGGGCTACGAGCGCTCTTGTGTTTGGGTGGATTTGTAAGGGAAAGACAGAGAGATTGAGGGTCGGCTTGTTTCTGGGAAGCAACCCCGTGCTGACCTCTGAGGAGGAGAAGCTGGGGGAGGGTGGATGTACAAGGAGAAGAGGATTCTTTGGGGATTGTGGCAGACCTCTTTCAACACGCCCCCACCCCACCCAGCTTTCTCTCCATCTCTCACGTTGATCCACTTGTGCTTTGTCTCAAATTTCTCATTGGAGCCGAGGGCCAAGCAATGTTCATAACAATGCCACGGGGTGGAGAAATACTCCGTCTTAATCAAATAAAAACAAAGTTTGGATTGAGTGGGGATTCACTGCACTGGCTCCCACTAGTGATTGTTTTGGCTGCAATGGTGGAGTCCGTTCGATTTTACATATACATCCCTGAGTTAGGGATATACTCAAGCTTCAATCGGCTGCTTTGGTTAAATTAAATACCCAAGAAAAGCAAGCCTCTGGGGTAAATGTTATCAGACCACCATTTGTCTTGCTCATGAATTCATTTGCCTGGCATGGCGGGGGCGCTCGAGCTCACAGCTGACATTCCCTCCCAGCCCACATCAGTTTTCTCCCCGCCTTCATCCAGCGAGGTCCGAACTCCATCGGAATGCTAATCTGCTGTGTAACAGATGGGGGGTGGGGGTGAAACCTCAGCTTTCTCCTGCCAATCTAAACATTTACATTCTGATGAGAGCAATTGCAGAAGACGAGGCGATATCTGTGTTTTCTCACCTCTTCGCACAAGTGGTGTACCACTTTTTATTGCCTGTATTCATCCATGCTACAGTTAAAAGGGGGAAAAAGAACAAACTTCAGCTCTTATCATAATGTTTCTGGAGAGGAATGTTGTTATGAGGTTGCACAATTGCAGACATTTGGTTGACATTTGAGGCCTCATTAGATCTTGTTGTTTGTGGTGAAATATGGCTTTCCCCAGGGATTTTTTGATGCTTTTTTTTACATCATGTGGTTTTGGTTTTGGTTATATGTGTGCACTATTTTGTGTCATATAGTGAGTGTAAACAGGCTTTTAGCCTTTGAACACTTTAAAAAAAAGATCAACATGTATGTCATGCTTCATTACATTCAATAATGTTTCAAACGGGGATCTCATTGGTTTCAAGATGTTCGAATAATTTGTTGTAACAACAATGCTGCTGTGCCAAATGAGGCAGTCGCAGCGCACGCATTACACATGAGCACTGACGCCATGATTGTTGTTGTACCCGTCTTGGCGGCATGCCTACGCTTGAGAGCAGGGAGTTTTTTAGGGGGTAAAAAAAAAGGGCACGGGGAACAATAGGGGCGTGGGTGGCGTTTGGAACTCGGCCCACCGTGCCAGTTGCCAGAGCCGCTCATGCGCCAGATCTGCAGACAAAGAGGGTGAGTCGGTGCTCGCCTGGGCAGGGGTCCAGTCGAACTTACGACGTTGGAGGTGGAGTGGACGGAGGGGGTTGCAGGCACACGTCTGAACGCAAGGAGGGGGCTTGAACGGACAACAAAGACACAGGGGCCAGCTGTTTATCCCTGCTAAGACCAAGGGGCACTCAAGCATCTGGGATTCTATTCACCCAACAACGGCTAAAATCTTTAAAGCAAGCATTTTGGACGATTTAGATTTCGAAGCAGTACCCCAAAAATCAGAGATCCTTACGAGTCCCTTCATGGCTCATTGTTGTGCCTAATGACTTGTTTTCATTGGAAATATCTGCTACTATAAACAACTGTTCTGGCCATAAACCTTCATAATTCACTAATTCAGACCTCAGAACAACGTGGCCTCACCTTTGATACACAGATGGTGGAAACTTGGCAGAAAAGAGTGCTGCCTGGCCCAAGCCTTGAACCCAAAAACAGGAAGAGCAATCAGCTCCTTGACTTCCTTGTGCAGAAGCACCAGCACAGATACTCCAGTGGGTCGAGAGGGAACCTGCAAAACTCAACATAACAGAACATTTCACCGCCCCACACGAATAGCTCTCATACTTTGAACTTTTGTTGTAAACACGAGGACAACACTGACGTGTTGGTTTGTGCGCACACAAACAGAGATATAATCTCCCAGGCCTCAACAACAGTAACTGGCTGTATTTTTATGATTGAGATTATAACGTACACACTGTAAGTAAATCTGGTGTCATTATCTTTATTGACTGGATGTTGACCTACATTGCTTGCACGATATCAGTGACTCGGTCTGCTAAGTCTGTGACTGGAGCTACTTTATCTGACAATAAAAGAGGTTTGACTGTAGCCTGCAGTTTTTATTATGATAAAACAGCAAAAAATAGATGACCTAAAATGTCCACTGTTTCCTCCCTGGTTCCTAGAGTTTACAAGCAGCATTGTGTATCAGAAGTGAAAGAGAGAATACAGTCATTTCCCCAACCATCAGTTTCCATATTAGTTACCCCTTTGTTTAGATTGATTTCATTTTCACAACAGGCTCTAATGAGAGGAGCACTAAAGCTCTCTAGTTAAACACATTTAATAGTTTGCAGTGAAGATTAAACAGACAGGCTGCAAGATTTTGACAGTGTGACTCAAACCACATGGGATTGGGACACAATGGTAGACTGGCATATCCACTGATATAAAATGTTTTGAAAATCTATTAGTGTGTCAATAATTCTTCATAACTAAGTCATCCCATTATTCTGTAGCTTCTAGATCAGTGGTGTATAAACCCAGGCCTCGAGGGCCGGTGTCCTGCAGGTTTTAGATGTGTCCTTGATCCATCACAGCTGATTGAAATGGCTAAATTAGCTCCTCAACATGTCTTGAAGTTCTTCAGAAGCCTGGTAATGAACTAGTCATTTGATTCAGGTGTGTAGATCCAGGGTGAGATCTAAAACCTGAAGGACACCGGCCCTCGAGGCCTGGAGTTGGCCAAGTCTGTTCTAGATGCACCTTTAGCAGCAAAAACATGAAGTCTCACATCATTGTGGACCTTTGGCCCAACCACAATATTTTAACTGGATTGAGGTCTGGACTTTGACTTGCCCATTGCAGCACGTTGATTTTTTTTCTTCTTCAGCCATTTTTTTGCAGGTTTGCTGCTGTGCTTAGGATCATTGTCCTGTTGCATCACCCAATTTGGACCAACCTTTAGCTGTCAGCTGGCCTTACCTTTGACTCTTGTATACAGAGTAGCCCATGGTCTGCTCAATAACTGCAAGGTGCCTAGGGCCTGTGGCTGCAAAACAACCCAAGTCATCATGCCTCCACCACTGCGCTCACAGTTATATGTGTTTGTGGTGGTGTAAATGTGGTGCTATGTTTTACAGCCAAACATCTCCACTTTGGTCTCATCTGTCCAAAGGACGTCGTTCCAGAGGTTTTGGCTTTGTTCAGATGGAGCTTTGCAAACATATGCCATGCTGCCATGTTCTTTTTAGTCAGAAGAGGCTTTCTCCTGGAAACTCTGCCAAACAGTCCATATTTGCTCAGTCTTTTCTTTTTCCAACTTTACTGTCATGAAATTTGACATATAACATGCTAAATGAGTCCTGTAGAGTCAGAGATGTTCTTTGGGGTTTTGCAGTTTCTCTGAGCACTGCATGGTCTGACCTTGGGGTCCACTCAACGAAAGAATGGTAACTGTCTTGAATCCTTTCTACTTGTGAATAATCTTGCTCACTGTAGAATGGTTTACTTCAAATTATTTGAAAATGCCCTTATAACCCTTCAAACAGATGCTTCCATAAAGCTGATCCTCAAGTCTTGCCTCTTTGGCATTGTGTTACCATGAACGATCCAGACAGGCAAACTACCAAAACTGTAAAGGTCTTCACACTTGCTGATGAGTTGATCAATTTCATTTCATTAGCAATATCTGGCTGCAACTTCCCATCTTAACTCTTATGGTAGCATTAAGGGTGCACTTAGCTTTTCATATGACTGCATTTGCATTTTGGTTTAATTTTTGTTAATGAAATGAAACAGTGCCACGTGTCATCTTCTGTTGTTAACCTGACCATAACTAGCTAATTTATGGCTAATACTTGAAGTTATTACTAACAGTATGAACAGAATTATTAACTAAACATAACAAAGAGTTGAACTACAATGGATAGTGAAAATGATTAATGAAAAGTGGTAAACTCTTTAGTTAAAGGTCTGCCAGCAAATTAAACTGTCAGGTAATAGTTTGTGTTAACATCTTAAAATATGATTTAACAGCTGACATTGTTAGCAAACAGTAAAAATAAAACTGTTAGCTCAACATAAGTCAGTGGAATTGGTTGCTAAATTGCTGTTAGCAGCTAAACATTGGATAAATAGCTGAAATAGCACAATAGTTTAAACATGAATGCCTGAAAGAGTTAATAGAAATGTAGAAATGATAAGCTGTCTGTCTGCTGAACGTATTTAAACATGACATGAGTAGGGAAGGGTTGTTTTTTTTGGTTCATATGGCATGACTACAACATATGAAAATGGTATAAACTTCTGCTTTAAATAACTCTTGACATTTTAAATTGGTGAAACTTTTTTTTTGTACAGTTTCATATATCACATTAACTTACTCTGAAACTTTCCAACTAAAAAGCAGTGAGCACAAGTCATTACTGAAAGGAAGTAAAGTGTAGCCAAACTCAGACACACAAAAGACCTTATTCAACCACACGCTGAAAGGCATGCTGGGACATTCAGGAGGCCAAGGAAGTTGTGCACATCTTGGCTGCAAGCAGGCCTGTGGGTTTGGTTGCTGAGATGTACAAAATCCAGTTTTGTAAACTGCTGAAATGATAATGAATCTCATACTCAGTTGATCCCTGTTGGGAACCAAAGCAGGGGTCAAAGGTCAGGCACCAGTCCTGGAGATTTGTTTCTAATGCCTTAGGAAACCGCACTGTTTTCTCCCTCAAGGCATGAAAACTATTTATTACATGTTCTTGAGGTTTCAGATGTTAATATTATCCTCATGGGGGAGGTGACAATGGGCTATGTTCACTAACCTGTTTGTTAGCAATAACAATTGTGTTTTGCCAGCATGAGCGTTGACCTCGTTTAGACAAAACAACATGTGGTGTGCTGCGGCATCAAAATTCCTCAGATGCCGCAGAAGCTGGTCTGTGTCGGCGTCCTTGACAGTGCCGGGTGGTTGACGGGAAAGAAGCTGACCTCAGATTCACAAAACATGGAACAAGTTTTACTCTCTGCGGTTATTTTTTCAAAAAATAATTGTTTTCTTTTCTCATCTCACTCTTTTAATATGTCCTATGTCATATTTACGTTCCTATGTTAGCTGGTGGCTGTTTATGAATACAGATATATCGTTTGGCATTGACTAAACAAAAAAAGCTGACCATTATTCTAAAACAGGGCTATTTTCAGTGGAGATTGATACACAGCCGGGGTTTTAGTTAGTATGTTCATCAGCAGGATGTGGAGATATTTCAAAACAAAATAAATGGCAATTTCAATCATAATGTAATCTGACACTTGCATTAAAAGATTATGAACGTCACAAGAACATATCTTTCAAACATCGAGCCATAAATATTAGTTTTTACACCTGGGCTAATCTTTGGATTTGCACTCTCTTGGATGATGGCAGGGCTCCAGCTTCCTTGTTGTCTTACCTTGTACATCAAGTATGCTGGGCCTTGCTGTTGTTGACACGGCTTAATGGCGACCTTGGCCCAGAGTGACTCACTGCAATACCAGCAGCTGTTATCACCACTTAAATGACCTCAGAAAGGGAAATAAAAACTAAACACTGTGACAAGCAACTGCAAGATACGTTAAGTGGATTACGGGTGTGGAGCTGGTGCTATCACCCTGAGATTCAATCAGAGTCTGCGTGAGAGAGCCCTCGATTAAAACATACTGAGATCGATCGTTTGTGTGAATTTCAGACCCTGGCTGGGTGTTGCACAATACAGCCTTTGAGCAACATTGTTTGAGCAACTCTGCAAGTCTCATGTCACACACTCCATATGATGTAACACTCGGAGGAGGCCTGAGAGACGCCTTGAAGTGGGTTAGGCAGTCTTGAATGCTATGTCGAGGAGAGCAATATGTGCATGCCATAAACCTTGGAGCGTCAAAACAAAGTTAATGAACAGCACATTATTCATCCCTCTCCTGTACTCATGTGCACAATAATAAACGTTCCTCCAGGCAAGAACAACTGAGATGTACTGTTGCAAGATTGAACGAGACACACACACACAGGCCCAGACAGATTAAATTATCAGTGCAACCCCACCCTGATAACACGGGCACAAATTGACCAACACTGGCACCTCTACTGAGAGATACCATTCATGCCAGGGTTAATGTGTAAGTGGCAGCATGAGGCAAAAGCCCAGGAACTTCTCTTAATTACAGCAGGAGAAGAGTAGCTTTATTCAGTCGCCCACAGTTTGAGTCAGGACAGTGTGAAAAGCTGCAGCATGCCTTTCTAAAACTGAATCACCAATCAGCATTTGTGCCACACAAACACTGTGGGCTGAAAACGGAGTCCTCGGGCATTTCAGCATCATGTTCAGCTGGAGCGAGAGAAGGATTTAACAATAAATAGGTTTGATCTCCAGATGTTTTAGGTGGAGGCGTACACAGGTGGCAGTGCTTGAGGAAACTTATCTAATCGCTCTCTTTGTTTTTCTCCCAAGGCTTATCTGGGTCTTAAGATAATGGCTCAAGGCAACAAAAGACTTCCAAGTCAAACATCTACAGATAAAAATCAAAAGCCCTAACTAGTTTCAGGTGCGCTGGCACATGGGTTTGTTGGCTACACCAACACTTTACTTGGCGTTAGTCGCACTTGCTAGATTTTAGTCCTTGTAACACTCACAGAAGAGATCGAACCAGAGACCACATAAAAGATGGACAAAGTGCACACTTGTATTAAAAATGGAGCCAATGCGTTAGTGCCTTAAGGCTGCATTCTTCTTAATGGCCAGCAGGGGGCAATTCTTTGGTTGCAAAAGGCGTCTGGGTGTATTTAGGTTTTGGAATCACACACCGTTAATCACATGACATTAACTTGGCCATTATTGTGGACGTGTGTTGTTGTAGAGTAACGTGAACAAGGGCCCAGTTACACTGGGCAACTACTGGTCACAAGAGACAAATGTGCATTCTCCAGCTAGTTGGCAAGTGGTTCCTGGAGGTTCACAGTGGTGGCAAGGTGAAATTAGTACTGAAAACCTACTTGTTTTGGTTGCTAACAGGTTGCCACAGTCACCTGTAGTTTGCATGGAAGATGGCAACTTGTCTGCAAACACTTGCCAACTACTCTCCAAGTTGTAGTGAAACTTGCACTTTTTTGACATGTTAGCTGGAGTGCAAAGGCACATTTACATTTACTTCTCTGTTTCTGGTTTGATTTGCACTTTTTCCAGTTTCACTACCACTCAGAGAGTGAATGTTGAATGTTTGCAGACAAGTCGCCATCATTTTATGCAAATTATTGGTGACCAAGTAATTAAAAGGTGGTTTCTGGTGCAAACCCCTAAGACTGAGGCTGACTAAAGGTGGAGGGTTGCTAATTTCACAGAGGAGGAGATCCAACCGTAGAAAGTATGAAAGATGGTTTCCAGATCCAAAATGATTTAGTGATCTTATCTTAAGCTGAAGACGAACCTTTTTTGCCAAGCTTTTGAAAACTTCTGATTTCTACAAATATGATTTAAAGTCTGGTTACTGTTTGGTTATTTTGTGTAAACTTTGTGAATGTGTGTACTGTCAATCTTTTAGGAATCTTATCCGCCTCTCCCACAACACATCCGATTTCAAAACACCAGCTGGCAAAGTATAAAATGCTCACCTTGAGGCTTGACTAAGCACTGAGTCATATCACACTGGTTTATACATCCTATGCATCCAACACACAAGTGGTCAGGATAGTACTTCTAGAAAAGCTCTAAAAATAGTTGCACTAAAAGTGACGCAATTTTGCAATCAACCCTTGTACACAGATGGATCACATATGTGGTGGTCAGCAGGGAGTCCTGCACAAATACCAGTAATAATGTAAAAATGATTGCTGTCGTTCCCATCATTTCGCCTTTTTTCTGTGACTCATCATACTGGCAGGAATAGCTGTTCGCTCATGCATAAAACATTTTTTGTCTTCAAACATGGTTGCACAAACTTGTTCTTTTTCACCCTTAAGGAATATTTGATTTCAGTAACAGCCATCAAGCTCCAAAGCTTGTGTACAGTCTGCATGTGGTTCAACTGGTAAAACCTTGATTCTATTATAAAAAGCACAACAAGAACTGGTAGTGAGCATGTGAAGCCAGGCAGATGCTTTCTTTCTTCGAAAGGTGGTTTCCTGAGCCTCCTGTGCTGTGCTGCTTCATGTTGGTCTCTTGCTGATTAATAAAACCCAAATAAGGGCATGACATGTAAAGCTTGTTAGTTGCAAAGGGCCAGTAATTAAGCAGATCTCTTCTGGGATTAAGAGGGTAATTAACGCTGATGATCAACATTCTCCTAGCGATGAGCTTGGCCTCGGAGAGTCTCAGGGTGCCACGGTCTGTGTCGTTTCAAATTTCATCAGGGTTCAGGGATCATTTCAGATGTGCCCTTTTGCTGCACATGCATTCCTTGGGTTTAAAAAGTTAGAGAGTAAAAATTGCAACATTTTAGGTAAATTGAAAATTTTTCAGATAAGTGAAAAAACAGAACAGCACCGTAGACCGAGTCACAGTTATCAAATGCAGAACATTTCTCTGCTCTTTTGCAAAATAGAAACCAAAAGTGTCAGGTGTCTGCTTCAGGGAGGAGGAAGAGGAGATGCAGAGAGTGCCCCAGATCTGTGCCCGTGGCGAGGGAGGAAGTGTTGCGTCTGCAGCGTGGCAGCCACAGCCTCTGCGCTCTGAGGAAATGTCACGGCTGTCGCACTGTGTAAGCCCTCAGGAGAGCAGTCGCTGAGAGCTTCTCCCTGTTTACACTTCACAAGTGCACCAAGGTGACTCACCAACACATCTCTTCATGCGATCATGTGTTGATCATGCATGCACTCACACATGCATGCACGGCTATATGTAACCTGCAGGACCAGCTTTTATTCACACTCACTTGTGGTTGTCACATGAGAAATTATATTTACAGGAGGGCCTCATAAAGTCACAGTGAGTCAGTTTGACACTCTGATGTGCTGCACTGAGCTCTACTGCCTGTGCAGCCACATTGATTCTCTACAATGCTAGGGCTAATGCATTCACAAGCAATGGAGAGCGTCACCATCATTTAGACACCATTGATCTAGGCCCCACCTGGGGCCAGGCTAATAGAGCATGTCTAGAATAATCAACCCAAGCTATAGACAGGCAGAGCTGCCTGCTGCACTCTCTAATACGGGCCCACGCCCGCTCAGTGTGGCTGTGCTTTTATGCATCAGTGTGATGGTGTAATTAGGGTCCCGTACAACTGTTTAACGGTCTGTTACCAATCCATGGGCTCTGATGTAATTATGATTTTGTGCAACAAGAGCGCTAACTCTGGCTTTATGGGGAAGAGAACATGTGTGCTCTTTTTTTACAGTGTCATGTGTGTTTTACTAGACTTTTTTTTACAACACTCTGTGTCTTTGTTCAGAAAAATGCTATAAAACGGTCAGTTCCTGCTTTCCTGCAGAACATCGCTTATCTGTAAACACATTGCACAAAGAGGACATGACTGGTAAAAAAAAAAACCAAAAAAAAGGTTTTGACACCTGCTTGAAATATTTCAAAAGAATATTTTATGTAGGCCTCCTTGTATAGGAGTAACTTTCGGGGGTAGCACAGACAGAACAGACCATCTGAGCACTCTGTTCCTTAAAAATGTCTGTAAACTGATTTCTAGTCACAGACTCGGGGTTAATTTTCCAGGAAAATCTGAAGGGTGTGCCCTGCCTTAGTTTCTCTCTTCCGCTGAGCTGCACAGTTTACTGAAACAGTAAAGTGTGCCAACTATCACTACCTTAAAAATGGAGTCCACTAATCACTGCAGTGTCGACGAAAAAGCACCTTCCAGCACGATACCCCAACACAGCCTCCTCATACGGACAAAAACAAAACCTGATTACATTTAAACTAGCAAGGTTTTGCTAGTGAGGAGCTACGTATGTTGTTATGTTCTAAGCTGATATCTTGGACAGCTAAGGGCTAGAGGAAAAATGTGCATTCAGTGACCATTTTGACAGTTGTGCCTGGCTGTAGGTGCAATCAGTCACAAAGATACCAAAAACCTCCTTGTGATTCCTTTGTTCTGCAGTAGTTTGTCGACTTTTCTGCAAATCACTCGCCACTTCTTGCCAAGCCATAGTGAAACCAGAAACACGGGGCATTTACCATCAAAGTAAACATGCGTTATCATTGCAACTGACGCATTTTAAATGGTGCCAGGCTGAAGGCAAATGCTCCCCGTCTTCCAGTTCGCGTGGCACTTTTCACAGTTTTGCTTCTGCTTGGCTAGTTTGCGAGTGTTTGCAGAATGCATGCAAACTACTGGCATCCAATCTGCAAGCATCAAAAGAAATCACAAGGAGGTGCAGCACTATACACCTCTTTATGTCTAATCTAACAACCTCCAGCAAACACTTGCCAACTGGTCATGGAATACATACTTTTCTCTAACAACTGGTGGTTACTGGGGGAGTCACTGACCAGTCCCTAGCAATGCTTTCACAACCACTGCTAGTGACCACTCACCAACCAGTCAGAGAATAAACAACCACCAGTTGCCAAATGGTTGCCAAGCTGGTTTCTAGGCCTGTGCCACTGGGGCCTAACATTAGGACTAGAGAAAGCCTGTTTTATCTACCAAGGCCCAAACAGAAATATTAATGTTGCACAGAGAGAGCTTAAAGACTGACGAAGCCACCACAGACGTACCTTACACCTGCATTCTTTTTATTGGCCAACAGAGGGCGACTCCTCTGGTGACTTCTGGTTGTAAAGAAAGCCTATGAGGAAAAGGTCCTTGGCTCTCTTACTCTGTGTGCTCAGTAAAAAGCTTCCTGATGATATTATGGGCCTCATCTCTAGTTCCAGGATTATCATGGGGAGTCCTCACTGGCTAACAACTTTTCATTCATAAATTGTTAGCCAGTGAGCATGCAGTGTTTTTGATTTCACATCGATTGTTACAGTGCATTCAAACTTGCAGCACAGCAGTGCAGGACGGTGTCATGTGCATCTCTTTGTTCCTATCAATAACAATTCTTTTTTCTTTGATTTCTTCTTAATTTCTGTGGTTGAGCCATGTCGGGTTGTAAACGTGCAGCCCTTGATGACAAAACATCCCACAGTAGACCACGCCCACCCCGCTATGAAAAATGCAAGAAGCCCTTTTAAAAAAGGAAACCATTTTCCTAGTCTGATCTTTATTAATAAAATATTAAGTTGACCATTAGTGCAACGGCGCTGTCCAGACAAAGCCGTGTATCATCATCCCATTTGGTGATTTGTTTTACTGGGTAACAAAATCCAGCACTCATTGTCTCATAAAAACATCGTCACAAGAGTAATTCTGTCGCCTCCCTGCAGATCGTTGATTTAAGGACATTTTCTCCACATTATAACCAGCTAAGAAAATAAAGTCTTGTTTGATTTCATGTGTGGATGCTGTGTCGTTTGGTTTACTGTTACGAGCACGGCCAGAAAATCAAATAAACCAATAAAGTTTTCATATTACTTCTCATTTGTTTTCAGGATTCCATCGGCTTTAGTTTCATCCATATGACCATGTGGGAGTCCCCGGGCACTTTGCTAGCTGTATTAAATTACACTCTGGAGTCACATACTATGAGCTAGCCTGGTAGCCTCAACACTACCACATGCAGAAAAAGAATCTGTGGGGAGTGATTGCATTCAGTGACCTTTAAGTCGCAGAAGCAGAGAAGGAACACATGCTATATATTAGCCATTGTCTTCATGTATGTGTTTTTACTTCTGGAGGTAAAGCCAGCACACAACAATGACACCACAGATAGTACAGAGAGATACGCTTTGGACAGGAAACCATAATCATGACGCTCACAGAATGTGTTTTTCCTGTTTAGCCCCCTCCGCAGCAGTAACAGCTGAAGACACAGCAGATATTATTAATGATAACAATCAGATGTTAACGTGAGAGCCACTGCAGGCAACAGAATATATAGCTCCTGGGTGGGTAGTTGCCATGGAAATCCACAGCAGACCCAGTGTTTGACTCAGTCGGCTCAGTGGAAAACCTAGCTGTACCTGCAGCTCTCGGTGAAGGTGCTGCAGTAATACGTGGCTCCTCGTTTCTTTGTTACCTGCTACGGGGGACATTGGATCTGGATTTTTGGGGGAATAAGAGCTAATCTAAAATGTGTCTTATAGAGTTGGTGCCACTGCACAGCGTGTTGAGACAGCTTTTACTCAATTTGCCACATGCAGATGCTTGTAAATGACCTCGTGCCATCTCGCTTAGAACGGCATCAGTTTTCAACGTGCATTTGCAGTATTTGTGGTTTTTTTGGATCAATCTGTATTTTTACGTGCAAATAAATAGACCAGACCAATCAGACCACTGCATCAGGCAACAGGTACGCTGTAGCGTAAAATGTGTACCAGTACTGAGTATATACTAAAATAATCCTACTTTACTCCAGACACACAACTAAAGGCTGCTCTGGGTCAATCAGCTCTCTGAAATTATTTCTCTGCCTCCTCCGATGTGGTTCAAACTGCATCACTGACGTCCTGAAATATGTACGAAAGCAGCTCCTGGATCATGTATGAAATTCTCCCTGTGGGCTGTCTGCTGCTGAGAATTGGATGAATCCAGAACGTCTCTTGGACCAGCTCACCACTGCTTGATGTCAACTGTATATTTTTTCACAGTGTGTTTTTTTAAGGATGAATTTTCCATAAAGCACAACACGTTTTGTGTTCGTACACGTCACACGACAAGTTCAGATCTGAAAAATTGTGAATCTTGCATTGCTCTTTGGCAGCACGCTGTGTATAATGACCTTTAGTGTAACAAAGAAATTTGTGGGGCCTTCATTTAACCAGCAAGTTAAAGTGAAAGTAAAAACAAAGTGCAAAACAAAATGCTCTAAACAGGATACGAAGCACAGATTTCTGGCCGACAGACCTGTGACTTATAGACCGTTATCTCTTCCTGCATATTGCAATGGTTGGTCCATTAAGGCACTCCCGCCTTAACTGAGGACTGTTAACGTCTTGTGCAAATTTACATGCAATCCATCCAGCCGTTTAAAAACAAACCGCCCTATTTGTGTCCACAAACAAGTCACATCCAGTAACCGTGTGTCCATTACTGCTAAGTGTAGGGGGACGAACAGCCTGCTAATAGAGTTGCAACTATGGAGCACGTCCACTGAGCAGCCGTTAATCAATCACTTCCCTCTGTTAATTAGGCCAGTTTCAAAGACATGCCTTTAGTTTGAGTCACCGTGCTGCAAGGCCAGATGGTTGAAACGTCTGAACAGAAACAGCACAGCAGAACCCGGCGCGTTCATAATCTCCCAAGTGTTGAAAACGCGCCAGGAGGACAGGTTTGATGTCGAGTGCGTGCCAGGGAGAAAAGCTCTCCGCGAGGACAACAAGCATCCAACCGCCCAACCCCCAGGACGTGACTCAGCAGCAGCTGTTGCCATGGGTTACCAGGCAGGACACCCATAGGTTCCCAACGAGCTCACAGTGCTGACACATCTGACGCACCCCTCCCCTCAAATCTCCCCTTTCCCCTTCTTCCCTAGACAGCAGCGACTCCACCCCGATTCTCCGTCACTTTCTCTGGGGGTCCTGATGCAGGCCCGAGCGGAGGCGCACAGCATGCTGTTGAACCGCAGGCGGCTGTAATCCCATCCGAGTGAAGACCGGGCCCGCTCTCCCTGCCATAGCCACTACCCCTCCTCCTCAATGCAGATTAATACCTTATTAACAGCCTCTGACTTAACACTAATCCACTTACACTAGCACGTAAGATCTTCGGACTGTTATATGGCCCGAGATCAAGCCCGTCTTCGGCCTGAGAAGAGGCAAACTCTGACGATGACGATGTCTCCTCTTTGCATTTGTCTTTAGTGATTGCGAGCCCCCACCCCGGGGAAATACACAGAGTCAGTCCTGCAGCAAAGACTCATCTGACTTACTTGCAGAATTCATTAGCTGATAGTTCAGGCATTCATCGCTACGCCCGTGCTAAGCAAGCCAATGAGGGCTCTGCTCCTCCAGAGCCTGAATAAAAGGTCTCTCGTGAATTATGTCCACCTTTACAAATGCAGCAGGTTCTCTGCATGCATGCTGCTGACGGGAAGTCTTACAGATGTCATGGTAATAACAGTAAGGCTGTGTAGGCGGTGGCTAAATTAGGATTAATGCAGTTTAGGGAGAAGGGCTGAGCAAATCTCCTGCTGGGTCACGGCCATCCTGTCCCAATAAGCCACCGCTCACCAGTGCACCGACCCAGCTAATAGCTAACTTGTTATAGGTACACCCTTATTCTCCCCTGTCATTCAGTATAGCACGTTCATGCTGCATCAAATCAGACCTGTAGCTGTTAGAGTGCCCTACACAATCAGTTCCTCAGCTGGTCTACTCTACTTCCTGAACTTGAGATTGTTTGCTCCACAGCTCAGGCTTTTAAAGTGTAATTCGAGCTGACAGTGGTGTTCACAGCTTCCTCTAGAGGAAAGATTCATGACAGGTGGTTTAACAACTTTCATTTCCCTTCCGCCACCTCGACACATACACAACATTTAAAAAAAGACCTCATCTCCTGTGCTGGTAAATCCCGGCCGTGGAAGACATTTAAGCCTTTCAATGGTGCCTCATCCGTTAAGTAAGCCTATAGGAAGGTAAGAGTGAGGTAGTGTGGAAAGTAGGTTCGACTAAGACTTGAACTGTAAGCTGCAGCCCATTTAAATTCCTGCTAACTACCTTCAAGTGTGAGGATTGTGATAGAGCATGCAGGGTGGGGGTGGGGGACATTTAAATGTGCAGATAAACTCTCGCAGCACACCTCTTTAGTAACAAATTTTTTTATTACAACATTTCACTGCTTTTTTTTCTTTCCATTTCTGGTAATGGTTTGTGGCAGAGTAACATGACTGCTGGGAATATACAAAACTCCAAAAGAATTTCGCTCTACGGTTCAAAGCAAACACATGGAATCGATTGGCAGAATCATTTTTTTCCTTTTCTCTCATTTGAAACAATTCAGAAACAACACAAAAGCCATCCTGAATCACTCCACACAACAAACGAAAAAGGGCCAAAGCACGTTACATTTTCACCGCATCTCCCAGAATCTAGATGGCATCCGTTACACTTTCTTAAATCCTTGTGTACATACAAAAGAAAAAAAGAAAACACTGAAACAACAGTATCAGTTTCTTTTTCCAGGTTGTGGGGGGGGGGGGAACATTTTGGCCAGCGTACAGACGAAGTTGTGCATTTCCGAAAATTAGAAAAACAACAAAAACAAAACCAAAAAAAGCTTGACGCCTCAGCTTTGGCGCAAAAGCAGCCACACAGAAAGTTGGGTGGTGGTTGGTGGGTTTTGGTGAGACGGTGATGAGCTTCCTGGGACGCAGGCCACGCCCCATCCCTCAGGCCTCTCGCCCTCTTGACACTGCACGTCGATCTTGGTGGTCAAGGCGGTGTTAAAAGGAGAGACGTGCACATTCACGGACCATCTTCTGCAGTCCCCTCCCTTCCCTCTCTGCCTCAGAGAAATCTTCCTCATCTCTTCCCTGGCGGAAGGACGAGCATGACGGTGGTTAAAGGTGACAGTAGTAAAGGGGTGGGGGTCGGGGTGGGCGCTCTGGCGAAGGCATCATCCATCCACAGGCTGTGCAGCTTGGTTATCGTTTCATAATTTCGGTTACAGAGTTATACAGCTAAAAAGAAGTGACTGAAAACAAGGCAATGCAGGAGGAGGGGTGAGGGGTGTACAGTGCATGACGGGAGGTGGGGGCTTCACGACGTCGCCTGCTTCTCCTGTTCGATGGCTGTGAAGGAGAGGAGAGAGGAAAGAAGGAGGGGTAAGGAATGATACGAAAAGAATCGTGCAAAAAAGAGGAATCCAGAAGAAACGAGGACACCAACTTTCTTTTGTAGGCAGCGGATTCTTCTCCTGCGTCTCTGTCTTCTTCAGCTTGGACTTGTCGAACTTCTCCACCTCTGCAAGGTCGGGCTTGTCGCTCATTGTTGCAGTTAGTCTGAGAAAAGATGGAAGGAACAAGCAGGGAGATGATTAATATTATTCACCGCGCAAAGTTGTGCAACAAAAAGCAAAACACTAAATATACACGGCACATCAAATCTGACATGTCAGTGGCTTTTCTTTGATTTCTGGAAAGGGCAGAAAGCACCGAGCATGTGGACCGAGCTGACATTTTTAATCAGTCGAAGGGCGTTGCCTAAAAATCTCAGCCACCAGAAATCGACGGCTCGAGATGAAGTTGACTGCGCAACCGCAGACTACTTTTTCCCTCGAATGTGCCGCCGATGAGTCCGCCTTCTTTTGTTCGCCTGCGGCTCAGCCCTGCCTGATTTGACTGCCTGCCATCCATCCCGTTACCCAACACAAAAAGTGCACACACACAACCCCGGGATGTTGCACACAGGGAGGGGGGAAGACAATGAAGCCCGTCCAAGGCGTTCAGCGCGCATTTACATAACAATAGGAGTTCCCATGCTGGGCATATGAGGGAGAGAAAAAAAAAAGGGGGGGGGGGGAGCCAAGTTGTGCGCATTATTTAAAATATGACGCTGAGTGAATAAAAGCTGTAATATTCTAAATGTTGGAAAATGTGGATTTATGAGCGTCCACTAGCATGGAAACTGCGCACAACATCCGCAAAATTCACTTGTTACGTACTTCTCCCTTTGGTGCGCAATCTTCAAGGAACCACCGCCCTGATTGGCGCTCAGCTGCTTCACCCAGCTCGTTAAAAAAAAAATATTATTTTTTTTTTAAACCTCCACCCTAAACATTTGCTCGAACAAACCCACGAGGGAAAATATCTAAATGCGTGGTTTTATGAAGGGAACCAGGTGGGTGCAGGGCTCCCTCTCTCCCTCTCACACACTCACACACACACACACACACACAGCAACAAAGGAAATGGGCTGATATGCTTGAGACAAAGACGCTGCACACACGCCCACCCTGCTGTCACATTTACACTCTGATGGGAGCTTAGAAAACCTGCAACCTTCTTAACTCAAGGACAGAAAGAAAAGAGGAAAAAATCGAATCATCTTCTGTCTCCTTTTTCTTTCTTTGCTGTGGCATCACTTTTGGCACAACATCCACTCCACTGCGCATTTACCCGCATCGACTCCGACAGTCTCAGCTCTCCCAGCTGCACACGGTGAAGCACAAAGAGGCTGATCACAAAAACAGAAAAGCAGCATGAGATGCCGAGCAGCTGTTTACTCACCGATGTGTCGGCTGATGTCTGGAAAGGTTGTGCTCGGCGCGCTGTTGCAGCAGTAGTGGCGCGTCTTTGCGCAAGCGTTAGATATACTCAGAAATATGCTAATGACATCTGACATCACCGCTCCCCCAGACCGTCCTCCGTTGCCCCCTGCTGGAGGAAAGCTCTGAATGCTCCATCCACACACACACACACACACACACACACACACCACCACCTCTTGTAGTAAGCTCTTAGTATTATTATTATTATTATTATTACGTGACAGATGAAAGGAATGGAAAGATGTGGATTTCTGCTTTTTGTGTCTGTGTTTTTACTGTGAAATCCCCACTGAGCTGAATGGTACACTCCACTCCTCTAGTTTCATAACATGATGCCACTGCACTGAGTGCAACATCAGCACGCGTCTGACTGAGTGGCTCTTTTGCGTTCGCTCAGTTTGATCTGGAAACCGCTCTCTGAAGGCCTGACCTGTGGAAAATTGTTAAAAAACTGCGTCCTTCCTGATAGGACTTCCACGTGCCACTGACTGCACTTCCATGCGTGCTGGGCTCCACCTGGTGGCAGCTTCATTTGAGCTGTGCGTCTCCCTCTTTTTGCAGCATTTCCATTGTGATTCATTTGTAGATTAGATTGGATTCAAGATGAGTTTCTCCAAAGGATCTGCCTTTAAGTGGGAAATCCAACCATACGTTAAGGAGTTCTATACTAAATTGTGACCTTTGACCTCCCCAGAGACTCCCAGGACGTCTTTATCGAGACTGACTAAACTGCAGAAATCCATTTCCTCCACAGAAGGCATATTCAGAGGCTTTGATTAGGAAAATATAGACACAGTAATGCACCGATACATAAGTTCAGGTGTCTCTTTGAAGTCAGGCCTCTCTGAAGGGTCATCAGACCTATCCTGTCACACCAGCTCTCATTACGACCTCCTTCAATACATCCATGGTTCTTCTCTGTGGTCTTCTTTTCCTCCCACCTCACTGGCAAGAGCTCTGATACTGAAAGCTCTCTGTTTAGGCAGACTGCAGTAAAAACTGTGTTTAGAACAATGTATGTAAGTGCATTTGCCAAAAATGCAGCCTTTAAACTTTCTTCAATCACCTAGCAACAATTCAGCTTTTCTGCGTGCATTCAGTCGGGCTGTAAACGGGGTCAGTTAAAACAGTTAAAGGTGTGACCTCCTTTTAGACATCAGAAACAAGTCAAAGGGCCTCTGACATAAAGATAAGACAGAGATTATTTTTATCTTTCTAAGTAAGAGGTTCTGTGCTTTACATGAACTGTGTATTTGTGCAAGTTTACAAGTACTGTTCAATTGTTCTTTAACTCAAATATGCAATCAGCCAATCACATGGCAGCAACTCACCTCATTTATGTAGACACATCAAGACCTGCTGAAGGTCAAACTGAGAATCAGAATGGGGAAGGGAGGTGATTTAAGTGTGTGCTGGTCTGAGTGTTTCACAAACTGCTGATCTACTGAGAGTTTCCCACACAGCCACCAGGATGGAGTGAAAGAGAGAATCTCCAGTGAGCAGCAGTTCTCTGGGAGAAAAGGTCTCGTTGATGCCAGAGGTGAGAGGAGAAAGGCCAGGCTGCTTTGAGATGACAGGAAGGCAACAATGACTCACATAATTTCACAGCTGAGGCATGCAGAAGAGCGTCTGAGTGTAAAATGCTTTGAACCTCGATACAGATGGGCTGCAGCAGCAGGAGGCCACACTGCGAGTCACTCCTGTCTAACAGCAGCAATCTAAAGCTACAGTTCAAACAGGTCCAGCTAAGCTGGATATTAGAAGACTAGAAAACGTCGTCTGGTCTGATGAGTCTTGATCTCTGCTGTAATATTCAGAAGGTAGAATCAGAACAGCTCCCTCTCCTGGTGGTGTAACGTGTGGGGGATATTTCCTTGGCACACTTTGAGCCCCTCGAGCATCGTTTAAACTGAACGACCTGCCCGAGTGCGTTTGCTGACCACGCCCATTCATCTTCTCACGGTTTCTTCCAGCAGGATTATGCTCAATAACCCTCAAACTGGAGCTCACTGGACTCAAACGGCCTCCACAGTCACCACCAGTCTCAGCTCGGTAAACTGGAACAGGAGGGTGTGCAGCCAACAAATCTACAGCAACGTTGTGATGCTGTCATGTGAATATGAATCAAAATCTTTGTGTTTCCAGAACCTTACAGGACAGTTAAAGCAGCTCTGAAAGCAAAAAAGGGGGTTAAACCAACTACTAAGGTGTACCTAACAAAGTGTCAGGTGAGTATATTCCACCCAAAGCTTGTCAGTTGAGAACACTTTAACCCCCCCATCTTACCACTTTTACAATGTTGCTGCTCATGTGCTTCTTTAGTGCCACTAAACAGGAGCGCAGAGATGATGAGGAGAGCGTCGGTAAGCCAATGTCAAAAGCTTTATTGTCAAAGTGTTACACAGATATTTATATATGTATATATAAAAAAAGAGAAGAAATCACATTTTCAATCCACCTGCAGGCAAATGTGACCCATTACAGCTGATTCACCTTTAAAACAAAAACAAATTAGGGCTGAAATCGACACTAGAACAAAGCTTGATGCTCCATTTCTCATCGTGACCTCTCGTATTCGTCGTTAAATCTCCTTTTAGTGCGATTCTCAGGAAGGAAGGCTGCCCTAACATCGTGCAGCTGAACCAGGCAAAGAAACGAGGAACTAAAACAAAGTGTTCGAGCTCTGACTCGACTGTGCCCGTGGTCACGTCGGTACAGTTACGCTCGCCATGCAGCTTCTGAACTACGCTCAGGAATACGGCGCTAAGCTTGAACTACCAGAATCAAAGTGTTAGAGTTCGGCTACAACTAGAAAACTTTCAGCAGCTCTGAAAAAGCAAACACTTCAGTGACAGCAGGGACGCGGATACATTTTCATGTTTTATTACTTTGTGAAGCATAAAGGGCCAGAAACACCGCTGACCCACGACACAGTGGAAAGCTTAATTTAAAGTGAGGTACAAATAATACACGGTGTTACATAATGGACCCTTTGGTTAAAGTGGAGGCCAATGAGTGCTGGGCTCAAGGTTAGCAATACTGAAACTGAGAGAGGGGGGAGGGGCACAAAAAACTAAAAAAAAAGCTCATAAATACAAAGTTGGTCTTCGGAGGAGGAAGTGATATTTCTCTGTCTGCTGGGTGAGATGTAAAGGGCAATGTGGGCGTGACCTTTAAACAGTCACATGGGCTTTTGGCTGAAAGCCATCAGGCCTCTTTTGTTTTCAGCCTTAACTGGAGGAGGTGTGCCCGAAAGCGTTGGCCCCGCGGCCTGACGAGCTCCTGTTCTCTACAAGGGTACGTGGCTGAAGAGGTAGGACACCGACTCGCCGTTGTGGGTTCTCCTGATGGCCTCCGCCAGGATCATGGAGATGTCGATGACCTGCAGGAAATAACGAGTTTGTAACGTGAGATAGAAAGTAGCACAAATCACATCTGCTGCATGCCTCCTCCAGCCTTGCTCTTCTTCTTCTTCTTCTTTTTGTTGCGCGGCAGCCGTGGCTGGCCACCCTGTTTCTACAACTGTTTGTGTATAAAACACTTTTGTTTAACACATTTTAACAATGCTCTGGCCAGTGTTCGTCTAGTGAGCACAGGCTGACAGATCACCGTTTACCCCAACATGCTGGGTGTGAAGCACTCACAACAATTTACTCTGGAGGAGGCTGTAAAGTTTCCTGAAAGGAGCCTGATACGAGTCGATGAGTCACTGATGACAGCGATGCTGAGGGGAGTTGTTGAGCATTTCCAGACCTTTGCAGTCGGTAAGCGTTGCTGTTTTTGCCGCTGTTAGGGAAACTTTCTTGTGTGGCTCTAACGTCGTCAGACTCGGACGCTTGGTGAACGATCTCTCACACGTGAGAGTAGTTCAACTGTTCAGAGGGAAAGTGTGACGTTCAGGAAATCTGAACCCAATGTTAGCCAACATTATGCTAGCTTATAACCAGCTGTTTGTTGTTGGTGGTTAGCCAGCTCTTGTCAGCCATCTAGAGACAGAAGAGTCGCATGTCTGATGTGCAGACAAGTAATTTTCAACAACATTGGTGATAAACGAGCACGTTTCCATGTGTCAGAGCCCTGAGTTCAGCTCAGAGGAGGCTTGGAGAGAGCAGTGGAGGAGAAAGACAGTAAGAAAGAGATGATGAAAACATGTAGAATGGTCACAAGAAAGAAAGAAAGAAAAATTAAAACTAACTTAACATCCATTTTTGTAAAGCTACATTTTGGTGTTTGAATTCTCAGGAATCTGGAAGTTTCTAACAGAATTAAAGAAAACTGACTTACAACAGCAACATTTCCCTGAAGGACAGAAACTGCAGACAAAAGCTCAACCTGATGCCAAGTGTTTGCCTCAGCAGCTTTATCACACCAAACTGTCAGCTAAGAACCAGGCCTGTAAAGCTGAACAGGTCATACCACTGGATGTCACTGTTGTATTATGATCTTACAGTGTGGTTCTACTCAAAAGCTGAGCATTTGTAACCACAGCAGAACTACATGAGGGAGTTTTACACCTAATTAGCCAAATTTAGTTCCTGGAAATCCAAACAGGATCCACACTATCCACCGCTGCAGGTCTGGACACCTTTAGCACTGCCAAAGTGGTAAACTGGTAGAATAAGCTGCTGCACTGCTGTAGCCAGTGACGATCCCAACCAACCGAACATCAGTCGGTTGAGTTCTGTGCACCATCTCATCTAAAGACGGCAGCTGTTGTGTATACCTGTATTTTCGGGCAGGCCTTCATCTTCTCCTCCTGCGGGATGGTGTTGGTCACCACCACAGCCTCGAACGGGGCGCTGTTGATGCGAGATATGGCCGGACCTGAGAATATGCCGTGCGTGAGGATGGCGTAGACCTTCACAGCTCCAGCATCGATTAGCCTAAAAGTGGAACAATTACCAAAAAAAGTCACTACATTTATACATAAAACGAGCCAAAGACAAAACCATCTAAGTGACACCGACTTGTCGGCAGCGTGGCAGATGGTCCCGCAGGTGTCGGCCATGTCGTCCACCAGGATGGCCACGCGGTCCTTGACGTCACCGACCAGCACCATGCGGTCCACCTCGTTGGCCTTCTTCCTCTCTTTGTGGATGAGAGCGAAGTCCACATTCAGACGGTCCGCGATGGACGTCACGCTGAGCGCAGGACAGGAAAGAGGAGGGACATGCACAGACTCAACCCTTAATTGCTTCTCAAACAAGTCGACTACAAAGCTGTGACTGAAATCCCCGCAGTGCGCCCTCGTTTCTCTACAGGATGACATCAAATAACTTCCAAAATGGCAAGCAGTTGGCAAACTAAGCAGATGATAATCACCGAGGTTCTGCTGATCTCTCCTAATGTCACTGTGAAAAAGACTCCGAGCTAAAGCTTGAATCAGCACATCAGCCATCTGCAGCACCAGCAGACCCTGAAGTACGTTCACTACACTTTTCTACACTCAATACAAACGAATGGCCAAACAGATGGGGGGGGGGGGGGGGTCAGTGCAGTCTGTGTGTTCTTGATATGACCAGGTGCACGGACACTTTCAGGACCTTTGATGTGGTCGGAGTCACATCCCTCAGAGTTTTGTCTTAGCCACCGCAGCACGATGCTACCTCCATCATGCACCAATCAGATGATACTGGGCAGGTGATAAAATATAATGTGACACATAAGAGCCTTTTGTCTGTTTGTTTATTGCCTCTTTTCCACCAGCACAGACCCAACCGACTCTTTCAGTTGTTTTCCATTAGTACCACTTCAATGTGGGTGGAGTTGTTATAGCAACGTGGCCTGGATGTCCTGTGATGTCATTTTATGTGACACAAACACAACAATGGGGCACATCGAGGTGATGGTACACCTGCTGCTAAACATCTGCACCTTGTCGTTGGTTAGTGTGGCATAATTTTCCTCGTCCAATCGGCGGCCTGCAGTCTGCTGACGTCACGTCTTTAAATGCTACCACCTAATAATGGGAAACCCTAAAAACAGAGATGAGCCAAGTCAAGCAGCTGCTGGTGGAAAAGAAGCTTTTTACTAAGGAGGAGCTCCAGTCCAGCTTTTATGGCCTTTACTCCCCTTCAGGAACCTTCCACGAGGCATCATTCTTTTGCAGTGATCCCATAACGTGTGCTCAACACACTCCTGCCTGAGCTCTGTGGGTCATTCCTTCCAGCTCATGATGTGGTTTTTGCTCAGTCACCATCAGCACTGAGGCTTTACAGACACGTCGTTGCTGAGGGCGAGCAACACAGCCCCAAAATGACATCACAACACTCCCACAGAAAAAAGAAATACTGAACTGTGTTGTATCGGCGACTGCAGCTCGCAGACGGCAGCATTTATTAGAGCAAACACGACTTTTCCAATGAGCCGCTGCCACTGACGACACGCTGTTTAATTCAAAGAGTAAATCTACTGCTGTGAGGTGCCAGCAGCTGCAGCACAGTAACACAACTGCAGTGACATAGCATAAAATGAGCCTGCACGAGACAGTCTCGCACTAGAATTGAAACTGAAAACATTTTTCTACCTGGGATCTTCGTGTTGGGTCGAGCGCTTTAAGGAGTTGCTTAAAGCCCTCCTTTACCATCACATCAGTAACTTTCATCCACAGCTCGAGGGAAAGGACACGCAACGCATTGCTATATCGCTGATAACGCAATATAATGATACAATTGCGTACAGTCAGATATGGCACAGCCTTGCACGTCACGCTCTTGCGCACCCAAAGCTGGACTCCAGTCATGATCCAGAAACCTCTCAAAGACGCTTAGGAGACACAGGCATGATGGGACATGAAGTTTGAATTTGAAGACGGCACAAATAAATGAAAACAGTGGTCACAGTTCACTGCATACAGTCCGTCTGCAGCTTATTAGCATTTCACATCATGCAGAGATACGTGGTGCTCCTTAACCCCGCTATCTCGTGTCGCTGCGGCTTACCGTTTGGCTCCTCCTGCATCTGGAGACACGATGATACAGTTCTTCCACTCAGGAATGTGTTCTTTGATCCACTGCAGGACGGCGGGCTCGGCGTACAGGTTGTCCACAGCAATGTCGAAGAAGCCCTTAAAAACAGAACCGGACCAGAGTAAAACGACAATTAGCTCTTTATGCATGCAAACACAACACGTGTAGCACAAATAGAACTGGATCAAAGCATACATTCACCCTCAAATCACTCTAAGAAACTGTTGCTGTGAAACTGGCAGCTTCGTATGAAGCTAGCAGCAGTATTAGGTCCATCTACAAGCACCTGTGCAGCCGTGTGTGAGACTTAGAGGTGCTAACAGGCAGATTTGATGGTCTTTATGTGGCGATTTCTCAGTCTGTACGTCAAGTTTGGCAGTAAGAGGTGGAAACACTGGTGCACCAACCTGGATCTGTGACGCGTGGAGGTCCATGGTGATGATGTGGTCCGCACCAGCCACCGACAACATGTTAGCCACCAGTTTGGCTGATATGGGTGCTCGGCTCTGAGGAAGCATTGAGACACAGTCGTTGGAGGTAAGTATGCACGGGTAAATACGCCGAAAGGACTTTCCCCTCCTATATGGTGACCATACTGTTTGTATAATCATTTTATGTTGACTCGCAGCACCTTTGAACATTTGTGCTGATGTTAATCAGCCAGCTTTCATTTTCACACATTTTATTTACAAAAATGAAACTAAAGCTATAAAAGCTCCAGCAACCTAAATAAAACCCCTCCCTTGTTTTGCTACAAAGTTCAAAGTTTGTGTGTTGTGATTGTCAGCTGCTGAAGGCACACGTAGACGGCTCCGTCTTTGTCAGAGTCCTTGCTTTGGGGGTCACCTCAGCAATGTAGGTCTGGCTGCCGCTCGGGGCCTGTGCTGTTTAGCTGCTGCGTCTACTCGAGAGACGCGTCAGGGCTTGTTGACAGAACACTCGAATACGTGTTCATGACGGTGGAGCGGCGCTTAGGCCGGTGATTAGACTAAATGTGGAGCTTGGATATTCATGATGGCTAGATGCTCCCTGCACCAGGATAAAGTGAGCAGCTGTGCGTGGAGTCTGAAGTACGTGAGATAAAAAGATTTGAGCTGTCAGGAGGACGTTCATTATTCACCTGAAACACATTACAGCTCTGTAGGAAGTTAGAGCCGTTTTCTCCATCCATCTATTTCCTTCCACTTATTTATCGTGGAGGTGGGCGGCCTCAGAGATCCAGCTTTTTCAGCCTTGATCAAATTTAACTTAAAATAATAATAATCTAGCACAAAATGAGCTTGTTGTTCAGAATGAATGTGGTAAATATGGTTATTATATCCTGTAGTGCAAAAGTCACAGCTCACGTCTTTATAGTTTGCTGGGGAAATGGTGCAGACTTGTTGTCGCTCGTGCAAACAGAACAGAAATACAACATATAGGACAAAAACTGAGTTTGCACAATTCTAATGAGCTTGAAAGTCAATATTTACCTTTGTATTTCAACACAGCCTGAACTCAAGGCCGGCTGTCTTGTCATATCTGTCAGTAGTATGTGACTGATCCCCCCCATCACTGCTGCCACTGATTTTCAGTCCAGTTCTTGTGTAATCTGACACCATCAGCCTTTTCTCCTGTTGCCCTTCTTTAAGAACAGTAACCTGACAGCCACCAACACATGCACTATGCTGGACAATATAAATCCCAGCGACAGCTTGGCTGTTTGTGTTGTGAAATGTGAACCGGGTTAAGTTTGTATAGCGTTTCCAAACGAACAGAATCTGGCAGGAAGCCTGAACTCGGCCCGTTTTTAAAGTAGAATCTTTATCTGGTGTAAACGAGGATGAGGTAAGACAGTGCTCACAGAGCTTTGACCCTCACGTGCTACGATGAGACTTTGTTAGATAAGTGGAGCTCGGCGCACACGCAGGCAGAGTGAAGGTGGAAAGCAAGGAGTCAGAGGACAGGACGCTAATTCGCTGGATCAGAACCTCCGCAGGTGCTAATTAGTTGAAAACCGCGTCCATCTCGCTGCTTCGTGCAGACGTGATTCTCCACACTGATCACACCAACAACTGTGGCAACACGAGATAATGATTTACAAGATCAGCAGCTTGAGCCGGTTTCTGACACGTCAGTCTGCCTGCGAACCGACGCCGCTGCTGACCTTGAGGGATTTCTTATTAAAACGTCAGTGCGATTAAGTTAATGCGTCAACCTGCCAGAGGGGAGGCAGAAACGTTCTCCGGGGACCTGTTTGGTCTCGTTCTTGAGATTTTGAAATCTGCATTTTAACGTCTCCTACAAAGACAGATTTTCACTCATTACCCAGCAGCCTCCACTCGAGCCGGCGCCCACAGGACCATTTATGTTTGTATAAGCTCACAGCTGCACTGCAGCCTGTGACTAAATGCCAGTTTACAGGATTAAAGTCATATAAATATATATGTGGCTCGCAGGAACAAGCAGAGGTGACGTTTGGACTTTTTGGTTCTGAACTCTTTCTGGTGTTAGGGTTTCAGAGCGGTGAGGCGTTTACCTTGTCCTTCTTGTCCTGTCGGGCGTAGGGGAAGCAGGGGATGACGGCAGTGACACGGGATGACGAGGCGATCTTGCAGGCGTTTATCATGATTAGCAGTTCCATTAGGTTGTCGTTAATTTCCCCACAGCCGCTCTGAATGATGTACACGTCTTCACCACGCACACTTTCCCCAATTTCCACACTGTATAACAAAAATGCAGGCAAAAGAATATATTTTACATCCCAGACTAGAGCTGAAACCAAGCAGCCACACAGACACACGACCCTGTGATCTCTGAGTAAAACCACCAAAGAAACCCACAAGACTGAAGAGACAATGAGACATTTGACAGAACGACCAAAACCACACGTAAACAAATTCAAATTTTATTTGTCACGTACACAGTCATACACAGTACGATATGTAGTGAAATGCTTGGACAACTGCTCGTGACCTAAAGAAAACAAAAAAAAGGAAAGGCTATGAATAAGATAGGAAATAAATATGAAAAATTAAAAAGGGTAAATTTAACTAGGAAGGAATAAAATATAAATTAAGGTTAAAAATGAAATAACTGTACAACACAAATTAGAATGAACAGACAATTCAACCAATGTGGTACAAGACCACAGAGACACAACGAAAGCCACAAAGACTTTAAATGACCACAAAAAAAGAGAGATGAGAAACAAGCTTTAGAGTTTCTAAAGACGCAGAACGTATCCTCAGAGTTACCAAAGAAACTCAAAGCAAAACAGTCAAAAAGATTCAAAGTCACCAAAAACAGACTCAAAATGACGCAAAAAGGAAAAAACGCATAAAGAAAACCCCACAGCGTAAAAACACTTCCAAAGAGATACAAGTCAGAGGCACAAGACCACAAAGAGAAGCTAAACAACTCTAAAAAGCCACAAAGAGACTTTAAAAGACTCGAGACAGAATATCGCCTCAAAACAAAAAATCTCCAAAAGGCCAAAGATGCAAAATTACCAGAGACATAAACTGAGCACAAAGATGGAAACATAACTTTGGTGTCTTGTTGCTTAAATCCAGGTAAAAGAAAAACTCAAGGATGGATCAGTCAAAACAACAACAAAGCACTCGACCACATTATATTATAAATCTGATATTAAAACTACAGGGTTCTGTGATGCTCAGAAAATCCCCAACAACACATTTACCTTTATATTGACACTCACACAAACTGCACTGTGGGACACTGCAGGTTTTAGTGTTAAAGGTCAAGTCTGGGCTGAGTCGTGTGTGTGTGTGTGTGTGTGTGTGTGTGTGTGTGTGTGTGTGTGTGTGTGTGTGTGTGTGTGTGTGTGTGAGAGAGAGAGACACTTTCTCTGTGGGAGATGACCAAGTCCCGTCAACCTCAGTCATGTGATCACTGCACGCACAGCTATGCAGGGGGAGAATCACGCTGCCACAAAAGCTGCAGTTTTACATGGTGGCATGTTTACACGTCCTTTTGTGCGGTCAGCTGTCCAAAAGTCAAACATTAAGTGTGATGAAGTGACAGCAGCCACTACTCTGTCTATATAAAAAGCTCATGTAATCCAATTACTGATCTACTGTATTGTTCAGGTGTCACTACCTGCAGCTTCACCTGTAAGCGCACCAACAGGTCAGCGCATTGAAATCGTTTCATTGAACCTGATCTGACCTGGATTCAATGCCAGCTTTCTTTTAAGGGACAGGTGAAGTTAAGAGGTAATCTCAGACTTACCCAAATATTGATTAGACAAACAGTTAATAGAACTTAATTACATCAGCAGAGGCTGTGCAAACACTGATACTGTATATCGCTCCAAGTCTGCAAAGTTAGTCCACTAATAGCCTCAAATTCTCCCTTTATCCTCCATGTCTGGGTCTTTCAACTCCATCAGCTTGAGCTGAGTAACAGAGTATTTTCCCCAGCCTGATCATCAAGGGAAAAAGAGCACAAATAAAAAGTCTCCATGCCGTTTTATTCCCAGGGATTTACGCTCTTGTTTTTGTCACAAAGTGAAGTCTTAGTCGGAAGATTTGAGAAGAGCTGCCATCGCCTCCCATTATTGTGAGAGGATGAGAAAATAATCTTTGTTTTGTGTCGCACAAACAGCTGCGTTCCCAGGAGAGCAAACACGCCGCAGATAATCAAGAGTTTCCCTGGATTTTTGTTTTTTAAAAGCTGTGAATGGAAAAAGGATCCAGACACCTTTAAGAGAGACTGCAGATGACCAAACAACAGATGCAGTCGAGTGCATCACACAAGGAAATCATCTCTGAGTAACCCCCCAGCAATGAAATGGTCACTGCAGCCCCCCAAAAAATGAAGACACTACATTTCTCGTGTTACTCCGTCCAAAAGAAGCCCACGCAGCTCCATATGTGCTGAATTTGAAGCTGCTGGGGGCTGAGAGCTCGGGGTCAGCACAGGCATGCAAACATGAAACCAAAAGGTCATCATCCCGCAGGAGAGTTCAGACAGGCTGCACACATTCAAGTCCACAAGCAGTAAAAGTAATAAAAGCCCCGTGGAAAGCTGAAAGTTATTAAACAAGGGTCGACGCATGCGTGTGGGCACTGGATAAACTAATGGTGAGCTCGGTATTGTGGATATAAACTCAAATTAAGCGCATGTGACACAACCAGTGGACAGTTAACTATCTTCCCTCATACACAGAGGCAGCAGAAACAAGCTGTGCTCTTATTTAACATGTAACGTATCTCTGTGGCTGCTGTGGACCTTTTAAATGTATGCTAATGCCTTCAGATGCCTTTACAAGCGTTTAGCCATATTTCGGTCTATGAAGTTAGCAAGCTAACTCAAGAGTGTGTTAAAATGACAGCAGGGTAAACCAGCATCCATTATCGGACGTAGTTGACCCCCGCACACCAGCGCACTTTAACCGAGACAACGACGAGCGAGGCTTGAATCAGTTATACCGTAATAACCACAATTTAACTTAAATTATTTAACAGCAGTAGCAGCCTGTTCCCTTCTCAAAAGTAGCGTTTTCCTAGCTAACAGAAAATCCCTTTAAATGGCTACAAAGCCGAGTTTGATAAGACACGAGCTCGTTGTGGAGTTTGCGACGCAGATACAAAATACGGCATTAAGAAAGTGTTACGTGACGCTGGTTTACACCTGTTGTTTTGAACGCACGCAAGACAGGTGAACAGAGCATTTTAAGTAATAAAACAAGTCCTCAATGATAAGGATAGCGCAGGTGTCCGATAAAGGACGCCCCAACTTTAGCAAGCTAACCTGCTATGTTTACATGTGGTTAGCTAGTCACGTGTAGACGTGAATAGTAAACTATTGTTAGCCAGAAGCTAACCCTCCCACATGGGGACACCGAGCCAAAGCACTGAGGGCAAAAAGAGAAGACAAACCCGTTACGCGTTAATGTCAAGATAACAAGCATAGTCTGCAAATCCCAAATATACTCACCATGTCTCCTGGTTGCTGAATTTCTTCGTTATCACTTTCCCCAGCTCCAGTCCCAGCCGATCCGCCACTTTCTGGGACAGGTCGTGGTGGGAGCTCCCGCTAAAAAGCACGATGTTAGGCATGTCCAAAAACCTGGAGCTGCTTGTTCGAGAAAAAGAAAAATGAAGAAAGGTATAAAAGACACGAGGTGTCCCCGCTTTAAGGGTGCTTGGGGGGAAGAGAAGGGGGAAGAAATGAAGCTTAAGGTTGGAGAGTGAGCATCGCACCGCTGCTGGGACCGTCGGCGGAGAGGAAATACGAGCTCAGCGTTTGCACGGTGAGGGGAAGTGCCTGCCCCTCATTGGACGGCAGAGCTGTCCACTTATAAATGAAGAGCGTTATCTCAAGACATCTTTCAAATCGATCTTTTTATTGGCTTACACTGTCCCAGGTTACCCCATGTCTGCTCAGATTTCACCGTGTAGCATGTGACTTTGTTACCTTATAAATTAACTTTTTAATATATTGATACTATAATCAGAATCAACATTTTATTGCACAACAAATATATATGCTTTCCCATTTAGTGCACATTAAGCAATCTTAAACTTTTATTCTATTAAAATATATATATATAAAAAAAAAAAAAAAAATATATATATATATATATATATCTCCTCATTTCCATTTAGTTTGTCGAGAGCATCGTAGTGTAAAACGCCCCAGCTTTTATGCTGTTATAATGTGCCAAACTAATTGTTAAATATTCTTATGAATTAATAACTACACAGCTATTATTCATTCCAAGAGAAACAAGCTTTCCTTTTTAAATTCGCTGTTAATTATTAATACACGAAAGCCTTTCCTCATGCTATTCTCATTAAGGCTCAATCCATCTAAAATCCTCACATCCTCACATCTTTCCAACATTTTCCACTCGACGAGCCCAGATTTACCCAAATATAGTGTGGTTCAGCGTTTGAACAAACATAATAATTGCTGTGAAATTGTAGCTTTATATATGAAATACTTTTCTAGATTATTTATTTTGAAAAATTGTCCATCCAACTCCTTTACCTTTCTTTTTTTGACTTAAAATCTGAGCCAATGTTTGAAAACGACACTGACGTCAGACACTATTAAAGATAAAAGCCTGGAATTGTCACTGGTGTTTGTGGGATCTGTAACGTGGGACAGATACGTTGAAAAATAGCTGAGTATGAAATATTTTTAAACATTCAAGCTGTCCTGTAAAGTCACACCTATTAAAACATACCAATAAAAATTAAAATAAAAAAACTAGTGATAATTTTTGAATGGTATATCGTTGCAATTCACAAGCATGCAAAATGAAGCATATAGAATATTTTTAAGAAAATATTTTATCACAAAAGTGAATAAAGTTATATTTTCACTCAACTTTCATGCTGGATTGAGCAAATATGACAACCCTTACCAGAAAAACAAAAATATCAGTATATAGTTGAATCCAAATAGAACAGAATTCTGGAAATGGTAACCATTTTAATAAATAATATTGTTAAATGTTTGCATATTCATATTCAGTTTTGAGAGCTACTCTACCTACTGTTGTTGGACTTACACTGCCCTGGAGGAATCCAATATTTCACGTAAAGTTTTTAAACAATAGTAAAAGCTATTAAAAGTCAACAAGTGCAAATAAAAAAATATTGTACATAAAAGTAAATATGCCAAAATCGATCTATCAGCAGTGATTAGATCGATCTGAACTTTGCAGTATTAAAGTTTTAGGCAAACCAGAGATGGAGCAGAAACCGCGTGATGATTTGAGACGACTGACGAGCTTTTATTCCTGTGACCCCGTACGTCATTTTGCTTCTAAGCTATATACAGAAATGCAATCAGATGAATGCCAGATTTCTTATTTATCAGCGTTTCTGATCTTTCAAACTTTGACGTTTAAATCATGTTCTAGACTAATGCTAAATGTTTGACCACAGCTGATAGTGACTGCTTGGCCTTTGCCCAAATGCAGCCTGCACACTTGTGACACTGGGTTTTGTAATTCGATTTACTACTCGGAGAGAAGTCATCTGAGACTTTATGCCTCTCGTGGTGCTCTTTCTTGCCGTCACGTGGTGACCAGCTAATTTTTCAGCTCAAGAAAGAGCATGACTCCACTGTCTGCTCTGCAGATACCCTGAAACCAATACTACTGATTATTTTGGATTGATTTGCACTATCACAGACTGAGTAATCATTTCAGTTATGTGATCAAAGAACATCATCAGCTAGAACGTGACCAGACACCAATGATTGTATTGATTAGGTCCAGAATCCTGGTCACTGAGGTCAAAACCTCACGAGGTAGCAACAAGTTACCCCAATGCTGTCAATGATGACAGACCAATAACACGACTGGAGCCGCTCGTATTTTTCAGAAATATATTTTATAGATGATGTCAGAGATGAAATGTCCAAAGCGTAGGTCCCAAAGAAAGATAACATTTTTCATCAATAGAGACAAACAACAAACAAAAAATAACTTTTTTAATCCATTTACATGTAAACCAAGAATTGCTCTTGAGCCACAGTGGTTATATATATGTATAGAACTGGCCGAGGTGGGTGTGACAATCAAACGACGATGCCCTTTTTCCCCCCAAACCTTTTTCTCAACTGATTTCTCCAGTGCCCGTTTAGAAATCTTTGAAAGAGGAACATTCTTTGGGAGCGTCTTTAAGGTCTGAATGTAGCAGAGGTTTGGCAGAGCACGTTTCTCTCAAACACAGTTCATACAAGTCGTAAGTGCTTGAAATCACTTATCCAATAAGAATGATAGTAAATGTTTCTCAGTGGAGTCATTTGGACAAAGTCCTTTGAATTGTTTGCCCACCAGAGAGGAAGAAAAAAAAAAACATCCCTCCTGGTGCTCTTGGGAGCTGCCAAGGGAGGTTTTTTTTTTTGTTTTATGGTTTTTTTTAAATATATAAGTCCTCCAGTGTTCTTCTTCTATTGTGCAAATACACTTTTTGTTACACAGACAAGCAGGCATGCTGACTCACAAACCATGCAAAGAGTTAAAGTTTGGCGCGAGCAGACAGCAAAAAAAAGAAAGAGTAGTAAAAATTCTACAACTTAAGCAAGTAACAAGTGGAATGTTTGGTTAGACATGAAAAATATCAACTTAACCGCAAATCTTACAAGTTTAGAAAATTATATCAACTCAAATTTAGACATTTCTTTCCTCTGGCCTGTCCTACTGCTCATCCACGTCTATTATTCTGCTGTAAGTGGACCAGTTTTGGTTGTAGACAGCCTCGACCTTCTCTGGCTAGAGTTGGCCAGATAAGGGATTTTTAAGACTGATACCAATATTTTTTATTTATTTATTTTTTTTTAAATGTATATATTTTGAGATATCGGCTGATATTTTTTTCCTTTTAAAAAACCAAAAGAAATTTCCCTAAAATTTGTTAAGTGTACTTATTTACTTGTCTAAGCTCTGCCCGACTGTGCTGGGATTAGAAAACTCAGCCTTTTCTGGCCATAGCCTGACTGATAAAGGATTTTTAAGACTGATACCAACATTTGGTGATCTGAAAATCCGATATTGTGATATACCAATATACGTTTTTCTTTTGGACAAACAAAAAAATTTACCCTAATTTTTTTTGGGGGGGGTGTACTTACTTATTTATGCTCTGCCCAACTATGCTCAAACCAGCTGGTTGTCTTTGTGGCGCTGCATAGTGGCCTCTGGTGGACACACTATGTAATGTCAACACATTAACTTGGTGAAGGGTGTTTCTCTTTATTTTTTAAAATTCTCATTTATTGGCTGTTATAAATGCCATTACCAATAGTATGGCAAATAATTATGGTTGAAATTTTGATAAATCAATTGGGGTTCAAAAAAAATGGGACTCGCCTCGTGATGCTCAAAGACATAAAAGATATTTTAAAAACTCAGCAACGTGTCCTCCAAAAATCAAACGTCTTCATGGATAATTTATGTATAATTTATTTCTACTGACTAGATCCGCTAGCCAAAAGAAGTATGCAGATAGTATTAAAGCTCATATTAGGCTCGTTTAGTGTCAGGACAGCCACTGAACATGAAATCAGCTAAAAAGAAGTTGTTGATTTTTGATTGTGAACTCCTGTCAATCCTGTCATATTTGCAACAGTAAGGTGTTAACACCCGTGGAACGTGAGCCCCTGTTTATTAGTTTTAATCATTTCCTAAACTGTAACATCCAAAACCTCAAAAAGTTGCCATTTTATACAGAAATGGGTCAGAACAGAAACTCAGATCTCCCGAGTCTCCTACTGACAAAAATAGCGAGGGCAAAAATACATCCGCATTACGGCATCTAAGCCTAATCACAGTTAGATGGTGGATGTATTTCAGTAGAAAGAAAATAGCTTCTACATGTAGCTCCTCACAGCAAGATTTGTGGATATTTTTGTATAAGTGGGTCATCTTTTTTCCTCTTTTTGAGCAGCACAAGGAAACTTCTCTTTAGTCCCATTATATTCAAAAGCCACAGGAATGTCTACAGCTGATATCATCAACAATGGGCAACTCGCACCAGAGCAATCCGACTGGATAAATCACTACAGGCCAGAGGAAAAACGCTCATTTGATTTGGGGGATGAAAAGTCCCTTTAAAAATAAACATGACAGTCGTCTTTAATCAGGTGTTTAACAAAGCAGTTGACAGATGGGGGCTCATTCGAATGTATTCGATCTACTCTTCGTGTCAGGTCAGTTCAAAGCAGGAAAAGGAAGAAGGAAACACCGACGTCACGGACATGATAGTGCCACACATGCTTAGAGAAGGACTTTGAAATGATTGGCTGATGTTTTCCATCCCAAGCTGCTTGAAAAACAAAAAGAAAGAAATCCTTTCGTTGACATAGGTGTCCCCTTCTTTTCTTTTCCCGCCACAGAAAACTCAGCTAGCTACATAAGGTGGCCTCTAAACGTCGTTTTGTTTGTTTTTTGGGTGTTATCACAGTTGAAAGGTAAGCGCATGTCGCACATGCACCAGAGGAAATGTTAGGCAACAAAGTGATCAAATGTCTTGACTCTGTAGGTGTTTAAAAAGTCAACCGCGGTGCCGCGTAGCGACCACTGGAAAACAGTGCAGTCGATGACGAGTTAAATATGCTGCTTTTTCAAAGTTCATGGAGTAACATCTTACACCATACTGCTTTTCTTTTTTTTGCTCACAATATCATAGCTGTCATTAGTTTAGAGTACATTTATAAATTTTTCCATATACAAATCTCCTATAAACAGTACATGTTATAAATACATCATTGATGAAAATGCAGAAAGGCTTCAGGGAGCCGTAGAAAGAAAGAAAGAAAGAGTTGCTCCTTAGTTCTGATAAATACAAGAAAGAAAGAACAACAGTACTAAGGACGTGAATGGCAGCCCTATAACTATTCAGAAAACGGATAAAAACACAGAACAAAATCTATGGATGAAAAAGTTAGAAAAATAATTTTATACAGTAAAAAGTAAAAAAAAAAAAAAAGGAGTGGACACGCTTACCAAACACACTTCTGACGTTGCAGAATTGACAAGTTGATGCGAAAATCATACATGTAAAATACAAACAAAGACAATACTCGATTACTGCCTCTCAAAATATATTCAATTCAATATACATGGCTGATGTTTAGCTCACAATAGTAACCAAGGTAGTTGCCAACCGGCAAAGCATGGGCTCGGCACACACCTGATCTGTGAAGGAGTAAATCAGTAAACATTGAACTGGGTATTGGGCGCCTTGTCTTAAAGGGCCAATACGTGAAATGTTTGTCGGCTTGCCATCTAAGTGGAGTTAAGTGCTGCTGTAAATCCAAACTCATGCTTTGGCTTTCTCTTGCTTGGCTTTCTCTTTTGGATAACATTCAAAATATCTTGCAGGTAAAAAGAAACAAAGAAAAAAAACATGTCTGGCCTCTCTGCTCAAATGCATGCGTTTTACAAAGCGACGACTTCGATTAAAGGGAAGCTACATTAAAGGCTAAACCTTTTCTAATTCCTTCTTTGAAGGTCTCCATGTTTGCACCTTTAATTTTTTTCCTCTACTGAAGCTGGCAACTACCTTTACAAAGCGCTTTCATTTCTTTCTTTCTTTTCTTCCTTTTTTACAGAAAAATAGATCCATCCAAAAAAAAAAAAAGTAAAGTAACTCTTCAAGAGAGGCCGTGAGAGACATAAATGCTGTCTTCGTCACGTTCCAAGTAAACATGCTGAAAGATTGTTTGCTATATTTTTCATCATCCCCCCCCCCACAAGAAAGGACTTGAAACTCTCCTCCGTCTCCCGCACCCTCGGCCGATTCCTCGGCGAGAAAAATCTTAAGGCAATCTTTTCCTGAACAATCGTGAAATCCAGCGGACCCTCACCAAGGCACTCCTCTAACTCGTCAACCTTCGACAACAGGCTGGTCCGGCGAGGCGACGGAGTCTCACCGTTAAAATCTTTGTAAAAGCCTACTCAAACTTCGGCCCAACCAAAGTCCACAGTGAACACATTTAGTAAAATTATCTTCTCGGTTGCCATGATGCCCCCCCCTCCCCCCATTTCTTTAGGGAGGGAAAATAGTCAAGAAAAAAAGAAAACAAATCCCCGCGCTTGCCTCTTGACAGCTGGGGACGTCTGCTGTCCCCGTGTCCGTACTGGATGTGGTCAGAGGGCAGCCGCGTAAAGCACCGTATTTTCTGCACAGAAGTGTCATCGCACCTTTCGGTGACGAGATCTGATCTCGCCCCTGCCTTCTCCCGATCGCTCCGCTCCAAATACGCTCGCCCGCTGCCGTGATCACTTGATCAGCCGCCGAGGGCTAACATGGGGGTGCGAAGACTGACAGATAAAACGTCTCTGAGCGAGCGCTTGCCGGTATGTTTAAATAAGTTTTTTCCAGTTCAGTCCTCCTCCGTCTTCTGATTGGCTCCCTACTCTTGAGGCTGAGCCCACCCCCTCTCCCTCGTTTTTTTTGGCCGAGGGGCCGCCAATCAAGGTGACTGACGTGGTGAGTGGGGTTATTGGGGACTAAATGAAGGGATCAGTCGAGACTCTTTGCTGCTCAAAGAGGCGTTCTCCGGAGAGGTCAATGGTAACGCGGTGACACCCTCACGTTTTCGTCCACTACAGCGGCTCCTCCTCTTCCATGGGCTCCTCCTCAGACCTGCTGAGGAGATATAACACAGAAATATTAATACTAGACCTCAAGCTGTCATTAACAAAATGCCTCCTCAACTTTACCAGCACCACCGAGGACTGAAAGAATGGGAATCCAGTGTGGAAAGATAAAACTGCAATTCTTCTAGCGGCCACTTGGGGTTTGCTCCAAAAGTGAGTCAATCCCCATCCACTCTCATGTTAAAATAACTCTACAGCTCTAAAGCAGAAAAAACATGTTGGCAGCTGACAACGAAAACAGTTTTGGTCTCGATAGCTTATTTGCTATTTCATGACACCTACACACAGGGTCTTTTTTACTGATATAGAGGCATTTAAAGGTTTTTAAGACTAAAGGCCATGACACACCAAGCACATTGCAAACTGTCCCCCAACTCCCTCAAAAAACCCACGAAATTCCAAATGTCTGGATGCAAATTTGTTGTGTAACGTATGTACACACACTGACATTCGTCCTCATAGATTGCACTGTGAAAAAGACTTGACTCAACATCAAGCAACGATGAGCAGGTCCTGATGTTTTACAGTTAAAGTTGTGTCACGATCGCTTTCACGTATATTTCATGATGTCAGTGAAGCAGTTTGAACTCAGAGCCAGTGGACCCAAAACAATGTCCAACTGTGCGTCTGATAGTTAATATTGATTGATATTAAATAGTATTAGTATTCCTACAACTATTATTAAAATAGTATTATTTTACTATATGCTTGTATATTCAGTACGAGTGCGTTTTGAGCTGAGTATGCGTTTGGTGTGTACGGCTACATTAAAAATAGGTCATAAACTTTACACATCTGGTGTGTAAAGGCCTTTAAAGTTTGCATGATTGATCGCGTCTCTGACTGACCTGAAGTGGTCGATGTGGCGGCTGTTCGCTGCATGGTATGTCAGCTAATTTAACTTTGTAAACTGGACCTCTGGACTGTGTTTGTGCCTTTTGGATCACATTTAATGCTATTTTCTGACAAATAGCACACATTGCTTCTTGTAATTGCACTAACAGGACGTTACTCAGCACTTGTTAGCAGGTAGATCTACACCCATGCATCTAAATCTCTCCTTCAAGCCATTCAAACAAAGGGTAGCATCAGGAAAAAGTTCCTCTCTGCTTTCACCTTATATTCTTTTTTTCTTCTTTTATGCAGATGATTTCAGACATTTTAGCATCCTGAAGTCAGTTATTTAAATATTAAATGACATTAATTTAAGACCTTAGCAAGAGTGAAAGGGCAGATTTACAAGATGCTAGTGAGGGCTGCTGTGGTCTGGAGATGATGCCCCTGACAAAAACACAGGAAGCTGAGTTGATGCTTAGATGTTCAGAGCAGAGAAGATTCATGGATGTAGTAAAGGAGCACATGTTGGTTGGTGTGACGGAGGAGGATGTGGGGGACAGGGTGAGGTGGATCCACTACGGTACAAGAAGTAGAAAATGTTCTTGTTGGCTCTTTGTTTAGGTTGCTTTACAAATGACCTTTGACCCTATCTAAAGACAAACAAAGTCGCTATGATTTCATCTATGTTATCTCTTTAAAGGCTTTAAAGTTGTAAATATAGTCCAGGGAGTATATTTACAAAATATACGTGCAGTTGATCAGTATATGCAGAAGTTGTTCAGTAAACGAATGAATCTTTGAGTTATTTGGAGGTTTTATTGGAGGTTTCCATCAGGATTAAATATATTTAATAACACGTTACTCCGACTGCAGACTTGATGTCAACGACAGAAAGTAGTGAGTTTACTGTTGCCGGGTTTAAAGGTTATATAAAGTGTATAACTACTCTTAAGTCAAGACTATTGCTCTTAACACTGTGTTTACTTGTGGTTTTGGATCCTTACCTTTGCTCCATGGCATTAGAGTTGGCCACAGAGAGAGAGGCCATGGCGCTGACGGCCTCAGCCTCCTCCGAGTCTCCTCGTTTGGCTTCCAGCAAAGAAAGCCCCAGCCGCGGCGAGTAGCGCTGCACCGAGCGCCAGTACTTACCTGAGAAGACGGAGCAGATAAAAGACAGGAGGGAGAAAAAACAAGAAACACAGAGGAAGTGAATAAAAGTAAAGCATCAAGAGGGCTGACCTTAAATATATGAAGCTCACACACAACAAATGAACCAGAGAGAATCTTAACAAGTAAAAATAGATATTTTCTAATAAAAATGTTGCAGACTTTATTTTGTCACAGAGAAATGACATGTTGAGTATTACTCAGCTTGCCTTTCAAGTACTACTTCCATGAAGGCTAAACCCTTTGGATTGTTTATGAAGCTACAGATACAGATTAGGTTTCTAATAAAAACTCTGTCCCTGTGAGTATCGGTGTTATGAGTCGGTGCTCCTGCAACGGTCAACTCACTGTGAGTCTCCAAGACTTTCTCCAGAGAGCGAACAGCGTTGGGGTTTGGCCTCTGCTCGAGGACAGCCTTGGGCAGTGGGTCCAGCTGCATGGGACAAAAACACAGAGAAAACACAAACATGAGCGTGCAACAGCTTCAACAGGATGACCTGCCAGCCTTTTTTAATGAATCTCAGCTGCTCCAGGACAGCGACGTCTATCGACTGCCCCGGAGTTTAAGTGTGGATCAACAAATAAATACAATAATAATATAAAGACTATTTTATAAATAAATAATATAAATACAACAAATATAAATATCTAAAAAAAAATCTAATAAATAACAATAATTATTTAAGAAAACAAGCAGAAAGAAATGAACCAGTAAAATATTGCTGCCCGGCCTCAGAATCCTTGATGACCCTGTGGTGACATTTGAAAGTTCTGTCAGTGTTTCCCAACCTTTCGGAGCCGTTCCACATATTCCACATATTCCACATATTCCACATGAGAAAAATCCCACCAAACAAATTTCACAAAAAGCATATTGATCATTTTTCTCTGGGCACCAGGCTCTGTTAGCTTTTTTGCTTTCTTTTGAACACTGCTCTACGACTCCCCCCTCGGGGCACTACGACTACTTTGTCGTTTCAAATATTTATCGGTTGCTATCACGTACTGCGCTGCCTCACTCACAGCATGACTATTGTGTCATTTCTTCTTCGTCTTCTGTTTCACTGGCACTCAGCAACCTATTTAATTAGAGCAGGTAGTTGTACTGCCCTCTAGTGGAAGAGACTGTAATTGTTCTGCCCGTTACTCACGCCGGTCATTACTGATCAGGTGGAAGCAGATAATCTTCCACGGCACACCTGATCATTTCTCGCAGTACAGTGGTTGGGAAACGCTGTTCCAGGTGACTTTCTTCTTGAGTCATCGCACTCATCCCTCCTTGAGCCTGGTTATTTTCAAGGTTTCTTCCTGTTAAAAGGATGTTTTTCATCCCCACTGTCACCAAAGCGCTTACTCATATTACTATAGGCTCTTTACCTTACAGCAAAACGTGCCTTGAGGCAATCTGCTGTTGGGATTTGATGCTATATAAATAAAATTAACCTGAATTGTTGTGTGTCCACGCTGCATGCCCGGTTTTGTGACGACTTTAGTCTTTACGGCTGGAGAGTAAAATGGAGTCGACTCACACTATTAAAACTGGCTATTTTAGCTCCACCCCTTTAAGCCAAACTTCTTCTTATTGGCTAAAACTTGCATACGTTTTGAGAACATACAGAGCCGAGATATACAATGTGTTTACTTAATCACTAACTTCTCCATTTCTTCTCATGTCCACTTCCAATCAGTTATGTGTAAGATGAGCAGGAACAAAGGAGCATGGTCCGAGTCCTGCTTCGACCGGTCTTTGTTTCTAACGTCGACCCTTTGAGACGTCCTTTTATTAGGATTCCAGCCTTGCGTGCTTTCAGAGTGACCTCCTTACCTCCTGGCCGAGCAGGGTGGCCACGCAGGCCTCTGAGGCATCACAGATGGCGGTGAGGTCGTGACCTCCCTCTAGAGCCAGGACCACACGGCCTCCGGCGAGGGTCATCAGCTGCCTTGTCAGATAACCGAAACCTGAAGAGAGTTTACAGGAAGGAGGTGAATGCACTTAAATGTATCTGAATGCCTTCCACAGCTGCTGAAGTTCGTTAACATTTTAGCGCTCTGTTAGACTCGGCTTCAAAGCTCGGTCAGCAGCGTGCGCGCGTGTGGAGCGGCTGGAGCGCGAGATAAGAAACACTACCGATAATCTCCCACTCACATTTGGATGTCAGAGTGTAGCCGCCCAGCGGGGGAGGGTGGCCCTCGACGGCGTCGAAGCCAGAAGAGACCAACACGATGTCTGGAGCAAACTCGTTGGCTATCGGCATCACCACTGACCTGCGAGTGGAAGGGCGGGGTTCAAAGATTAAACAGTGCATCAGCCAACATCTCAACATCATCTGCACAAAGGCGACGCACAAAGGAGAAGCAAGCTTCAATCGTTATTGATTTCATGACAAACAGTTGCTTCATTAAAGTTCGGCAAATAATTAAAGCTGATTATTAAATGAGCGTCACACAGCTCCGGCTTCTCAGTTACTTTTATTTGTTTCATGAGATAAAAAGCTGAATATATCCGTTTCATCCAGTTTCATCTATTAAGAAAGTATCATGTGATTAGTTATGGCCGTCCAAACAGAAACATCCACCTGAAGAAACATTTGGTATCATGACAAAGGAACAGGAGCTCTCAGAGAGCTGGAAGAAAACTTTGTGATGCTTTTATTACAACACGCTGACGTCCGACCATTTCACCTTTCATTGTGTATTTTCTTATCTTTGCCCACATGCTTAGAGCAGAGCCTGAAACAGTAGGAAGTTTGTCACAGAGCTCTCTCCACGCTCTTTCATATGATGAATATTAATTGAGATGGTTTCTTGAACAGTTTTTTAAGGTCAATTTTGAACTTGCTAACAATGACGATCAAAGTCAAATACTCAAGGCCCCGCATATTGTTGTGAAGTCTGAAGGCCAACAAACAAATGGAAGCCATTATATACGCCCTCCCTTTAAGGGAAAACTTTATTTGGGAGCAGGGCTTTAAAGGCAGGGCGCTTAACTCCGAGTCAAAAGTTAAACCGACCCCTCACATGTGCTGAAGGTTTATCTGGTACCTGAAGGCAGCCAGGTATTCTGCATCTCCCATGGGCGGGTCGAGACCTCCGGTGAAGGCAACGTTAACGTTGAACCCGACTCCAGGGCCACTGCCCACCTGTGGAGAGGAGCACAAACTTCAAGTGAGTGTACGACACAAATAAAAAGGAAAATGTCCTTTTTTAAAGCTTTTTAGCTTCTTTTGGGTAATTACAGGATGCTTCTCCCTACTTCAGATTATTTCTTGCCTTTTGATCAAGATGTCTTCAAAAAAAAACTACCATTAGAACAGAGCATTAATAAAGTGATCCTTGGAGAGAGTTCAACTGGAAACGAACAAGATACACCCGGAGCCGACAGATAACACAAACTTGGAGTGCAACCAGCTTCAAGAAGTGTGGACTGAAAAAACTGGCAACCAAACTAAAAACCGTCAAAAAGCTGAAGTGGACCAATTATCATTATCCTTTGCAGCGCCACGGTTTTTATTCTTGGACTCGAGTTCATGTTTAAAATGATCTTTATTTATTTTATACTCCTCAGTTCAATCGCTGTGTGGAACAACTCGTTTTAGCTCGTCTCCCTTTAAGGCAACTTTTCTTCATCACACTGAGCCATAAAACACAGCGTGAAGCTGACAGGGCTAAATTATACACAATTTTATCTTGTTATGTGAAGCTGGCCATATTTAATATGCGTATCCCGGCCACCAGGTCAACTGTTTGAGGCAACTATCTAATCAGCCAATCACGTGGCTGCAAAATCCCAGCAGCTCAGGAGTCCAGCCACGTTCAAAGTCACTTAAATCACCCATTCTGATCTGACTTTGAACTTCAGCAGGTTGTTTTGACCATGTCCACGTGCCTGAATGCGCGAGCTGCTGCCATGTGATTGGCTGGTTACATATCATTAACAAGCAGCTGCACAGGTGTGCCTAATGAAGTGGCCACTAAAAAGTAAAACGTGGGAAAATTCTGTTCAGGTCACACACTCACCTCATCAGGTGCTCCGCTTCCAGGGAAGAAGTTGCCGTCGTCGTAGCGATGAACAGAGATGTAAAGGACGTTGGGGTCATCGTAGAAGGCTTGCTGGGTGCCGTTGCCATGATGAACATCCTGAGAGTAGAAGAAGAAAATAAATCTAACTGGTCTTAAGAAAAGAAAAATCTGCATCTTCAGATTAGCGTCACATGACAGAGGATCATGTGACTCACCCAGTCCACAATGAGGATCTTGTTGACATTCAGTCTCTGCTGCAGCAGTTTGGCTGCGATGGCCACAGAGTTGAAGTAGCAGAAACCCCTGAAACAGCAGCAGACGGAGGGCAAGAGCTCCTGTTTGTTATGAATATCTTTGCCAGAGCTCCATTTTCATTTTTGTAATGGGACAATTTAAACAGTTTTTGAGGAGAATATGGAAAAAAAATAAAGCAGGGCCCGAGAAAGCTGGCAGAATAAAGGCTCTCAGGATTTTATGTGCAAATAAACTCAATGGTTTATGTAATTTCTATTCCAGACGAGCCCGTTCCAGCTCTGGTTTTTGTATACGTGCAGATTAAGTGTCTCCGAGTCAGTGCGGTGACGGCTTTGGCCTTACATGGGAGTGCTTTCCTCCGCATGGTGTCCAGGAGGGCGGACCACAGCGAAACCATTCTGGAAAAAGAAGAGGCAGGAGCGACAGGAGTCTGTTAGCACTGATCACTGTTTCCTCTGTGATCCTAACCACCATTAAAAACCATCATAACTTAGCCTTTAAGTGGGAAACTATTACACACGAATCAAATGAAACGCTGAGAGTGTGACAAACATTAAATCACAGCAATACAAAGTGAACGGAGGGTTTAATAACTGCAATAAGGCTGCAACAAGTTTTGGGTTAAAACAAGCAATGATGGCCGTTTGTGTTTGGGGCTTCCCATGATGCACTGAGCGCTTAATCAGGAGTTATTATTAATCCTGGTTCTCTTCCACAGAAGCTCTGCCAGAGGCTTCTTCCTTTTAAAAAAAGGGAGTTTTTCCTTCCCACTGTTGCCAAGTACTTGCTCATAGGACATTTCTGGAATTATTGTAGAGTCTTTACTTTATAATATAAAGCGCCTCAAGGTGGCAGCTGTTGTGATTTGGTGGTATATAAACAAAACTGAGCTGAGCTCAGTGAGCTGTGAAACATGGGGACTGCAGGTAAACTACTCTGGAGTTATTGATAAAGGTGAAGCAGCCAATACGAATTAAGCTGCGTGCTCTATTTTTTCTAGAAACTTCTTGCTTAAACTTTTGCCTGATCTCATTTCAGGTGAGTGATGCTCTCGGGTAGACACCGAGTTGTCTGCAACCACTGGCCAACTGTGCATGGGGAGTTGTACCTATTGAAGCGTGTTGGTGGTAGCAGAGACGTGTTTACTTTGAAGGCAAATGATTTTCAGTGTGAACTGCACTGATTAAAGTTTCACTACTGCTGACTCACCAGTTTGTGAATGATTGGAGACAAGCTGACAAACTTCAAGAGATTGTGACAATCTTTTAGTGACCAAAGCAATCACAAAGATGTTTTGGACTTCACCTAGCAACAGCAACAGACACATGCTGCTACTTCAACCACATGTTTCAGTAGCAGCATGTGGTTGCCAAGACATCCAGAAGAAGAAGAAGCTCTCTGAGTAGAGACCCTGCTCCTTCTCATCAAGAGCCCACTGAGGTGTTGCAGGTGTCTCATTAAAATGTCTCCAGGTGCCTCCCTTCAGAAGCTTTCCGGGTACCCACAGCTGGGAGGAGACCCCGGGGCAGATCCTGAAGTCACTGGGGGGGTTATATATATCTCATTTGGCCTTTGAGCATTGTGGTATCTCTCAAGTGGAACTGGAAAAAGCTGAAGAAAAGGACATTGGAAATACCAAGCTCGGCCTGCTCTGGCTGGGTGATGCAGAACGAATGAAAGGGGGTATCTTAAATTTTTAAGTGGCAACTTTGGGCTTCACTCTGAAGTTTCAAAGACTGGCAGAACTGCAGCACATAAAACACATTAACTTTGCTGCATCGCAGTGGGAAACAGAGCAAGAAGCACCAGACAGGTGTAATCAAGGTTACCTTTAGCTCTCCAGTAGCAACTTTAAAAACAAGCTCTACCACCGAGCCGACGGCGAGGCGAGCCGCGCTGGAGGAGTGGACCTCGTTCCAAATGGTGTCGCTGTCCACCTAAGACCAGAAAACCGAGTCTCATGTTGATAAACTGGCTTGGAAACCGATGTTGAATAGTGCAGGAAGTGTGAGCTGTTTTAGCCCCTTTTAAACAAAGCAAACAAGCATTACTTACCCCCACCCCTCCACACGGGAGCCGAACAAACATAGGAGTGATTGAACCTGTCGCACGAAACAAAGATTCAATTTGACACTATCAGCAGCTGAGTGTGTGTGTGTGTGTGTGTGTGTGTGTGTGTGTGTGTGTGTGTGTGTGTGTGTGTGTATAAAGGCTTACAATCAAGTTTCTGTCGGAGTGGGTTGGTTCCATACAGCAGGACGTGGGCTTCAGAGTGAACTGTCTGCAGCTCTTCCAGAGTGGCCTTCCTCCCACGGATGCACTACACACAGACAGACACACAGATGGATTCAGCTCACATAAGCGGTTCACTACTTTGCGCGACGGCTGGTGGATGCTGGATATCTACATCTTTTGCAAGCCTACCTCACACTGAGCTCTGAGTCCAGTCTCTTGCAGTCGGGACCAGATGCTCTGAATGCGTCCCGCGTGCTCCGGGTGGCTGTTGGTGTTGCCGCACATGCACTGATGCTTCTGCATCAGGGAGTCATACACGAGGCCTTGGAAACACATGGAAACATTCACTACACTCGTTCAAATGCTCGTACACACTGATTGTGAAATACCACCTTCATTTTTGTTAATCTACACAATAGCGGTCTAGATGAACCCCTTACTCTTTTATTTTGAAAAGCTGAGGCATCAGATCCTTGTTTGATATTCGCTGTTGAGCTGTGCTTTTCCCGCACATTTTTCTGTAGTTTGGAACTGAATCGGAGCAAAGTAGGCCAAACTAAAAATATCTTCAGCTGTGGTGCTCGCATGCAAGAACTGTCACAAAAGTCCGCTTCCTAAAAGACACGCTGAAGCGGCTGGGAGGAGATTTAAAAAAAAAAAAAAAAAAAAGAGGTTTCTCCTCAACGAGTGAAACAACAGAGTGGGAGAGACAAAGATTTTGGCAAGATTCACTGATCCAGCTCGTCTATTTCTGCTACCAGATGGAGGCTGGAACTAGCCCAGCGTTTTCTGGCCAATTCACCTGATTTCTGGGTGATTTTTTTTTCTTTCCAGTCCCGAGTGCATTAAGATGGAAATTAAACTCACAGGGAGGCGGCTAAACTGCCGATGAATCCTACTGGTTGCTTTACAGTGATTGTAGATTTGAGTTAACGTGTAAGCAAACGAGCACGCACACAGTACGTGATGCTTCAGTGGGAGGAGAGGAGGGCGATGCTGACCTGTGGTAAAGCGAGGCTTGACTGGAGGATCGGGCGTGGGGACGCTGATCGGGAAGGAGGAAGCGGAGGCCGGAGATGACTGGGCCCTGGACAGGGGGCGGTGTCCCGGGAAGGAGATAGAGAGGCCGGCAGCTTCCATGGAGGCCTGGTAGTTTCTCAGTTGGTGAATCCGCTGCTGCTCCAACAGCAGGGCCTGCTGCTCGCACGCACAAAAACGAAAAATAAAGGATGGGAATTCTGGAAAATGTTTAGATAATAAAACTCTTTGATGCTTTTTTTTTACTGCAAGCGCAACTTGTGGCCAAAAGGTGGCAGCCAAAACAAATAATCTGGCTTTGATCGTCCCTTTTGCTTCTTAATCTCATGAACGCTGTGCCATTTCTTTCAAACCACCCCCCGCCACACTACAGGACTTCCCCAGGAACACCTACAACCTATCTAAGCCAATCAGGTGCTCTAAAAGTTAACTCCTCATCTTTTACCTGTCTGAAGAGGAGCTCCTGCTCAGCCTGCCTCTCCCTCTCCCTGTGCTGCTGCTGCAGCACCTCCTCCTGCAGCTCCTGGGGGTTCGGGGGGCTCCTGCTTGATGGTGACCCCGTGCGGCAGGCCTCCTCCGTCCTGGTGCTCCCTCAGCTCCTCCTCTGTCTCCTCGGGGTGGCTCTGGTGCTGACGGCCCACGGGCGACTCGCTGGGCTTGGCCATCATCTGCGGGACACGGCGCAGGCAGAGAGAGAGAGGGAGACACAGAAAGGGGAGTGAGGGCGATGATGCCGCGACGTGAAATTTATTTCACAATCGAACAGCGGGATGCGACAAATCCAACGTGTGAGGCTGCATTCAAGGCAAACGGGCACGCTCTCCTCTGAAACAAATTCCTGGCAGAGCGCTCTTTCCTCTCGAGCATTCTTCTTTTAACAAGCTTAATTTGGATTACTCAGCCAGATTGGTGTCTTGCTCATTTCAAACCTATCCTTTCTAATTGAATGTGAGTAGCCGCTCTCCCGACTGTACTCCGGGGCAAAATGTGTCTCGCAGAACAGAGACATTCCCCGCTCCCCGTCGCGTCTCTTTACAGTCGACTCATTCTGGGCCCCCCGTTAACCGAGCGGTGACTCAGTTGTCTCTTCATTCACTTTTACTGACACGAACCGCTAAAGGGGCCCGAGAGTACTCGCCTCCACAGAGTTTACGATATGAAGGCTGAGAGAAAGAAGTGTTTGCTGGAAGTCTCAAGAGTGAGCTACGTTTACAGGTGTGTGTAGTTGTGTTTGTGTGTGTGTGTGTGTCTGTCTGTGTGTGTCTGTGTCTGTGTGTGTGTGTGTGTCTGTGTGTGTGTGTGTGTGTGTGTGTGTCTGTGTGTGTGTCTGTGTCTGTGTGTGTGTGTGTGTGTCTGTGTGTGTGTGTGTCTGTGTCTGTGTGTGTCTGTGTCTGTGTGTGTGTCTGTGTCTGTGTGTGTGTGTGTCTGTGTGTGTGTCTGTGTGTGTGTGTGTCTGTGTGTGTGTGTGTGTGTGTGTGTGTGTGTGTGTGTGTGTGTGTGTGTGTGTGTGTGTGTGTGTGTCTGTGCGCTCCCAGAGCTGCGAGCCTCTGGGTCCCCTTGGCTCAGTGCCAGGGGACAGCCTTGACGTCAGAGCATTCACCAACTCCCTTTCAACCTCCTCCTCCTCCTCCTCCTCTTCCTCCTCCGTGTTACTGTTCTCGTCTTCTTTGCATCCAAACAGACGTTTCTTTACCCCCATTTTTCACGTCCTGCTCTGACCTCTGACCCCCCCCCGCTCCACTTTCCCAGAATCCTCCTGCCTATCTGCTTCAAACTGATGCCCTTCATTTCATTAGCGGCCAAGTTAAAGCAGACATATAGATAAAAGACAGGAAACGTTCTGTTTTTATTAAACTTGGTGCTAATCTGACACATTTACACTGGTAAACTGGCTGTTTGTCTATAGCAGTAATTAACTGATTACATTTATATGTGACTAATTATTAAATGAGCATAATGTTAGACCACAAAATCTACACTCAGGTAATACCTGTGTTCATATACAGGGCCCAGTATTCAAGTTGCTTTAGCTTGTCTATAGTCTCTGCTGCAACTGCAAGCCACTTTGCAACCCACATCCATCTCCAGCTGCTCCTTTGTGTTGTTTTTAACATCTTTTATTTTGGAGTTTGGCAATCATACACTTGTTCTTGACTGGCCTATGTTGTTTATCTGGGCTGGATTATCCAATGAGCATACAGTATACTCATGTACAGCTTGGTGCCCATTCAAGAGCCAAATGACACCAGAACTGTTCGATGTTGAAACCATATATTATCGAAACAGATATATTTCTTTATCATATCAGTTACATAATTAGTAGAATACGATAGTCCGTATTTTACCTGACACTTTCTCCCCTACATTACAGAGACTAGTGGTCTCTCCCAGGTATAACAGGAAAACGGGGAAAATGGCATGTGTAACTTTTATAAAATTGCCATTTTTTAATAAACAAACTTAGGATGAAAATATTTCCCTTAACTTTAAAGTTGTTGAGACGTTCAGTGCGGTGAGATGAAAGGTAATCCGGAGGTTAGCAGCTCACAATCACAATCAGTAGATTTATTAGCTAAAAGTTTGACTGGAGCCAATCAGAGAAGCAATCATCCATCAAATATTATTATTTTACTTACTAAATTTTGACAGATAAACAATGTTTACTCCTCTGGGCTCTACTTCATCACTGTTTCAACACCCGTCCAGAAGCAGTACCGTGGTACTGTCAAGAGGTAGGTACGGTCTCGCTAGTTCAAACTATTCTGTGTATATGTATGCAAACACTCCTGTATGTCGGATTACTGAAGAAAGAAAAGAAGGAAGACGGTGGACGACACCACGAAAGGCAATAAATATACAAGGTAATGAGGCTTCCCTTTAAGGAACACAGTGAAGGAGAAAACCCAAGAGTGCAAACACAGCAAACCCAAACAGAGAATGCCAACAAGGAGACAAACTCAAAACACTGTGAGCGATAATCCCCACAAAAAACCCCCCAACTCTGTGTCAAGACCTTGGGACCATGATAGTTTTGAAGCTTTTGCTAACACAGATATTTTATCTGAAGTTCAGAAACATGACGACATCTTCTCCTACAGATACCTGCTCTTCCTGTCTTAGGGTTTCCACCTATGTGCACAGGAGTGTGGGGTCGTCCCAAGCCAAAACCATATCGTGACTAGAAAACCTTCTTCTGACTATAGTTATCTGTTTCTTACTAAACTAATTTTGATACGTGATCCAGGCCATCTTGCTTTTTGTGTGTGGTTTGATCTTTAGCATTATTCTGCTATTTAGCCAAATTAAACGCTGCTTTTATTTGTTCGAGCTACACGAACTGTGCGCACGTCTGTTGTAAAATGGTATGGTTACCATGTAACGGATCCACGCTTGCAGGAAACTGTGGCTAGAAGAATCTGGGCAACCTTTCTTCAAGGCAGAAAGACACCAAGTATGGCTGCCGTTGGATGTTTTCTCTTCTGAAATTCCTGTTACAAGTGCCTTTGTAGAGTTTTTCCTTTTTGGGCTGACCAACAGAGCCGGTGTGCTCCTTATTAACAACGGGTTGCACCACAACAGGTGGTGCTACATGTTTTTAATTTTTTTTGTTTTCCATTGCCTTTCCTGATATAACCCCAAAGGGATTTCTGTCTCCTCCCGGGATGAACTCGGGATCTTTCGCTTGTTAAACCACCAAATATGTAAACCAGCTACACTACGGTGCTCTGCACAACTCATAAAGTGTGAAACTCAAGTCGAGAGGAACTTTGGATACAGTTGTAAGAAGTTGTACACCTATGCACTCCAAGGGAAGGCCTTGTTGGAATCTGCATGCTCACACAAAAAAGTACAAAGTGAAGAAGAACATCTAAGGTAAGATGAACTTTGAGGCTATAGAATTGACTGTTTGTGCTGTTTCCAGCGTGGTGCTAGATTGTAATGCTAAACCAGTGCAGTTCTTGAGTTTCAGCCAGCCTCTTTCCAGGGTGCTTAAGTGCACAGCGTGTGTGGGCATACCTGCTTTTGTTGCAGTGTTGCACAAAACTGAAAAGATCCGATTTTTGTTCCCGTTTCCTCCTGACTTGTTTCAGTTTTTTATGTATTCTCTTTACATTTTGTGCATTTTAAAGTGCAGTAACTGAATTGGTGTTAGCAGGATGGCTTTATGAACTTTAAGCGAATAATGACTTTTAGGTATATGGTTATACTTCAATATGTGGTGCTAAAAGAGAAGTTTGAATATCTTAAATGTGGTGTTTGTTTTACAGTACTGCCATGTTCATAACGGTTGCTTGAGAAAAAATATGAAGTGTCACCTAAAGTGCAAAAGCAGGAACCACTGAGTGTAATTCTATTTAAAATAAGAATGGATTACAGTTATATGAACACTTACAATGTGTGGGAGAGTCAAACTGTATCACTCGGCCTTTTAGCTCACCCTCAGTTCATATAGTTAATAATGCATCAGTAGTGTAGTTTAAGCCCTCATAAGCATCTTTTTTATTCTCTTTGTATGCTTTGAAAAGGTGTCATTTAAATAAAGTGAATGACACATGCTAAAGGCAACCTACACTCAAACATATTTATGGCTGAAATGCTGGCTTTAGCTAATTTGACTACATGTCATTTTCCATGTAATTGTATTACAGAAGTAAAATGTAAAATGTTACATTAATGAAATGCATTCAGCATTAGCGTTAGCCAAGTAGTTAGCTAATCCTATTAAAAGTTTTCACTAGCAAACCAACAAGAGCAGCCTAAATTTGGCTAACAGGAAACCTAACTTGATCATATATTCATTCTATTGTATCCATTAATAAAGAAAACACCTGAAATGATAACCATTTTAACATAATACTAGAGATACATGTTTGCTATTAGCTCGTCAAACTGTCTGCCCAAAAACACTTTTCTGTGATTTTGCTTTTTTTCTACTTCTGTTGTATTTTATTCAAAATCCACTGTGTTTAGTGTCCTTTTGCGCAATTTTTCTATTTGCTGATATTTTAAGTTACCGTGTGTATGACCTCTCAGAGCCACCGTACTGCTGTGTGTTATTTTAAAAAGTAGCTATACATTAAATCAAACTTTTTGACTACCATAATACTGAAGGCTGTGCCCTACATTAATAATCTCTTTGGTTTGCTAGGATCTGGTTACCCTAATCGTAGCACCGGTCTTCAAGTGAGGATGTAATTGAGCTGAAGCTGACACTTTCGTAATGCTTAAAAAATGCACAAACCTAACAAAAATGACACATTTCATGAATGTTCATGTGAAAAAATGATGTTGTGCCTAATGCACGTAAGTAGATGAGGACAAATTTTAGAGGAACAGTGCAAAAGATGTGGTGACAGAACGCAAGGAAGGCAAAGACTAATCTGGATCATAGCTTTTCAAAAACAAAGCTATTTGCACACATTTTAAAAACGAGGTAGCAGTGATGTTTAGAGGTGCTGGTAGGCAGGTTTTGCTACATCAGGACAGAGCTGGGCCGGCTGTAAGCTGCACGCATAACAGTAATCAACCTTCTCATCCAACTCTGGGACACAAAAACCTGTTGCTGACCTTTTCCTTTACATGTGTGGCAAATCAGAGATCTCCTAGTATGAGAGTTTGAAACCAAAAGGACTCGAGTTTAGATCAACTTGTCAGATGTAAAAAAAAAAAAAAAAAAAAAAAAAAAAAGAGTAAATCTTATCTATATCTACATTGACAGTAGATATTTAAAGGAACAAAACCAGCTCTTTTATCCCCTCTTGTATTAATTTGACAGAATAACATGCTAAAATAGAGATTTTCTTTCTTCTTTTTGTCCTGGCAAAAACAAGCAGAAAGCCGTCCTTAGCGTGCCAGAGGCTGTTGAGAAAGGTGTTTGTGTAAAAATCTGCCACTTGAGATCTCTGAAACATATGAAGGGAGTGAGATGGAGCAGAGCAGTGCGGGGGAGGTGGAGGAGGAGGAGGAGGAGGAGAGGAAATCCCTTGTTTCATCCACCCACCTCTCCTCCAGCACGTACCCTTCTTGAATAGGTAAAGCGGCAGCTGCTCTCTTCCTCCCTGCCCATATAAGGCAGAGGCTTCCGGCGCGGTTGCCATGGCAGCGCATGGTTACCTCGCAGCCCGTGGCAACTGTCTCGGCCACAGTCGCAGAGACGTGGATGCAAGCATTCACACACACACAGACACACACAGCTATACATGTTAACCCATACCTGCCTCCACCTACTCACAAACAAAAATACTACAGAGAGAGAAAGAGAGGGCAGAGGAAAGTCAACAACTTCACACACAGCCAAAGCTAACACATTATTGGCTGTGTAGCCCGGTGCTGCCTACGCAAACTACTACACTACAGCTCCAGAGCTGGCCCTCTGAGACTCATAGCCTCCATTAATTATCAGTTTATGTGAATGTGATATCAGATTTCTGGCCACTCGACCCCCCTGCCTGAGACGACATGTTATAAAGCAACATGGATGCATGATTCAACAAAACGGCACCACTTTGCATTCAAACACACTCGGAGACAAGCTGCCTTTAAAACAAATCACAAGTTGAATTCAAACCCAAATTGAATACCTTGTTTAGGTGGAGCTGCTGCTGCTGGAACTGCTGCTTGTGCTTCTCCAGGAACTGCTGGTGCTGCTGTTGGACCACCAGCTGCTGCAGTGCCAGGGCCTGCGCATGAGCCTGGGCCGCGGTCCCCTGGGGCAGCGGGGCCGACTGGGTCCTCCCCAGGGGCCGGTGCTGCCGCTGCAGTTTGGTCATGGACGCTGCTGACGACATAGACAGGCCGCTTACACCTAAGACACAAACAAGGCAGACGTTACTACATAAGGCAGAGCAGATACCAAAGCATTGTTTCAAAGTAGTCTGGCAAGGCGCTTGATTTCTCAGTAACAGCAGCAGCATTGTTTCAGGCCAATCCGGGCCCTGCGCTTGATGCATTATCTTACAACGTCGCTTCAGTTTCGTGCAGCTTTTTAGGAAAATGTGCTGAAGCAGTGTTTTGTCAATGACGTGTCTTGAAGTGGCTCTGAGCACCTGAGCGACTATTTAGACTAGGTGTCATAATGATTCATGGTTACTTGAGTGTGCAGTCTATTCTGGCGGTTAGCTCAGGGGAAATATGACAGCATTTCCAGAGTGGCGACCGTGTTTTTCCAAATTAAAAATCAGAAGCGAGAATCTGAACAATCGGATCGCGAACAGGTTCACGTCTAAGCAGAGGGGAAGCAGGTAAAGTCCAGCTGGCTTCGATTACAGCTCACAGGAGTCTCGGTTAAGACTTCCCAGACTGGAGCGAAAACACCTGAGGAAAATCCCGAACTCTTGGTATAAACCGCACTGATGAGAGCGCTCATATTCAAGATAAATATGATGTGTTCCTAATGTTGTCGTTGGACCTCGGATTAGTTAGCAGATGTATTTGCGAACCGAATAAAAACAACCATCTGTGCTGCAATACTGTGAATCTCCCATTGTAGTGACACGAGATCATCTCAGCAGCTCAGATCAGCTTGCGGAGTGTCGCAGCACTGAGAAAAAGTAAGAAAGCAGACGCGGAGCCTCAGAGGCACCACATCGCTGTGCTTTCAAACCGATAACTTAAAGAGAAGGAGCCGGGGAGGAGCTGACATGAAACAGAAGAGTTAGTGTTAAGTTTTCATGGTTAAAAGTGCGTCTTTCTGATAAGTAGCTTGTTGCTGCACGTAACGATTCACACTCTCCAGCTCTTGGCCTGTGCGTGGGCATTGATACGTCCTTGTCTGTACGTTTTTGGACAAGAATACACGCATTCTCATACGTGCGTCTGTATCTGCGTCACTGCTCATTCACTGCTAATGCCCCACTGAAAATAGACGCAGTGTGGTAGTGAGTGAATGAGCCGCTGAGAAAGGGCACACAATGGACCCATGTCATACTCAGACAGCATATGCTGACATATGAAAGGAGCTCATTAGGTCGAGCTAATGAATGGACGTCTGTCAGTGTGAGGGGGCACACAGCGATGATGGTTTTATTTTTCTGCACGTCCATGCGTGTGTGTGCGTGCATGTGTGTGTGTGTGCATGCATGTGTGTGTATGCATGCGTGTGTGTGCGTGCATGTGTGTGCGTGTGAAACCAGATGGCTCCAGGAGCAAAAATGAATATTTTTACTTTTCGTTTACGTTGCATTTGATTCTTTTGTTGCTTTTTCTCAGCTACTGCTGCTATTTATATAACATTTAATCAAGCTGAGGCTGTAAAACGAAGCAGTAAGTACCAAAAACTGCAGTTCCTCTAATGGCCACTTGAGACCAACTCTAAAAGTGTTAACTCTAAAACTCTAACTCTATTAACTGCACTATTAAAATGTCCAACTTTAGAGCAAAAATAACATCTTTACAGATATTTTGGATATCTACAGCCAATTTTAGCATCTGTGACAACTACACGGGTTGAACTGTTATACAGCACTGTGGAAAAGTCTTCAGCTGTCCTTCATTTCTTTATATTTTGCTAGGAAAACGGAAAATAAATGGAAATACAAAAAAAAGGCGTAAAAACAGAGTTTGTACAATTCTAACAAGCCTGAAAGTCAATATTTGGTATGGCCCAACTTTATTCTTCAACACAGCCTGGACTCTCTTAGGGAGCTTTCGGTAATTTCTTTAAGCAGTCTTCAGGGACAGTTCTCCAGGCTTCCTGAAGGACATTCAAAGCTCTTCTTCAGATTAGGCTGCCTTTTGTTCTCTGTCAGGATGATCCCACACTGTTTCAATAATGTCGGGCTCTGAGGGATCCATCAATTTTTCCAAGATTTCCAACATCACTGGCTGAAATGCAGCTCCAAATCATGACAGAGCCTCCACCGTGTTTTACAGATGCCTGTACATCCACTGCTGTAGCGCTCTCCTTACCTCTACCATACATACTGACCAATGTTCCCTCTAATGTTTCATGTGTCTGAGCGAACACACAAACTCTCTGAGCGTCCCTTGGACCACTGTGAGCAACAGCAGACGTGTGCACTGTGGTCACGCCAGCATCCAAGTCACATGTTTATTACAATAATCAAACTACAGCATTTATGTTAGACTACTTTTAATTAAATGCTTTAGCCCACTTACAATGAAAATTAAAATAATCTTGTTCATGACCTGTAGCATGTTAACACTAAAATATATATATATATATATTTTTTTTTTTTTAAATAAAGCTCTGACTTGTATGATGAGTCTGTGGTCTGGGAGAGAGTCTGTAACTCTGTCTGCAAATACAGTAAATAATGACCAATGTTGGGCAGTTAATTATATAGTTACTTCTTCAAAAAGTTACTGAGTTTTGCAAACAAAGTGTTTTGCAGCTGTTTACCTGAAAATGCAGCCGAGGTGTTTTTAAACAAACATTTCAAACTATTTACAGAACAATCAGCTGTTCTGCATCAAATCTGATGCCACACAAATTATTTGTGCCGCTGCAAAAGATAATTTGTGTCCACTATGAGATGAAGGAGAACAACAGCCTGATACCTGCAGGCCTGACAGCAGCAGATGTGTCACTGCTGTAACACCTGTAACACTCAGCAGGCGCCTCATTGTTCTGACACACACAACAACACTATTGACTACACTACACACTGACTACACACTAACTACACAAGATTTGTGCTAAACGAATAATGAATCGCATCATTGGCTGGACTGTGGGATAAGGTGGCATCGTTCTGATCCCATACAGGAGCAGCCAGTCACTGACTGACACTGCAAAACAGAATTGTTAACGTATTTATTTTAATTTCAATTCAGGTTAGATTTTTTTTTGTGCGCAACGCAGATTTTCTGTGCGCAGAGACGTGGCAGCAGCTTAGAGGGAACATTGATGCTGACAGTGTTTCCCTTACTTAAGAACGGCTCTTTGACATCCATCCTAGACGACCTCTGTCCGGGTTCCTCAAATTTTTTATGACCCACTGCACAACACGCTAAGACACCAAGTTTTCAGCTAATGTCTCTTTGGAATTAACTTGTTGGTGCAAAAAACAAAACAATTTTATATCTTTAGCTAATCATGCTGCTACTTGCAAAGTCCTTAAAGATATAATTAAAAACTTGCTCTTTGCTAACTTGTCTGTGCAGACACATGCTTGAATGTTTCATGGTTCAGTGTTAAATAACTTAAACAAAAAAAACATTCCTCTGAAAACAGTAAGGCACATGGACTCCGTCACTAATGAATCAAAAAGCAACACAAAATTACATGGCTGATTGTGCCACATGTCAGTGGCATGTTTAAATACACATTATCGCTCATTAGCAGGTATCTGCGTCTATGGATGCTCCTTGGTAGCATCAGTAAATACCAACACCTTCTTGTCTATCCCCCAAAAACCAAGATGAGTTTGAACCTTCAAGATATGAGCTCAGTTGGGTGATAACTAACTAACTCTTGTTCAATATTCAGTTTTATTTAAAAGACACTCCAGGGAAGCAGCTGTTTTCTCCTCTAAGTATATGTTGTTTTAAGCCTGTTTATCTAACGGGGGCAGCTTGCTGTCCCCAGGGTTCAGGTAACACCCGAGGTCTACCCTCTCATCCAGATGCGGTCATGTCGGCCTTCAGATCACTATAGTGATTGCAAAAAATAGCTAATTTGGAAACCAGTGGCTATCGCCATCTTTCATGTATATATAGTCTATGCTTTAAGGTATTTAATAAAAGCTGAATTGTTTCCCCTACCTGTCACCAGGGGGCTCTGCGCTGGACTCTGCTCCATGAGCACCATGTGTTGGAGCAGGGGACTGTGTGCACCGTGCCCGCCTGTTCCTGCTCCAGCCTCGGCCAAGTAGGGGGTCAAGTGGCCACCGGAGAGGAATGGAGGGCTGAGGGAGAGGGCTGGCTGCAGGCCTCCATCCTGTTGGGCTGAGGTCACCTGGAAAAGAGCGTGCAAGCATATTTGAATAGATAGTTGGAGACGGTGCACTCTAAACAAAACAAATTCACAGTTAGAGAGATGCACAGTCTGCAAGCTGTTCAGTCAAGTTTCCTCCTTACATTAGAAGCAGCAGTGGCCGTGGCAGTGGCTGGCAGCCCCAGGGTGATGTTGGGTAAAGATGGGGAAGTGTAGAGGGACAGCTGGCTAACGGAGCCACGATCAGCACCGCTGCACAGCCTCTGGGCCAAAGATGCCTGGAAAACACATTTAAATGATTTATCTGTGTTTGCATCAAGGAAAAAAACCTCCTGCACACAGATAACAAAAAAAAACCAAACAGCACACAGAAGAAAAAGTCCACACACGGGGAAAGATCTACATTTGCACCCTCACTGCTGATGTAAAACTGTCACGGACAGAAGCCTCCTCCACACTGCCTGAGTGCCCCTAATGGCTGCCACAAATAGCATCTTGCCAGCTCCTCAGCCTGCCTCCTTGTCCACAGAACAATAATCCAAACATCCCTCAATCACAGCCTTCATACGTACTCCAGGCTGCAATGTTTTAAAGCTAATAAGAGAACCTGCAGCACATCGCTGGCACAAAGGAGCCAGGCTACAATTTCAGAGATCAGGCTTAATAAGTTTTATGCTAAAATTACAAGAACAACAACAGAAAGATAAATGGCATCTATAACAGCAAATGTATGCGTGTGCGTTACCTCCGTGTTGTTGGAGACTGACACAGTGATGCCGTTCTCATTAGGGATGTTGTTGGAGCTGTTATTTGGAGAGCTTGGGCCCGAGCCGGGTGCGCTGCTACATGCCGAGTCTGAAACGCGCGCAGACACACAAATCAAACACACAAGAAACCAGCAGCAGTGTGGAATGAAACTCTGAGCGAGCCGTTTGCTTGCCTCTTACCTGCCATGTCGAGCGAGCGTTTCTTGGCGCTGGTGATGGGGCTGTCTCGGCGACGCAGCAGCGGACTGCTCCTACGCTCGCTTACCTTCTGCTTCAGCCGGGAGCGCAGCTTCAGGTTGGGCTCAGATGCTGAAAGAAGATTGAAAAGAGACCAAATTCTTTTTTTGAAATCCAATTTGAACTCTGTTATCGTAAGCGCATAAATACCTTAATGAAGAAAGCTTTGATAAGCTACTGAGATGAGAAAAAACCTTAAAATACAGTTTCTACATGTCACCAATTCATTTCGAATTAACATTTTCAAGAGGTTTGTGATTAATGCCTTCGTGTTTATGACCTGTATGTACTGAAGTGTTTAACTGCTTCTTGTTGAATTCTCAGAAAGGTCATGCAAATCCAAAGCTACTTAGCTTAAACTTTAGCATGTCAATCTACTCTACAATCTTCTATGGTCACCTAAATAATGGATACGAGTGGAGACGAGTGACAGAAATAAGGTTTCTCTGAGAGGTGTCTGGCTACTCCCTTAGAGACCGGGTGAAGATTCAGTTATTTGACTTAAGCTGGGCAGACACTGTGCGATTTTTTTCAGTCACGTTATTCAGCTCCTGCTCAAACTGTACGATTGAATCTCAGGGGTGAGAAGTTCATAGGTCACGATGCAGGTCTCACACTATACGGGCCGATGCTCTGATGCGACCTGAGTGCTCACACTGTGCTTCCATAACATGAAGGTTATAACACAAACTCTGTCTCTCGTTACCACGTGTATACTACACGATGCACGACACACGATTAAGGCGAAAAACGGTCGCACAACTGGAAAATCATCTCAAAATGGGCCAAAAATGGCAGTGTATGCCCGGCTTTAGTCAGCGTGGAGCCACTACTCCACATCGAAAGAAGGCAGATGAGATGTTTTTAATGACTTCTCTATATTTTATTGTCTGGAAACCAATGCATCAAATATTTAAAAAGCATCATGGCTGCTGTTTTGCACTTCCTGTCCAATACAATAAGTGCCAACTTTTCTGCTCAAACTTCTTCGGGTTCGCTCAGTTCTTTAGCTAACCACGATAATTAAACTAATCTTTCCATGTTCCCCCTGTGAACCCTTGACGTTCTCACAGCCCTGGTTGGAAATCACTGCACCGCAGCACTAGCCTCCACTTCTGTCACCTCTGGTAAATGGGATATTTTGGTTTCTTGCCAACACCAGCTGAGGAGCAGCACCCCTGTCAAACCTCCTTGATGTTAAACAGATAACTGGCAGCAGTGCAGCTTTGGATGAATCAATCGGCAGGAAGTGAGAGTTACCTGAGCTACAGTCACGCAGACTTTCAGCTTAAACTGGGAGCTCTACACACTGATCAGCCGGGGGAGCACCTTCTACCGAGCGGCTCTGTTACGAAACCTGTTAGGTGGACAAACTGTTACATGCTGCTATTCATTTAGTGTACAATTCCCCCCGCCTACTGAGATGCTTTCGAACAAGCCACATTCTGATTTTCCCAAAGACATTGTGGCTAAAAAGCAATTAGCTCCAATTTGGGAGCCGTGTCTGACTGGCTAAAGGTCTTTTGGTCTTTTGTGTACGCTGTCACGGACTTGTGAATGGATACTGACAGAAGGGAACGGCATGTCACCTCATTAGCCTTCATGGCTCTGAGCCATGAAGGCTAATGCTCGGTTTATTTTACCCTGCCAATCAGCAGCCTTGGATAATTTTTCTATTTATTATCCAATTTTCAGTCATCAGAGGATAGATAAAATCAAAAACAGGGCACTTCTAACCTTTATTATGACATAACCAGTTTAATCGTCTACTATATCTCTTTTAAGACTGACAGGATAGGTAAAAGCACCCAGAAGCTACCATCACCGGAGCAACTGTTCCTTTTGGGAAACGATCACAGATGAACTTGTTCCCGTTTGCAGTGTCAAGTAAAAATAAATGTGTGGAGAAGACACAAGTGTGAAATATGAGGTGTGAAGGTACAGTAACACAAAGTGAGAAGGAGAGCTCAGTCCAGATGGAGTCAAACCAATTAACGTTGAGGGGAGGTGGTTTTCAAAGCCAATTTACTACAAATCCAATAAAAACTCTGATTCTGCTTTAGATTTTAGATCTAAATTAAGCAAACCCAAAAAAAAAGGGTCTTTGTCATAACAAATACAATATTTGGTCAAAATGAAGGCTGTTGATTAAGGCTTTTGACTTTTTGAATGCTGCGAATGTTCCGGTGTATTTCATCACTTTTCACCAAGCACAACAAGAGATTCTGATATGTTCCGTTTTAATTTTTGTTCTAGTAGTAAAACTACTGTATCTACTAGGGGTGCGACGATACACAAAATTCACGGTTCGATATTTTTTCGATACAAAAAAATGTTCATGCTTTTTTAATTTGTCATTTATTAAAATTATAAATATGTATTTTAACTCAAAAGTACAGTTTTTAAATTTAATGTTGCTGAAACAACAAAGTAATAAAAAAAATAACTGATCGAGGAATCACTCATCTTTGGAAAAGAGAGTTTATTACAGAGAAATGTCTCTTTCAAAATAAAAGCTATACTATGCGCTTCTTCTGGGCTATATTCTCAGCAGCATATTAAACATATCAGGTCCCCATAAGGAGAATCCTGTGCTAACGGCTGTCTAAATGACTCAGGTAAAGTTTGCAGCATGCGTGCTTGTTGTTTTTGTCTGCTTCCACTTGTCTTTGCACTAGGATGATGTCGGAGTAAATGTGCAGTCATATTCGTTGTGTTCCCACTAGTGCTGTCAGCGTTAATCTGAAATGACGTTAACGCCACAACATGGCAAATCTCCGTTAACGAGCTACGAGTTACTTTAGTCCATGACGCGCTTACCTTCAGGGTCATACATCACATGAAGACCAAAATAATTCCAAAGGCCAGATCTGAATGAGGGTGGGGGAGGTTCAATTTGCCATGTTGCAACGAACTTAGCTTCTGTCTTGCTAGCTTGTGCTGCTCTCAGTGGATCTGCGCTCGACAGTGCAGCGTAGGCGGAGGAGTCGAACACAGATCCACTGAGCTCTCAACACAGACAGCATCGTCAGAAGAAAAGATAATAAAATAAATTAAAAATTTTGTATTGTTTGATACATATTCGTACCGAACCGAAAGCACTGTATCGAACGGTTCAATATCGAGTATCGTTGCACCCCTAGTATCTACAGTACTGTACAAAAGTCTTGATCTACTCCCCTTTTGGTCACATGTATGGAAAAACTGTATAAGGTTAAAAACATGATTTACACAATTCTGACGAGTTTGAAAGTTAATATTTCGTATGATGAGCTTTAATGTTCAACAGCCTGAACTCTTTATGCAAGGTTGCCTTGCTTGTCCTTCTTCAAGGACATTCAAAACTTTTTTTAAGTGTCAGTAATGCTGAGCTTCTGGCTTTGAGGAGGCCAAACCATGACTGGTCTCTGTCCAGGTATGCTTTAATCCAGCGGTCCCCAACCCCCGGGCCTCGGACCGGTCCGTGAGTCGTTTGGTACCGGGCCGCGAGAGTTGAGGCCCAGGTGTGAAATGTCTGGTTTTCAGGGTTTTTATCGGTTTTCAGCGTTATTTTGTCATCGTTTTTATCGTTAACTCGGTTTTCCTGGGTCTTTTCACGTGTGTTATGAATAAATTCTCTTTTTTTCGGTACCGGTACTAGTTGTATTTTGTTGTATTTATCCGCGACACCTTAAAGGCCGGTCCGTGAAAATATTGTCGGGCATAAACCGGTCCGTGGCGCAAAGGTTGGGGACCGCTGCTTTAATCGCATTGGCAGTGTGTTTAGGAGCATGTCATGGTGAAAACTGAAGCCAGTGTCAATCGGACACGCCAGATTCTATTGCATAGTGGATGAAAATCTGATTATACTTTTCTGTATTCATAATTTCATCAATTTTGACAAGATCTCCAACACCACTGACTGAAATGCAGTCACAAACCATGACAGAGGCTCCGCCGTGTTTTTCACATGGCTGAAGACACTCAAGAAAAACTCTGAAAGACCTGTAGGCACCGGGGAACTACTGGATATAACCACTTAAAAAAAAACCTCAGACAAAGTCTATCTTCTTGAAAGCAAAGTATAAAGAAACATGTCTTCTGTCATGATCAATATTGAATGAGCACGACCTTTCGAGGAGAAAGAGTTTGAATAAATGCATTCATCAAATCAGAAATAACTCGTGAGTCGTCATTTCATTTACATCTTTGAAGATTCATGACAGATCTTGTTTTTCTTAGAATTTGAAAATACTAATAGGCATTTTATTTTCTGAAAGGAAAACAAAGAAATGGCACGACAGAAGAAGGAAGGATAACAAGTGGCCCTTTGAGTAATTAGATTTCTGCTTTCGTTATTAGCAGAGGAAAGAGGAAAGACATTTTTAAAAGTCAAAGCCGAGGGGAATTGACGAAAATGTCAATAACTGTGAAAATAGGTTTTCTCTGCTCTTTGAGGGCTAAAGAGAAAACAAGACCAAATGTGGTGCTCATAAAAACACACGCGGTGTTAAGGGAATCGGTTATATCTAAGGCTGCATTATCATGTTTCTTGGACCCATCTTCATTCTCTAATTTTGGCAATCATTGCACAGAACAGGCTAATTAATTTTACATTAATTTATTTTTTTAAGTTTGCTGTTCAAAATCGCAAACTCAGACTAGTGATAGTCTGAAAGTTGTATTATAAGCCTGTGAAAAGCAAGAGCACAAGCAATCAGAGCGATATGGCTACATAAACGGTGTATTGTGGCCCTGTTAAACGGGGCCTTAACCAGGGCGCCCAGCTAGCATTCAGTGAGTGACGCCCCCACAGCCGCATGTTGCTTTGTATATACGGGAGATTTATACGGTCCAGTTATCAAGCAGCAGCATGTACTGTATGCGTTATTGTATTCCACATGGACATGCTGCCCAGTGAGGCCACAAAACAGCCTCGCTCATCAGTGAAAAGACAAGAAGGCTTCACTTTGTTTTCCCCTCTCATATCTTTATTGGTGTGTGAGAACATGTTTTAGACAGGGGCATTGTTCATGTCGTGCTCTTTCACCCCTAAATGCATACAGCAATGGTGTCAAAGACTCAAATCCCCTATTAGCTGGCTTTGCAAATGCCTCTGTAGTTTGCAACAGGAAGCAGCGGTTCTCGACCACGGTTGGTTTTGCAGTGACAAAGGCGTCACCTGCCCATACCACACTGTAGTGGGATGGTCAGGCCAAGAAGCAGTGCCAGCGTTTCTTTGGTGTTTGACACCAGCTTTTCTTTGTAACGACAGAGTGAATGTGGAAGAAAGTGCACAGCATTTCTGAAGACAGCATGAGACGTACGTGTTAATCGTCTCCTCTGTAGACGGACGGTACAGTGAATGCACTTGATGTTCGGGGACAAAAGGTCCTCAGGAAACGCCTTGTGTCACCTGACTCTTCTACCTTTTACACCTTTAGCTTGCTTAGAGCTTAAACCATGTGTTTAGTTACAATTTTGCACCTTTCCCACAGCTTGGCCTTTAATAAGTTGAAATGTCGTCTGGTGTAGACTTCCTGTTCTGTTGTTGGACAAGTATAAAAAGAAAAAATCATCACCTGATGACATTTGGGTGGTTTTGAGATACAATTTCCAGCAAATATGGTTCCTTTTTTGCTCTCCACACACTGAGTGTACAATGGAGAACAAGTGCACCAAAAGCTAAAACATTTCTGGGACTTGTTCCATGCTGTAACATTCTGCAGAGTCTTATGTGTAGATTAGAAGTAGTCAAAGTGAACTGATGGACGAAGAATTACAGGTGAAAGGCTGCTTGCTGCCATAAGGAAAGCATGAAAACAATGAGTCTGTTTTACTGCTTACAGATTTGCTTGCATTAAATCTTAAATCTCACGCTGTTCAAGAAGTAACCACAGTTGTCACCAAATCAGCCGGGACTCAAAAAGAAAGAAAACTTTTTGGCTTGTTCTGTCGTTGCACTGTAAAATGGTAAAAAGGACGACGGGGAGATGCACAAAAGAGCGTTGTTGCTTCCTTCGGCCGTTGCTGGGAGTTCTGGGTTCCAGTCCTCTATTTTATGGCCTGGCGGTGATATAAAAGAGCCTCTAAACTCTACCAAGCTGCCATTACCATAAGTAAACCCCGCAAAGCACGTCAGTGCTGTGGGCAAATATCAGGGCGGCACAGGTTCCCCTCTCTCTCGGCAGCAGAGCACAATCCTCAGCCTTATAGAAATCCAGGGACGGGCTGACACTCCAGGGACGATCTTTTCACTCTCTGCCATCTTCCAGTTTTTCTCTCTCTTTTTTTTTCCATTCTGCACATAAAGCAGATTTTGCTAAGTGTGTAATCATCGTGCACTTGCTGGATTTAGTTTAAATCCTGCATGCCAGCTCTCATTTTCTATGCTCTAATCATCTTTCTCAAGGAAATGATCAGCGAAGCTAGCAAGCACCTTCTTCATTCTCCTTTTTCTGTTTTCACTCATTTCTACTCATTATCTCCTTTTCTTCCTTCATGTTCCTCTTTCTCCCTCACTTTCCTCTCCTTCTGCTGCACTCCCAGGGTGGAATGCAGCTGTGTGGGCCAGTGTCAACTGTGGTCTATCTGTTGTCGTAGCCAGCAGCCTGCAGGCTCAGAGTCAACAGGGCTGGAGCGGCCTGCCACTGGGCTAAGTGAATAATTGCACTGTAAGACGACCGCTGCTTCACGGCTACACCACCGCACACACCACTCGCACTTTGCACACCCACACAGAGCTACACATACACACACCTGACAAAAGCACGCTGAACACAGCTGGTTTTACTCGTAAAGCTTTAAAGACATCAGATGTTTGAGCAGCAGACCCAAAGAATGACAGATTGTGCACCACAAGTAAACTTTTATCTGTTTCTCTGGTGTGTGCAGCAGTTTTAACTGCTTTAATTGTTTTTGACATGATGAGCACCGAATGTGAAACAAAACTTTCAGCTCTGTGAATCTGTTTTAGTTTCTGGACAATAAGAAGTGCATGCTGTGCTTGTGTGTACATATCTTACATACACTATGTGAAAAAGGTATTTGGCCACCTACACATTAAATTGACTAAAGCTTTTATGCTATCCTATCCTACAACCCTAAGCATCAGTATGGTGCAGCTACAGAAGCTTCCACCCCTCTGGGAAGGATTTCTACAAGAGTCTGGAATAAATCTGTGGAAATCTTTACCCATTCATCCAGAAGAGCATTTGTGAGGTCAGACACTGATACTGGACTCACATTTTTTGATCTAGTTCATCCCAAAGGTGTTGAACGGGGTTAAACTCACCAAAATGCATCCAACCATGCCTTTTTTGGACTTTATGTACTGGATCACAGTCATGCGGGAACAGAATAAGGACCCTTCCCAAACTCTTCTCAAAGCTTGTACTCACCTGGTGTATTGTTTTGTATGTGCTGTTAATTTATGCAACTTATAATAGTACTGCTGTCCTTCTTGGCCAGGATACTCTTGTAAAAGAGATTCAATCTTAAGAGTAGGGATGGGTACCGGTATCATGGCACCGGTTCTGACATAAACGGTAGTAACCAGACCGAAAAGCAGCGCACATTTCGGTGCTTTTTTTCCCTGAGATGTGATACACTTTAGATTTTAGCCAATCATTTTACATTTCCGAGGATAGTAGGCGGGGTCAGGTACGTACGTTCTTTTAGAGCAGAGCTAAAATGCCCAAGGCGAAGCGGTCAAAAGTCTGGCTGTACTCCACAGCAAAAGATGCAAACTCAGCAGCAACAACAAGTGCTTTGAGCTGATACTTTGATACTGTCAAAGGAGGTAACACCTCGAATCTGATGAAACACCTGGCGATGCATAGCGTTTTTTTAAAAGCCTAGAAATGCACCGTATTTGATAGCTTGCTGCGAGACCTCATACCGAGCACATCTACTGCGGGTGTGGTGCCTGTTATTGGACCCGGAGTTAGCAACATCCCCCAAAAACCCGAAGAGGAGAGTCCTGGCCCCTAGCCCTGCCAGTGTAGCAGAAATGATGAGGATGATGATGCAGCAGCAGCTTCTCTGCGTGAGTAGCTTAATGTTGTTCGTGTGTAATTTACGTTGAGTAGGCTAACCACGTTATTACATTAATGCATGTAAGGTGAACTAGCAAACATCATCATAGCTACATGCAGCTGTCTTCTTGTTTGATGGCAGATACTCCCTTCACCCTGGCCAAAAAGGCTAAAATGACCAAAGAAAAAGTGGAAAACAGCTAAACATGAGAGGTTTTTGGACAAAGTTTGTGTTTTTTCCATTGATTAAGCTTCCAGCCAAGAGTGATACCATATAAGCCCCATAGCTGCAGAAAAGGCTAACATTGTTGTCTTTTTACAAAAAAAAAACAGCTGAACATGAGAGGTTTTTGGACAAAGTTTGTGTTCTCCATTCTTTAAGCACCGGTTTGAGCACCGTTTAAGCACCGGCACCGTTTCAAGTACCGGTTTGGCACCGGTATCGGATAAAACCTAAACGATACCCATCCCTACTTAAGAGTTTATTTTCTCCGGGTTAAATAGAGGTTTATTTTTTTTAAAACTGCTCCAGAGTTTACTGGTAGTGTGCTTTATGCTTGGCATTGTACTTCATGTAAGGCAGTTGAAATTTCACCAACTGACTTGCTGCTTTGGTGGCACATTATAGTAGTACCACACCCAAATTCACTGAGCTATGTTGTTATGTAAAGGGAGAGTGGCTTTATAAACATTCAAGAAAAGACACCTGCAAAAGCACCTGTGGAAATGTGGAAGTTTAAGAGGACCAAGAACAGAGCCCTGGGGAACTCCAAAGGTAATTGGAGTTCTTTACTACTAACACAGCCCTCAAGCCAGTTAGTCTTAATATTCAAATATCCAATACATTAAAGGAAATAACAGTAAATATAGCTGTCATATTTTGGTAAAAAACAGTAACTTTTTACTATTCAAACTATCAGTGTCAAGCTGATGTTTCTTAGCGCTCACTGTACTGAACTACACTTACCTACACTTGCACTCTCTATTGCTCTCATGTAGGGAATGCTGGGAGACCCTGACAGCCTAATCTGGATGTGATTAATGGAGCAGTGCTCAGTGCCATCTAAATAATGCTAGATGTGAGTCTACATGGCAGATACTGGACATTAAACTTTCAATGTGTGTGTGTGTGTTTGTGTGTGTGTAATTCTCATGTGTGCATGCAGCAAATAGATGAGTCTGCACTGCCAAAACAAAGTGTATGCACATGCGTATGTGTGTGTGGGGACCGCACCAGTCTTTCGCAGTGGGAAGTCATCCCGGGGGTTGTAGACGCCCAGCACAGGGTGGTTGTAGGTGGACACGCCAGTCTGTGGAGGCGAGCTCTGGTCCAAAGAGCTGTGCTGGGTTTTGCTGCAAAACACACACACACACACACACACACACACACACACACACACACACACACACACAGTATTAAAGGGGCCACCAAGATCACAAAACATGTGCAACAAGGCAAAACACCGATAACTCACTGTACACGTGACTCAATGAGTAATCCAGACAAAGTAACGAACTTCATGGCTGTCATAGATCTTTATGATTAAAGCATCATGCAAATCCCTTGGCAAGAACACAGAAATGTGCTGCCATCTGTTCACTGCCTGCAAAATAAGGTGGTGTTTGCAGGCAAAGTTAAGCCGTGTTGGCTTTGACCCAAATGCATGTTCCTGACAAGCGGATGCACACACTTGTCTCTTCCAAACTGAGTCCAATGAGTGGAGAAATTTAGATTACAGAGAGAGGCGTAGAAAAGGAGAGAAGCAGGCAGATATAGAAAGATACACTTTGTGTTACTTTGAGCTGTTGAAAGTCAACACTTGTGGGTGTTTCACTGGGTCACACATCAAGATTATGTAACGTTATTTATTTGGTTTTGCGTTTGCAATTTGTGGTTTCAGTCCTTTTTTGTTGTAGCACAAAGACGCATGTAGTCATAGGGAATAATATTCGGATGTGCTACATCCAGGGCTGAACTTCAAAGCTAAATATATGTCAGGCCTGTGTCAGCAGTAGTGAGCGCTAATATTAATTTAAGGGCTGTGCTTTTATTCTACAGTTCTGAGTTATTTACACACAGAGAAAAGTCAACTGCATATACATTTTCATACAAAATATACAATTAGCTGATGGCACGTTACACTGGTTGAACTAAAGTCTCTCACCTGAGTTGCAAAGTTCTAGGAGTTTGAGAATTGATATTACTGGAAATTCAATTCAAAACTGGAAAATATACTTTTTCCAAGTAAACGAATTAATGACAGTAAAGTATGAATGAATACGTGTGAATTTTAATTGTGTTCCCAGTGTCAAAAGTCCCAGAGGACTGTCTTTACTCACCGCAAGTCCATGTCACCATTATTCAACTATTTGTCGTTAAACTCACATCTTCATGTTTCCTTCACACAGAGTAAAACCAGGACTGCAAACTCCTTGCGAGTAGGAAAAGTTGGCGTCCAGTGATTGGAGTATTTATATATAAATATAACTGATGTGTGTTTGTATATTAAATTCTGTAGCTTGCATTGAGCACGCTGTCTACAATGTCACTGACGGGCAATAAAAAACATGTGACAGGAGGCCACCAAACCTAGAAAGAGGAAACAGCAAGTGTGCACACCTGCACAAGGCTCCCGAGATGCTACAATAACCATCCAAGGCCAGGTCTTCAATGTGAGGGTCCCTATCATCAGCTTCCAATATGCAGCTCTATCAAGTGTGCGTGTGAGCATATGTGTGTGTGCGCGCTGCCATCTTTGTTTCATAACCCTGCTAGATCCATCTTTCAGTCGGGCTCACACAGTGTGGCAGGTGTGGAGGAGAGGAAGCTCGCTGACAGATTAAGATACAATCCAATACATTATTCAGCCGCTGTCAGAGACAGAATTACCATCCTACACTTAGAAAGACCTGCAGATGCGTTCAGGTGTCTTCTGCTGCTTACAGTCATTACAAAGAATCAGCGGCGGCTCGCGCACTGACAGGAGGGAGAATGATTTGATGTCAAACAAACTTTTTGGTTGAGTGTATCATGTGCATTACTAGCTGAGCTAACACCACAAAAGATGCTCCTCACCGGTACCAGTAGGGAGCGTCGTTGGGGAGGCCTCCTTGGTTGATGCTACGCTGGGCCAGTGCCTTCTTCTTATTCAGGACGAACTCCTGGAGACGCATCTTCACCTCGGTGCTGGCCACAGCGCCTGAAAGAGAAAGTCATTACAGCTGAATGTACGCTACATCACGAGCAATTACCATAACAAGTTAGCCACCGTGACTGAACTTGTAGGAAGACTGCGGGGAAAAGGGCCAAGTGTCCATGGGTGGTTGACGCGATAGTTGGATGTCTCATCACAATTATCATAATCAGTTTGATCTTTTTCACTTAAGTGTGAAACGAACCCTATTACACTCTTCCACTGTAACATGTTTCAAAGCAGATACTGTCTTTGGCTGATCTGTCTTCATTAGGTTTTTAATACTGTGGGTGGCAGAGTGCTGCCTCACAGCAAGTCCTGGGACTTGTGTGGATTCTCTCTGAGTACTCTGGTTCTCTCACAGTCCAAAGACATGCATGGCTTTAGGTTAACTGGTGATTCTACATGTGAATGCGGGCGTGAATGTTGGCCTCTTGTCCAGGGAGTAGCCTGCTTCTCGCTTTATGACAGCTGAGATAGGCTCCAGGCCGCCCCTGCCACCCTAAATTGGATTAGTGGAAGGAAAGAGATGGACTCCAGTTTTAAATGGCTAATCTCTGTAATCACATATCTATTAGGAGTTGGTGGGCATGCGTGTTGTTGTTCCTGGGTTTTTGTTTCCCTTTTCGAGACACAGGTAGGCGGGGCGGTGCTTGATGGCATTCCGGCGGCGTATCGGACGTCATCAGTGGGAGCATTTATGGAGCTGAGTAACGGACGTCTGGTGTCGCAGTACCGTCGCTTCCACAAGTGGTAACCTGCTTTTGCAAGATTAATCTGTTGCTTCCGCGCTACTGAGCTGCATGTTTTAAGATCCGTCTCCTGCCTGCTTTCCCTCTGCACCAGCCTGGCTCGCCGCCTGCCTGTGTGTGCTGGCCCTCTTTGGATCTGTGACAGAGACTTACCTCGCGCCGGCCTGTGACCACTGCCATACCTGTATTTCAGTGTTTCAAGTAAGCTCTCCAACTCTCCCCGTCCGCCTCAGTTTTACTCTCGACGTTATCCCCTAACTCTGTTTTGTCGCTCGTCCTCAGGTAGCTCCGGTGCGCCATCTATCCTCCCGCATACCTCGGCTCCGTTTCATCCCCTCGGCTCTGTCTCCTCGCACATTTTCCCGGCCACTGTACATAGCCCCTTCCCTTGTAAATATTCCCCTGTCACTGTAAATAAATCTGCTTCACCGCGATCCTGTGCCCGTGTGTGTTTCTGCCACTAAATCCCCTCGTTTAAATTCCCCTAACAATATCTGCATGTTCATATGTAACATCTATAGGCATGAGATGAGACTTCTGGTATTCCAGTGTAACTAGACTATCCCAGCTAAGACCTCCAACAGGAGAGATCTTATTCCTAATCCTCAGATCAGGTAATTTTGGATAACCGATCACTACATGCAGGTTAAAAGTTTAGAGTTCGTTTGGCGGCGATTTAGTTTTTATCTTAAACCAAAACTTGCACACATATCAACTGACTACGGATTCCTGAGTCTGGACTCCTGAGATATAGGACACTGCCCCCAGAAGCTAAGGGGGGAATCAAACATTGCCACAGCTTTGTACCATTTAACACCACTTATTGCACGAATACCTGCTCCAGTATTCTGAAAGCTGTTGCCACTCAGACAAAACATCCACATCACTGCCAGCATATAAAGAAAAGAAGTCAAAATCAGGACCAAAGATTTATTAATGTTTTCTTTCCAGAAAGTCTCATCTTTATCTTCAGAGGAAATTCGACAATCACATGACTCCCTATTAGCAAGGACTTGGCAACAGTGGGAAGTAAAACCTCCCTTTTAACAGGAAGAGGGCTAATTTGTTCAGTTGTCTTGTATTTTCTAAACTTATTGTGCATAAATCCCATCTGGAAGCTAAAATCAACTCGTCAACTGGAAGTCATTGAACAGTAAAACTTGAACGTCTGACCTTCCTCAGACGTTTAGGCAGAAATTAGTGTTTGTCTCAGTTTTCTGTGTAATCTGGGGCGCTGAATAGAAAGACACGAAAGTGGGCTTTAAGTAACTGCGACTATCTCCCGATTTTTAAAATGAAAAGAATCAGTTGAGAAAAGAATCAGCGGATTAATTACTAAAATAACCAATCAATCAAAAAACCATGCTCTCGTCTTACAGTGAATCAGCAAAAAACACACTTCTTGGATAAAGAACTGTGGAAAGAAAGAAAAACGCTACAAACTAAGAAATTTACAGACCACAAACTGCACCTTTGCAGATGCACGTGAGAGCAAACACTGCAGTCCTCTCTCTTGCTCTTTTGGACACACACATGCGCGCGCACACACACACACACACGCACACACACACACACGATCTGTAACCATTTTCCATATAGTGTGTAAACGGCTCTCAAGGACTCCTGTCCACTTGCTTTCAATGAACTGTTGAGAGACATCCAGCAGGCAGCGGTAACAACTCGGCCCAGCTCCAGCCAAGGCCACCGGGCTAATACAGCTCGTTTACCACAGTAAATACACAGGTTCTCCAAGTAAAATGGAAATACACAGACATGCAAACACACACGCACAGAAGCGCACAAACACAACGGTCCTTTTGAACAGAGAGTTCTCGATAACTCTGGCAGATGCTACCAAGCTTCCTGACTGTATAGACAGGAAACAATAGCTCACAGTAGTGGTGGTGGTGGTGGGTACCCTACACACGACATTATATGCTGTAACTGTAACACTGAACTGAGTGTGAAATCAAATGCTGTTCATAACGTAAGCTACTAATATGGGGACGACAACCTCTAATTATTGTTTCCAGTGTTATCCTGTTGATGTATCCCAGTAGGTTAAGTTCTGTATGTATTTATGGAAAACATAAATGCACGCAAGTCTCTTGCTTTGGGGACACTCATATGGATCCTGTAAACCTGAAGGTATTTATTAAACTCAGAGGAAAGACTCCCACAAACAGTGGTTAGCAACAAGCACAACTTGGCTCCTGTTATGTTTTAGTTAAACCCAGATTAGATTCATTACTGGGTACGACCCAGAGATTCACAGCAGATTCTGTTGTGAGTATAGATGTGGTAGAGAATTCTGTATGACAACTGCAGGTTCGTAGGAGCTTTGATCAGCTTAGATAGTGACATACTGAGGCACCAGTGGTGACAAAGTGTGAACTGAAGATGAGAGAAAATAAATAAATAAGTTACATTTGCTGTTATACTGGTTCAATATATGATTTCATATGGTTTTGCTGTTCAAACTGGGAAAGTTGGCTACAGGGCGCAGGCTTGGCTTCAGATTCAGTTTGACTGCTAGCGCTCTCAGTATCACTTATCTTGCTTCAACTTACTTTCTTGGCCCCTCTCCTTGTTCTTCAGCAGCAGCAGCTTCTGTTCTCTCTGCTGCTTCTCCAGCTCCTGCTCCCGACGGTGGTTCTCCATCTTCCTCTGATGTTCCAGCAGCTCCTGCTGGTGCTTCAAAGCCAGGAGCTCCTGTTGCTGCTGCACGAAGAAAGACCACAATCACATTAGCAAATATTCACCAAACGGGCGACTGATTGCAGATAATTCCAAGTATCCTGCACGGAAGTTTGGAACTGTTCCTTATTAGCCCTCACATCTATCTGTCTACATATCATGAGATGAGATAAGATAGGCTTTATTAGTCACAGAGTTGGGAAATTCACATTGTTAGAGCAGCAGAGTGAACACAGCAGGAATAAATAGGTCAACAACAATACGAGCATGCAAAAAAACAGAAAACTACAAGGTTATATACAATATTTACCATATTCACAAGAGCTTTATGTTTCCTTCTCCGTAATCACCACACATGTCCAAACAACAAACTCATCCCATACTTTTGTGAGCATGTCTCACTACAGTCACTGCTGTTGCTATGCTACCTACCAGTGACCACGTGAAACTCACAAATACGCTTTTTCTAATAGTTCAATTCAGTTTTATTTATACAGCAACAAATCACAATGACAGTTACCTCAAGGTGCTTAATATTGTAAGACAAAGACCACAATAATGCAGAGAAAATTCCAACAATCAGATGACCGCCTGTAAACAAGCATTTTGGTGACAGTAGGAAGGAAAAACTCCCTTTTAACAGGGAGAAACTTCCAGCAGATCCATGTGGCCAGCTGCTGCGACTGGCTGGGGTCGGTAGTATACAGTAGGCTGCTGTATATGAAGAACTATTACCACTTGGGTCATTCCACATAAATCAACCGTTTTTTAAAAAGTTCCCACGTGACCCCCTCAGAATCACATCATTGATTTTTTATGTATGATACAATTAGTGCATTTAATGAAGAAATGCAAAGGTTTTACACTCTGAGGTGGGTGAAAGCATTTTTGAGCCCTCACGTCTGTAAGAACAAGAGACATTCAATTTTCAGGCCTAAAACTCAGCTCCAGATGTCACAACCTGAAGCCAAAATCAATTTCTGTTGCATCAACTTGACAGGATATATCACATTTTCAGTAGCAAAGCTGCACCAATTTAATGTCTATGATGCAGAGGAGCAGGAACAAGCATTAGAAGTTTCATTTGTGGCTTTAACCTCAAGAAGGGAATTTTGGGGGTTCATTTTTAAAGGTCATGTCAACATGAAGGATTGGTTGGTTGATCAAAACAGGTCATGGCATATGAAAGGTCTCATTGTTTACCTACATTTTGATCCTAGGCTCACCTTCAATCCATGATTACTTTCTTATATAGTCATATTTTCACCTTGTGGCTGTGAAATGGTGTTAACTTGCACTTTGGACGCGCTTTTTGCACCGATCGAACAACTTTAAGTCCCGAAGACGTTTTATTTCCCCACAATCTGAGTGCACATAAGAGCCTGAATCACAGTGGCTCTTCCAGATCAGTGGATCTGAGTATTAAACACAAGTGTCACAGCAAATGGATGGTCCATATGACATGTGACATCATCATCATATGGCAAAAGAATCTGAACAGGAAACAAAACAATCACCGTCTGTGATCCCGGACATTCCGGGTGCTCAAATTCGAACGACTTTTAAGAACGTCAGGAACTTAAAGGAAAGAAAATCATAGCATGCATGATGGTAAAGTTTTATATGCCTAAATTAAATATACTAAATCTATTGCACCAAAGAAATCCGCTGATGCTACTGGCTCACTTCACGGACTAAACCCACTCGCCTTATCAGATACCATCACTTTGCAAAGATCTTTAAAATGCAACCATTTCATTACTTGGTCGTCTTTAAAAGTCGAGTAGTCCCATTTCTGCTTTGCTTGAGTTGCCATCTGAAGTAAATACATCTGACAGCTGTTTAAAGAAAAAAAAGGAGGGGGAAAGAAATAAAACCTTTGCAGTTCTATAAAAAAAATCCCCAAAAACCTCAGGCCAGAAGCTTAAGCCTTTAAATAAATATAAACAATTTAACAGGGGGATGAGGCTTTAGTAAAAAACACATAATCCAATCTGCTTACTTCCTCAGAAAAAAGACAGAAGAGCATCTGTTAAATGCTCTGAAATCTGCCTTCCCTGTGCTTTTATACCGCAGAAACAAACTCACCTGTGCCCTGACGGCTTGTCCTGAAACCAAAAAGGTCAAAAATAAAATCACAGTAAAAGCCAACCTGTGCTTGGAGACACCTCTTCATCCCACTTGAGTGTCCTAAGACCCAGAGCCTGACTGTGGATAAAAGCATCAATTAAATTAAACGCAGGCTGAAGCTCACTTTCACCCTTTTCGCAGCCGCAATTTCAACAAAATAAAGTACAGAGTCAAGCCTCCGAATCACTTTGTAATATGGAATAAATAGGCAAGCTGCCTGCACTCCGCCGGCAACATAATGACCTCTCGCTGATGTGCCAAGGAATCAACACCCTGGGCTCGTTTCTCCCTTATCATTGTGAAACCAGTGGCAATATTTGATTAGTTTACTGTAACGGCATGTAATCAGGTCGTGATGGCGTCTTTTTATTTTTTTAAGAAGTGTAAATAAACGCTCAGTAGCCGGGACATGCGCTCGTGTTTACCGCCAGGGTAAATCAAATGCTCGAGACCGGGCTGTGAATAAATTAGCGGCTGAAGGTGAGAGGAAGGTGAGGTGGGGCCCGTGAGAAAAGCTCATCGGCTGTCTGGCTGGCTTCCAGCCCGACGCCTGAATCCTTTTTCCTTTTTTTGGTCTTTCAATCGAGGTTGGGGGATAAGGGATTGAGTGGGTGGCAAGGCTCAAAGTAACCTCGCCACCCACATTCACACAGCCCAAACCCCTGTGGCTCACTAGGCCAGAGATGTACACAGCGCTTTGAGGGCCCCGAAAAGCGCTATATAAATGCAATCCATTATTATTATTATTATTATTATTATTATAGAAAATGTTGCCACTTTTTGACTAAATACTCTGAAGAGTTTCCGACTGTCTCAATTTCTGAGAGTTCCCCGTTGTTAGCATGTGAATCAGCGTATGTACGCCTGCTGCTACGGGTACTCGAGTATGTGCTACTGTGGGCATGTGTTCGAGTGCTTGCTGACATTTAAGAGGATGTTTAGGTTTTAATGGCTGTAGATTCCTGTGCGTGCGTGCACACAGGAGCTGATGGAGGACAGGCCTCACTGCTCAGTCTGTGCGTCACTCTCCTCCATCTGCGCGCCGCCACAACTCAAACGCACCTTCAGATATCCTCGCTCATCCCTCGGCATCACAAAAATGACAAAACAGGACGGAAAACTTTGGTGTTCCTCCACCGCAAAGGAAGTGCGTATTCCCGCTCCTCCAGAACATCTTATGTACGCGTTCCAGCAAACGCGCGTTCCAACTTCTTATCTGACGCGCGTCTTTTATTTTGACAGCGAATGCGCACCTGCGGACCACTTATGTGCAGCCCTGTGTACGGAATTTACAATAAATGCATCATAATTCCCTATAGTCTGAAGGTTTTACATATCAGAACGTAGTAAAAATGTAATCTGGTCCTTAGCAGCTCTTAACATGAGGTAAATACAACCTACAACAGATTATTTAACAAAATGCAGAGGTGCACCCTTCCAGCTTTCTAAGTCCTGCTAATCATATGCACTTGATTAGCCGATCACCAGTAATTCTGAGCACCTCTGTAAAAGCAGAAGTTTTGTAAGGTTGCTGGTCTGGAGCATTCAGTTGTGTGTTAACACGATGCCAAGGAGGAAAAAACAAAGGCAACTCGTGCTGCCCATCAGTCTGGGAAGCATTGTAAGGTCATTTCCAAACAATCTGAAGTCCATTATTCTGCACTGGGAAAGATTATTCACAAGTACAAAACATTCAAGACAGTTGCCAGTCTTCCCAGGAGTGGACAATTCACCCCAAATTCACCTCAAGGTCAGTGCGTGCAATGCTCGGAGACGCTGCAAAAAACCCAAGAGCTACATCTCAGACTCTGCAGGCTTCAGTTAAAATGGTAAATGTTAAAGTTCATGACAGTGCAGCTGGAAAAAGACTGAACAGGTTGGCGGGTAACAAGGGGCAAATCTCTTTTCTTTAAAATAACAGGACAAGAACAATTTCTGTTTGCAAAGCTGCATCTGAACAAAACACAAGACTTCTGAAACAACGTCCTTTGGATGAGACCAAAGTTTGACCATGACGCACAACAACCAAATACATCATACCAGCTGTCAAGCATGGTGGTGAAGGGCCACGATTTGGCCTCGGCACCTTGTAGTCATTGATACAATGATGAAATCCACTCTATACCACAGTAGAGTCAAAGTGAGGTCGTCTGTCCAACAGATAAAGTTGGACCCAAACGGGGTCGTGCAACAGGACCATGATCACAAGACTGAATGGATCATTTTAAACGTCTAGAAAGGAAAAAGATACAATAGATGAGAGTGAAATTAGAGGAGGAGAAAAAAAACAGTGAAATACAAAAACAAAAAAAATTAAATGAAGAAAAATGTAAACCAAAAGTAAGAGACAGAAGAAAGTAGGAGGAGCGGATGACACACAAACAAATGAGGGAAAAGTTTAAATGTGAAGACAGAAGGAAGAAGTGAGAGAAGGAAGAAGAAAAGAGAAAATTAGAGACGGGAAGAGCAAGGGGAAAAAAGCAGAACCAGTAAGGAAGAAGGAAGCACAAAAAGACAAAGGCAAGACAAGCTCGAAAGAAACGAGAAAAGGAAAGAATAAATAAAAAGGTTCGTAAAGAGGGAAGCTGAGCACCAAGAGATCAAGAGAGCAAAGACTGCATGTGACATTCAAACTAATGTAATCCTGCACGTCGCCATCTGATCTTCTGCCCCCACAATCCATTTTCAGACAATTTATTCTAAGTCCTGAAATAATAAGTAGTTCAGCTGTATCTGCGTGTATTACAATTCATATTACAGCAGTATCCTTCTAAAAAAGAGCAAATACTGGAATATCTTTATGTGACATTTCTGCCTCTCGGGAGCGCTCCGGCGCTCTCGGGGGTGGGGGTGGGGGGCTGATGTATTAAAGCTTCGGCGTGTGGGCGTGATGATCTAGATTCACTTTGTATTTCCAGGTCACTGTGACATGTGATCCAAGCTCCAGCGCACACTCCTGTGCAGCTCTGTTTATGTTCCCCAAGCGTCCGGCCCGGGCCGTTCACACCAAACCGAACTTTTCACTTTTTCACTTCGCCCTGAGCACACCGTATATTTCTGGATATTTAAAGTAAGGCTACAACAGGGCTTGTGCATAACTTATGTAACACCAGGGAAAAAAAAGTCTTTCGCACATTTTCCGACTTCAACCACATGCTCATATTGCTCTTCTCCATCTCTGGAGTTAAAATAAATGAAGGCAGACTGCCTCCTTGTTCTCTGCTCCCTCTTCACTCGCAGCATTTAAAGCTCTCACAGGCTGAGTTTAGTCTGCTAATGAAGAATCCCGCGGCAGACTACATCAAAGTCTGTCTTTGCTTTGTTTAGGAGAGTTTTAAATAGGTTTGAGTAACAGGCCCGCTGCTCTGCTTTTACACTGATGGAAGAATTAAAGTGAAATCAGTGTCCAACACAGCGTTTGTTCCTCGCTGACAACAACAATATTACAACCTGCGTATTTAAAACAACAAAAAAATATTAACAGTTTTAATTACTTCACTCTTCAGTGCTTATTAGCTGCATTTACAATGATCGTGGAGAGAGCAGATGCTTACCAGAAGTCTGACAAATTTAAAATTAGTAACCAATCGATACAAAAAACTCAAATTTCTTTGAGGATTATCCATTTGCAGCAGTGTCGATACCTCAAAACACTGAACATCACTCTGAGGAATTTCAACAGGCCAGTAAAGCTCCTGTTTCAACCACGCTGACGTATTTGAAAGTTATAATAAACGTCAACACATTAATGTTAGCCGTTTAGCTATTAGCAGTTACCCAATAGCCATGTTACGGTGAATTTACGGTAAAGTGGGTAGGTATTAATCTAAACTGAGCCTTCTGAGTCTGCAACCTACGTAAATGTGCTTGTGTGCAGTCCTCCGGAAAGACCGCGACCAGGTCTGATGCTGATCTGTTGAGCTGTGGACCAGAAGAGGCTGTTGTCTGTTTTCAATACTCTGCTGCTTTTAAAGCCAAGTGTTGAATATTTAAAAGTAGAATGGGAGGCAGAGCCTGCAGCTTTCAGGTCCATCTGTGGAACCAGCTCCCAGTTTGGATTCAGGAGGCAGATATGATAAATCATATAGTTAGGGCTGGATCAGGTGACCCTGAATCCTCCCTTAGTTATCCTACAATTGATCTAAGCTGCTGGACGCTTCCCATGATGCACTGAGTGTTTCTGTGCTTATACTCCTCTCTGTATTTGGTCATCAGTTATGATTAATCTCTGGCTCTTTTCCACAGCATGTCTGTTATCCTGTCTTCCTCCTCTCAACCCCAACTAGTCTGATTCTGCCTGAGGTTTCTTCCTGTTAAAAGGGAGCTTTTCCTCCCCACCGTCTCCAAGTGGTTGCTCATAGGGGAGGGTCTGATTGTTGGGGTTTCTCTGTCTTTACTTTACATTACTTTACAAAGTGCCTCGAGGCGACTCATGTGATTTGGTGCTATATAAATAAAACTGAAGTGAACTAGTTCGAGTGGGAGTACTTGATAAAGGTGATGCAACACAAATAGGCTGTGTGTATTATTTGCTTCTAGAAAGTTGTGCCTATCTAAAGCGCTTTTGCGACTCTTGTTGTGATTCGGCCCTGTATAAATAAAGTTGAACTGAACTGAACAACAAATCTGCAAAATAAAGAATGAAAAAGTCGAAGTCCAGACCTCAAACCGACTGAAATACTGCGGTCAGACATTAAGAGCTGTGCATAAACGAGTGGCTGCAACCCACAGTAAATGGAAGCAGACTAAAACAGACTAAGACTGTGAAAAAATTCCCCCAGACTGATAAAGTCATGCAGAAAAAAAAGGTTTGTCTACAAGCTCCTGAATCATGGAGCGTGCCTACTACTGAGGGTGGATTTCAATCATTTCCGAACCGGATCAGAACAGGGTTGGACATGTTCTGAACAGGCGGCACAGAAAGCCTCCTACTGGATTTTAGCGTGTTCCTTGTCAAGTCTAGAAAAACATTTTCTTCCAGCATTGTTAGCAGCCCTTCCTTTGTTCACAGACGGACTCACAGGTGAACTAGCTGTGATTGGTGGAATCACTGTGCAATCACGTCCAAATAATCCTGCCGGGCCGTCACAGCTTTAACTGCTCTTCTTTTGGCTGCTGTGAAACTGCAGCTTTAAGGACTGCTAGTGCCATTTCTGGAAAACGTGGGCCAAATTTTTCAGATTTGTTTTGAATGCCTCCTTTTTTTCCAGCACTTGAACTTCATTCATTGACAAACACGCGGCCGTACCTGAATGTGCTCCTGCAGCTGGGCCTCATGCTGGCGGGACAGCTGCTCGTGCTGCCTCTGGAACTCTGCGATGAGGATCTGCCGCTGGATCTGCTGCTTCTGTTTCAGGGCCAGCAGCTCAGCCTGCAGCTGCTGCTCGTGCACCGAGGCCGCCACCACGCTGCCGCCACCGCCGCCGCCGCCGGGCTGGCCGGGCGACTGCTGGGCGGGCGGGGAGAGCGAGGACACCTGCTGCTGCTGCTGGTGATGGTCCACGCGCAGATCCATGGGGATGGCGGCCGGCGGGAGACGAAGGGGCAGCGCAGAGTTGATGTCGACTGCAAGGGAAGATGACGGGAGAGAAGAAGAAAGACATCTGCTTTTTTAGTTTGCTCCTGACAGGTGGTGACACCTCACAGCAAAGCAAGCTGCCAACATTATCATCACCATCATCTCACCACAGATTATTAAAACATTCAAGGACGTATTTTCTAACCGAAAGCCTCTCCAGACACTCAGCGAGCATCAGCTCCTCGTGTATTTTTAGCAGCATCACAAGCAGCAAAGTAAAGCTTAGAAACGTACAGATTGGGCCCACTATCACGTGAAAGCAATTAATAAAAGTCTATTGACACCCAGCAGCAGAAAATAGGAAAAAGGAGAGTGGATCCCAACGGCTCTCTGTAACATGTTCACATGTGTCACATTGATCCTGTTCTCGAGCACTTAAAGCTGCAAGGTTGCGTGGATGAATGGGATTAAATCAAAGCCCTGCTAACTGTTGTTCTGTGTTTCTACCTGCCTGAAAAGCACCTGAAAAGTCACTCGAAGCTCTGCGGTTTCATGCTCCCCAGCAGCTGTGCAGTTTTAGGACGGAAGCATACCTGCGTATCTGCTCGCCTTCATTTCAAAATCCGGCCTCAAGTGAACATGCAATGTAAGGTCGAAGGATTTCCCCTGATTATAAATCACCTTAATCGCCACATATATGTTGCTTTTTCCTGCTTATACCACTTCCAGGAATGTTTTCCAACAGTCATCCCTGACCTCTGATCCCTGAGAGAAAGTGTTAAATAAAGCTTTCATAAAAATAGCGCCCTTTTGTCCCCTCGTCTCTTTTGTATATACAAAAAAAGCCAAACAATCCGGTTTCGTGTGTAATTGCAGAAGCCCGGCGTCTTCCCACAAAGATCGCATTGACCTGGAGCCCGGCTGCGCACAAATCACTGCCCAGGAAGCCCTCCAATCAGGCAGCTTCCTCCCCATTTAATCTGAATAAATAGGAGTCGATTGGCTGATTATTTACCTACATGTTTGCAGAGAGCGCAGCGAGAGCCAGAGATACTTTGTGTTAATAAAGAGGCAAACACGCCATCAGCGGCACACTTAATAGGAGGGTTCAGAGCCAGGTCTGCTTATAGAAAACACACAGCGGCACATTTACACTCTTTTTTTTTTTGAGGATATCGTATTCGTGCTCGACCTTTCAAACAGCCACAAACTGATGACATCTTTGTTTTCCTCAGACAAATCTCTGAAACATTTCCAGTTTGTTCCAGGCTCCAGCACAGACGCACTCTCGCTGCATCACAGAGACGTGTAAAAAGCCTCTTATGGAAGATCCTTGCAATGGATTGCAGACAGACCACAGAAAAAACTTCTGAACGTCCTCAGTGTAACCGCACATCTCAAACGACTCGGCTTGCCGCCTTCTTGCCGGTGTTTTCCGTGTGCCGGGGTGAAACACATCCACATGGTTGCTGCCATCCATGCCATAGGAGAACAGGGCAGCAACACCCAGCGGCTCCTTAAGGACTTGTCGTCATGTGGGGGATTTTAAAAAACAACAACACAACGTATGAGTCAGTAGTCCGCGCTGGTTGATTTGTTTCAACCCTGCAGGACGTGAGGTTTGACATTTCCCAGTCATGAGATCCCTTCTTTCAGCCGGCTATTGCTTTCCTTCCAAGAAAAGAACCTACATGGTTGGATTTTTTGTTCTTTCATTTCCTTTTCCATTTGTGAATCTGCTTAACAAGGTACCCAATATTTAATTAAAAATGGAGCAACGCCCTGAGTTTTGGCTCCTCTCTGGCCCTTTGCTCATTTTAGAAGCGACGATGGTTACAATCTGGAAACCGACCAGCAGGCGAGGAGGGAAGGAGCGAGGTGAGCTCGTTTAAGACAGACGAACTCCCACAGCCGTGAATCGCTGTGCAGAGCAAAGACGGAGAAGCAGTCCGATCTAAAGATAAATGAAACGCATGGAAAACTTTGGGTTTTGCTTTTTAAAGAAGGAACCGGCTGCTGAGGTTGTAGTGAAACTCCCATACCGCTGTCAGCCGTAATTGTGAAGGCTTGATGGAAGATTTCCATGAGATTTACAAACTACACGAAATACAGGCGTGTTCCCTCCTGATGTTTCTTAACATAAAAACGAGGAACCAGCGATTCTGCGTTCATCCAAAAGCAGAAGCAGAGAGAACCTGACCCAGCGGTTGAAGCTGTATCATAAAGGGCGTCAGGTCGGGCACAGTGAGCACATCTGACGAGTGTCTAGCTGTGTGCCTGAGGCAAAATAGTATTATTTGACTTTTTCCATATGATTTTATTTTCAGCACTTTTGAGCTACAAACACGCTTGTTGCCAAATGCAGTGGTCTTATTGGTCGAATCTGCTCATTTGGATCAGAAAAATCTGAAAAACTAAACGTATCAAATTCGTGGTTGTGAACCTCTGCATTAGTGAGTCCAAAAAAACTGTTTTACACGCAAAATGATCAAATGTTACGTGTCTAAAGGCCTTAAAGCAGCTGATGGATAGATGAATGTCTCTACCTGTTCATGTAATGAATAACATCAAACTTCTATGTGACACATTGCAGGAGCTGTAAAAATCACTCACAACTATTTAAAAGAGAAACTGCTCCACACAACAGTCCAACAGTATAGGACCGAGCAGTTAAATGCACATGCTGTATTTAAACTCTGGACCTCCAAAGGTCCTGAAAAGATTCACGATCTTATCACACCCTTTGAAGAACTGAGGCGCGAGTTTAACCTGTACAGAACTAAAGTTATCAAAAGCTTATCAGCATAATTCTTTCAGCAGGCTGCCACAGACTGAGAGCGTTGGCCTCTTCTGCTTTGAAAAGTTGCTTTTCTTGCTCTTCAGTCATCATTTTTCCCGCGTCTGAACGAGCTACTTCACAGTCCTCTGCTAGCTGAAGGTTAAAAAGCACTCCGTGCTGCGCTTTCAGGCCTGCAATCTGACGTCCTGGTTGGAATAAGGCCTATTTCTTCGTTTTTCATTCATTTTTTTTCTCATCTAATATTAGCTAAAGCAAGTGCTAAGAGAGGAGTGGGGAAAGCACACCGCAGATGTGTTTACGGCTGAAAACTACACTTATCAAAGTGCCGCGGCTCCTAATGCAAATCCATAACTCATAAACACACTCTCTCCCCGAACATTGTGTTCTTCTGCCACAAGAAAACACACACAAGCCTCACACACTCTCTCGCTGATGGTCACGCACAAACACACCTCACATCTCAGGCACCGGCGCTAATTGCGAGCCGCACAAAAGGAGAAGATGATGCAGAAAAGACGAGAGAAAGGTGTGAATCAGAGCGGCCGTTAAACGCACCCATCAGTGCTCTCCTCCTCCTCCTCTTCGTCCTCTCCTCCTTGTTTTTCCTCCTCCTCCTCTTCCTTCTTCTTCCTTTAGGGCCGTTACAAGGAAGGACGGTACGTCCTGCACATCTGACTTGTCTTTTCCAGCTCAGCCTCTGTCACTTTTGGCTCGGCATTCGCCCCCCCGCCTCCTGTTTTAACCTGATGGGCGTCTCTCTCTCTCTCTCTCTCTCCTCCCCTCGTCCCTCGTTTGCCCAGTGGTGACATCACAGGGCAGTCTCAGGCATGCAGCCTGTTTATTCTGCAGCCCTCTGCTTTTCCAGGAACCAGCGTCACACACACTCTCTCTCCTCCCATACCCTCTCTGCTCTCTTTACTTCTAAGGCCAAGGAAAACCCTCCATGCTTGCTTGTAGACACTGATGTCTCTTCCCCCCTCTCGCGCTCACTCGGCGGGCCGTCCCATCTGAACCGGCTCGCATGCCTTTTTTTCCTCATCCGCCCCCTTTTACTTGTAATAACTATCCCCCCCCCCCCCCCTTTGCGGTTTTAATGCTGCGAGCTCGTATTCCCAGCCTGGAATTTGCCTACATTTCCCAAACAAATAAAACCGCAAAATGGTTTCAGGTGAACAGAGTGAGGATCCCAGACGTATTAATGCTGCAGGATCGTAGTTAAATTTGGGATTAATGTTAAACACTTCAATCAATTATATCTCGACCAACTCAGATGAATCTAAAGTGGCTTTTTTTAAAAAAAAATCCCAGCATCTTCATTTTATTTTGAAATTCTGTTCAGAAGAACAGCTGGAGGTGCACGTGAGCTCTCTACTGCAACATCGCTCTGATGACTACCTGGCTCTCAGCGAGCACAGTGTTTGTCCTTCATGCAAACTGTTCGACTAAACTAAAAATAACTGTCAATAGAAGAGATGTGAATTTGGTATTTACAGCTTCCTGTCCTACAGGCGAGTTTTACATTTACAGCCTGAACGTTTAGCTGAACTCTGAACAGTAACAGCTACTTTTTATTAGGCATTTTGTGACCAAACAGGTTGACAAAGTCAACAAGAAAAAGTCCATCTTATGACATTTAATGACCGTAAACTATAAAATATATGCTTGTAAAAAGTATTTAAAGTATTTTTAGAGGTAGGTTAAACGTTTAAATGATACAATAATATTTTCACACATGTCATCCTGCTGCTCTGGCTGCAGAGGTTTCATTGCGTTATAACAAAAGTGTCTACGGGACGCACAAACTTGGTAAAAGTTAAGTGCAGCAGCTCAGTGCGTAAATGTAAACAGGCTATCTGGGAGGGAAACTACTGACACGTTGGGCCCCAATCACACAGGCCCAGAGTTGGTTGCTGGAGATTTCTGGAAGTTGCTGTGAAATCAAATGCTGACACCAGCCGAAGACCTCATGAGGGAAAACGGAGTAATCTATGACAGGATGCTACAGTGAAACTGTTCTTTTTTGTTTTAGGCGCTAACAGATTACCCTCGTCACCGGTAGTTTCCAGACAAGTGTGTGCCTTGCATGCAAAGCACAGTGACTGACCTCACTCTAGTGACTGCCAGCAACCTCCAGCAACCAGTTGCCAACCAGTCACTGAATATACAGTTTTCCATAGAAATCGGTGGTTACCAGGTGGTAAACTACTAGTTTCTAAGCCTGCGGCACTGGGGCTCTAGTAGTCATTTTACAGCATTAATCAGCAACTTTTTGTAACTGATCAGGAAATACAAACTTTCCCAGCAACTTGCCAGATGATCCGTACTGCAGGTCTCACACAGGCCAAGTGAGCAAGCGACCACTTTTTGGAGGTAAAAATGACAAATGCTTATGTTTGTGTTTGTGTGAATATCCAAATCAATTCAATAAATCAACACAGCTCTCAAGGTTACTGTTTAAAGGTTTTTCAGGTAAAGTGTGAAGTGGAAACACATTACGTTCTTTTTTAAGCTCCTTTTCATGGAAAAACATGAATGTATGACACAAACTGTGCATTTGGAGAATCTTCACACCACCACTGGGCATAAACAAAGATTTCTCTTCTGCTGAGTCTGCTCGCTCACGCTGTCTTTACTGTGGATGCTTTATTATGTGAATGACTTACATTGGTCAAGGTCAATAGACTGCATACAGTAGATGTTTATTCACAATCTTATTTCGCTTGAATGAACATCAAGGCAGCCTCGCCTTTACATGTCAAACACACGTGACGTGATCTTAACTAAGCGCGAGCACAGGAGGGGCATACTTCAAAAAAAACAAAAACAAAGCAAAAACATTCAGTCAGTGAAAATCCTTTGAGACCGACCTGCTTCTTAAAAAAAGAAAAAGAAAAACTCTCGTATCGGCACGTCTCCGTGTACAAGCACTGACGTCAAACACGTACCTCAGTTTACTGATGTTGGCCAGATAGAAGATAATATGAGGGCACTTCCACCAAAACCAAAACACTAACAAACGTGCCGTCTCTGCGCGACCGCAGGGACTTCCAGGCTTCTTGCGCAGCTGTACCTGAATCAGACTTGACAGGAGCGAGGACTCCAGCTCAGTTCCAGTTTGTTTCCTCTTGGATCAGCTCAGGCTTCAGAGAGGAAAGACAAAGACGGCTGAAGCCTCAAATCTCTGTTCCCTTTTTCTTCCTTGAAGTTTACACAGAAGATCTCTGAGCATCAACGACAACCTCTCTGACAGCACATAACCTAAACATTTTTCCCTCTATCATCTAACAACTTTGTCCCCCTTTGCCACCTTCCCTGTCAGCTGTTCCTCTACCCTCCATCCCTGTGTCCCCTATCCTGCAGCCCTATTTTGCGTCCTTACCCGCTCGGCAGCTCCCTCCCTCCCTCCTCTCCACCTTTCTTCCCTCCATCTCTCCGCAACAAATCACAATCTGTTTACAACCCCTCGGGCGCACTCCACAACTCTTCTGGCTCCAATTGCGGATCTATTTATACCAGACAATGCAGAGGGCTGGCGTCTCTGATTTGAGACTCGGATAGCACAGCGTATATCCCACGGTCTGACTCGCTGAGCTCCACACTCATTAGGCTTAATAGATGTCATACTGAGAGCCGAGCGGAGCTGTTTAGAGAAGCAAAATGTGACTGAGGTCGCTCTCTTTTTTATTTTCTGGCGCCGTGCAAAGAGACAAAGAACAGGTTTCACAGTGAGTTTAGCAGCAGGGTGCGACGAGAGGCAACAAGTAGCACATCTGTTGATGATGGAAAATAGCTGCGGTCGCTTTATCGGCCTCTGAGAGCGGGCTGCGTGAACATCTCTTTTCGTTTTTCTCTCAGTGAGAGCTATCAGAGCAAGACTGGCTCTGAAACGGCCCGGCGACCTCCAAAAAAAGAAAAAAGTGAAAAAACACAAACAGACCTCGGGCAAAGTAGGGAAAGGGAACAGGTAAGGCGTGGCGTTGGGGAACGTGTCGAGGTGCAGCAAGTCCTGCTCTTCTGAATGCAAGCCCCGACTTGTCGCCGTCTCAATGACATCACAGAGCGGTCTGCGGCACCGCGGGCTAACAGGAAGGAGACGGCAGAGACACAACATGTGAGATCTAGAGCGGGGCGACGTGTGAAGCCGAGGTGCGGTACGTGCAGAAGTCCTTTGTGACCAGGCTTTAAATTAAGCGTGTCAGACCTCGCTATCTGGGATGACGCACAAATAGAGGATGGTGAGGGCTTCAACGCAAAGATGCGTTCAGTAGAGTAGGTGTGCACTATCAGAGAGAGGTGAGCGCTCTTTGAACTACATCTACTGCTGCAGGGGGAGGAGGGGGAGGAGGGGGAGGGGTTGTCAAATTTGTCAGTTGTCCTTGTTCCTTGTAATGCACAAACAGTTTAGTGATGACTCTTTATATCATCAGCTGATTTGTTCATATTTCAGATCAAGAGAACATTTGTTCTCATACTTCTAATGCTACATTCAATTTAAAGTGACCGCAAAGCAGTAAAACAGGAAGTCGGCCATTTGCATTACTTTATTTCTTTATAAAAAAAATTTGAATATTATTTTTAGCAACTCCTCTTCAATCTGCAGACATGGAAACCCAGAGGTTGAGAGCAGCAGAACCATTAAACACAAATCAGTAGCAAAAAAAAAAAAAAAAAGGTCGTGAAAGGAGGAGCTGGGGTCCAACACAAGGGGCGAGGTGGGTTGCAAAGCAGCTTGTAGATCCCAGCAGCTACGGGCAGCGTGAAGATACTTAAAAAGTCAACCTCACATGAAATTGACCAAACAGAGCACAGCACACCACCAGCTGGTCTGACGTGACTATGGATGAGCTCGACTTTGAGGCCTGCCCAAGCTAACGCCGTGCAGCGATGTCATTTTTTGATCGAATGATCTGCCGACTATTTTATTCTTCAATTTATTCCTTGGACTAGAGAATGTCTGAAAGCAGTGCCACTTTTTTTCTCAATTCCACTTTTCAAACGTGCCTGATATGTCTAACTAGCACTTCAAAACCTCCAAGCAGTCGGTTTAGCATTACATAAGATATGTCAGCATCTTAACAAACAAGAAGCTGGCACCAGAGCCTGCGGCTAAATTACGACATCTCTACTTTGAGCTTCTGCAGATTTGCAGGAAACGCAATTTATTCGGTTAAAAAAAACAAACAAACACAATGCTGGTGAAAAAATGGACCTGCACAGCTGTGTGCAGGTGCACCGACCAGAGCTTTGCACTGTGTGCTAAGATGCAACCACCAGCATCTGGTTACATTAGGATCACATGACAAAAGCGGCCAGGGCTTTAATGATGCAGCGATGTAGATGCTAAGATTTCCCGCAGCTCTCGCTTCTCAGGAGAAAGAACCGAACGGTCCGGGGTCACACCAAAGCGGAGGGCCCCGAGCCGCTCTGTATCCAAGACAACAGATTTGGAGAATATCTGATGAAGTCACTCCGGCAGATTTCAATATTTTATCAGCGCAGCCGGAAGGCGCGCAGAAAACAACCCCAACAGAGAGAGCGCGTGAAGCCCGTGAAAGACCAAGACGCTTAGGGTCGAACCAAAGATGAAACTTTGCTGTTTGCTCCCCTGAAGCAACAGGCTGTTCGAGCTTACAGCACTTCTTCATCGCTGCTCTGGGAGAGCCGTGGAAAGAGCAGCACGGGAGGAAATTTATGAATCAGCCTTTTGCCATTTTTGTTTTCTTTTGTAACTATTTTTCAACCACGACAATCCAAATTGTTCTGCGTTAGAAGCATTAGAAGCGCCCTCATTACTGAATTAGATAATGCATTATGCATATATTACCTCAGACTCATTTCTCCTTCAGATTACCTCATCTCTCCATCTGTGCCCCTTTCACTTCTGTACTCTGGCCTCCCTCTGCGCTGCTCCATCTCTCCTCTGTCCTCTCGCTGCTATGAACTCTCCACGCTTGTATGCTGCTAATAAACACTTGGCGATTTGAGCATACTCGGGGTGGCGGGGTTCACAGGAAGTGGTGTGATTTGTTTGGGGGAGATGAAACTGTGTGGAATAGTTTGTTTTGGTGTAGTTTCACGTGAGCTCGCAAACACACTGCTGGATTGTCATTCAGCAAAAAAAAACAAGAAAAAGGAAAAACAAACGGCACGCTGACACACCAGCGTAAATAAAACACAGAAGTACGGCGTCGTCCCGTCAAACGCCGTCAACCTTCAGTCGGACAAAGTGCAGAGACATCTCTGACGTGATGGCACTTCACAAACGGCACGACAATTTATGACATCCCAGGAGAAACAAACACGCATGCAAAGTCACACAGGATGTGGTTAATAGTGAAATCACGTCTGTTCACACACACACACACACACACTCTGGTTTATAGAAGCTCACACACACATACACGTGCACCCAAACAAACATCCAGAGTGTCCAACCTGTTGGGATGTGGTTGAGCGCCGATGTCTTCAGGACCTCGAGTGGCTGCTCCTTTCCCAGGATTCCCTCTGTGGGAGAGAGAGAACACTCCGCTTCAAATATGGTCCGCAACATTGAGACAAGCTTCCAGCGACAAACCTAATCGGGCAGTTTTTTAAAAGAAAAAAAAGAAACAGAGCCACAGTGCAAACAAGCGGGCTTCAGGTCATCTGCGCTGCGGCCGGCGCGTGCAGCGGCAACGGTACCGACACCTGAGCGCGTTCCATTGGCCGGAGAGAGAAAGCGAGTGGTGAATGCGCGGAGGGTCTCTGCGACCGCGGGGGTGCTCGGAAAAGCTCTGAGGGGACGCCGAGGGGCGCGCGAGTTCGGCGTGCGAGAGGAGAGGAGAGGAGTTGGGGCTCGACTGATGCTGCCTGTGCTCAGCATAGCAAATGTGGCTGGCAGCAAGCAGCGGCGGCAGAGAGGGATGAGGGGGATGGTGGTGGCGGGGAGGTGGGGGGAGCGATGGAGAGGAGGAGAGGGAGGGAGGGAGAGAGGTAAAAATAGCTCACCCTTTTGTGTGTAACGGCACATGCAGGAGCACACACAGGCACACACACACACAACGCACATGCATACAGACACAAAGACACTCCTCTAATGTGCATGTGTGTGTCTGTGTGTGTGTGTGTCTGTGTGTGTGTAGGCTGTAATTATAGTGGCAACATGAAAAGGCTTTTGTAGCTGCCGAGCCCTGGGAAGACATGGCTATAAAAAGCAGAGCCACGGAGAAGGGTAGTGGTGGAGGAGGAGGATGCATCAGGGGATGGAGGGGGTAAGAGGGGAGAGAGGTAGAGGGAAGCAGGGATGATGAGGCGATGGAAAGATGGAGGAAAAAGCAACGAAACGGCGAAACGAGAAAAAAAAAACACTGACATTGAAATAGTGCATGCATTGCAACCGCACACAAACCTGCGACTACAGCTGCTGCATCCATCCTCTATATGTGTGTGTATTCATAGTAAACACGAGCACCTGAGCCATCTGTATATAAATACATTTACATCTAAAAATCCTGAGCACAAGGCTCAAAAACATCTGAGGGGCACAAATATGCAATTATTCCTTTTGGACGCGAGATGAAAATCCATGTAAAATCCCTCCGGAGGCATCAAAAAGGAAAAAAAGGCGAGGGAAACGGGCGAGCGTCTCGCTGTGCGTGATCTATTTCTGGAATTCTCTCTGGACCAGACGGGCACATACACACAGACGCACGCTCTTAATTAGCCTTGAAGCTGCAGGGATGCGTTTTGCGCTGATTATGTACGTGCATTCGTCTCGCGCCACCTTGCGCGAATTGATGCACCAGTACCCCCGAACCCTCCACCTTCAACCACCCTGTCCCCCCCAACAAGTGAGGGCTTGGGCGTGGGCTTGAGTGTCACATTTGGCCCTGTTGAAACAGATCTACACACACAGGTGACATTCAAATTCAAACTCCTGCAGACTTTATGTAAAGAGCGAGGAAATATTACAAGGTGGTCAAAGCCTCTCCAAAAACAAACCCGTCCGCATCGGTGAGAGCCGATATCCCCTGACGTTCCTATTCAAATGAAACACGCTGCTGCATTTTGCAATGGAAATGAGGTGCATCTGCCTGTGGATGACACCTGTGGCTTGGAGTAATTCTACGCCCTGCTTTTGCACAAATTGCTGGTGGGAGCTTTACATCTCCGACTTTTAAGTGTGGGGAATTGGTGGAGGGGTGCGCGTGTCGTTGTCTGTGGTTAGTCAGACAAAGCGTATAAGCTTTCAGCCCCAAACCGCAGGGTTGATACCCGACACTCACGTGGGGAGGAGGGAGCATAGGTGTGTGCTGGGGCACTGAAGAGGGAGAGTGGGACACACAGCAGTCGGAGCAACGTAATGAAGCGATAACCCGCCAAAGTAGTGCCCTATACCTTGGCGACAGGATCCATCAATCTTAAATGTAGCCTAGTTACACAGCAGAGCCCCCCCCCCAACACCTCAATGTAGCTCCTTCATATCTCCCTTTCTCCATTCCTCTCCATCCTTCAGTTCCACTGGGTAAGAATCGGGAGACAGGGAGCCATAAATAGCTTCTTCTACCCTCAGGCAGAGAGTTAGTCGACTCAAGTTAGCGTAGCTGCATCAAAAATATGTTGTCATAGGGAATATAAATGGGTGGGGAGGGGGGGGGGGGTGCAGGACTAACGAGCTTAGCAAAATGGTGAAGGGGCTCCGTCCGCCGCATCTCCCAGGAGAGACAAGAGGCAAACTTGACCCGGTCCTGGCAACGAGAGCATACTGTATGTTGACAGAGGCCTTTGTTATGCGGGAGAAAAGAGAATGAGACGTTTGTCTGCGCCGCTGTGGCATTTACAAAGCGAGACAGTGACTGAGAAAGAGAGGAAGGATGCTCCGGCCCTCATTACATTCAGCGCACTTCCGTTCTGGCTGCTCTGTCCAGGGTGACTCCAGCGAGCAAGGTGAACCCGACAGGAACAATACGATTAATCAAACACGCCTCTCCTTGAAGAGGCTTTTTCCTCTGGGTCGCAGATTCGCTTCCCAAGGGCACCGGCTGACGTCAGGGACCCCGATAAAAAGAGAATGAGTGACCCCTGCGTGAGCCCCGGCCAAGTTTGCGTCCTGCGGACGGTCAGAAAACAACCATCTGACCTTTCGTTTCAAGCTGGAAGACTCGGAAAAACAAGGCGGTCACACATCTTACATTTAACAGAAAAATCAGAAATGAGTTGGAAATTGGTCATTACGCTGCAGACGCGTGTCCAAAACGCTGTTTTGCTGTGTAACTGCCACAGACCATAAGGGCTTACGTGTGACTTACTTACGTGTGAGATAATATGTTCAAAAAAGCCGCACACTTAAGATAACGCGCCTGATTTAGAGAAAACCACCAAAGCCACACGGTGAAGACCAACTGGTTTGCTTGCATCATAGCAAATAGCCCAGGCCAATTTGACTTCCACAGCAGTCAAAATCTTGAATACTTGAAGTCATCTTCAGTACGTGCAGGCCTGAATTCACTGTGCACCAAAAGCAAACAATGCCACAACATTCAATAGAGGGTTGTGACAACGGGCCTGTTGCCACTGCACACAACTGTACAAGAGCGGTCCCATAAATTGGCCCTTTCACACTCCGTTTCGACTGTGGCGCATAATAATGATATTTGCCACTTCCTTCGACTATGATCTCAAATATGAGCGTGCCAAATGTACATTCATAACACAACCTGGTTGGAACCAAGACAGCTGCCGGATTGCTGCTTGCTGTACTTTTACGATGTTTGAATCTGCAGCCTTTTCAGCGTTTACCAAGCAGTAAAAGCATTCAGGGGTTCAGTAATGCACGTGCACCTTTCACATCTGTGAAGGCACCATTAATGCTGAATGATATAAATACAAGTTTTGGGGCATTTTAAAACAGAAAGGCCTCATCACTTCAGCAACATGTTTTACAACAGCATGGCTCGATTCACCCCAACATACATACTAAATCTACTGTGCAGTGAGGCAAAGCGACACAAACAGAGCTGCAATCGACTTAAAAATCAACTTCAGCGAAAAATCCAGTCAACGCTGCTTTATGAAAATATGGAAGACAATTAGAGCATCTTAAAAAATGGGGTGTATATTCCCCCAAAATAAAAAGACATTTTAAATAGAAGTAAAACTTTGTATTTTTCTGTTTTTGAATTCTTAGGTTTTTCTCAGAAATTCAGAATTCTGACATTTTCAGAAAAAAGTCGTAAGTCAGACTTTTTTTTTCTGAATTCCGACTTTTTCTGAGAATAACCTTTTCTCCGACATTATTCTCAGAATTCTGACTTTCTGGGGAAAAAACCCCCCAAAGAATTCTGAGGTAAGAATTTTGACTTTTCTCTCAGAGTTGTGAGAAACAAAACACACAAAAAAATCTCAAGCACAGGCTTTTGTTCAGTGGCCCTAATCCTCTTCCGTACAAATCCCTATCAACTGGGATTCTCCTGATGCCAGTGATAAGCTTTTCGATATCATTTGAGAGCAGCTGTATGGTTGTATGGAGCTGCATGGTTCAACTTTACATTTATGGAGACAAAAAACCTAAAACAAAACAAAACGAGAAAGCTTGCAGAAAAGTGAGAGCTTCCCAATAAGTTATGAACATATGTTAAAACTCTGTAACTTGATTCCAGCGTTCGTCGAGCACGTCGTCGTCCTGCTGGCTGTTGAAGGCAAAAAGAGTTTCCAAAGCGTGCGCTGTTATTCGTTTATTTGGTGACAACAAAAGCAGACATTAGCCCGAATTAACCCACAAAACCTGAAAAGTGCAAATTATTTCAACTGACAGCGATCTTGCGTCCATCTTTAATATTCTCTACTTAATGGGCAGCCATTATGGTTGCTAGGAGATTTGTGATGCAACCGTAAAGCTTTGCTCGCTGGGCCTTACAACAGCAAACACCCACAGCATCAGAGCTCGCAGTCGCTCCGCACCTACCATGCACGCACATCTCGACTCTTTAAGCGCTCGTGTGCTTCGAGTTCCGACAAAGATGATGCGTTGATCCTCTTGCGTAAGCGTAGTATTTCCTTGATGCCCTGGCCAGACATTTGTGCTTCGTGTCAAGCACTGTGGAGCACCATGTCAAAAGGCACAAGGATTGGGCTCCCAGGCAGCAGTGTAAACCGTAATTGCCGCTGACAGCATGCTGGCAGAACACAGTGTATCCCGTTTCTCAGCTGGGACTAGACAAAAGACGCGGGGACAAAAGATGCGTCCCTTCATTAGCTCATGTTCGCTCTGCGCTGTCTTTGTCCTGCCACCAATTAAAACCGCAGCTTTTCTCATATGCTGAGACATCATCCTGCATAAATAGCATGTTTTAGGTGTTATTATTTTTTTGGAGGAGGACAAGCATGGCTGCAGCAGCAGGATGCTGGTGAGGACACGGTGAACCTTTTGCATCCAGGCGAGTCAGACGCTGCACAAGAAACCCCCTGGGTTTGTCCTGGGATGGGACTCTCATGTTCAGCCAAGTTGGTGGCGCATGGGAGGACAGCGCTGACAAACCGTCTGGCTGGCAGCAGCCTCATCTGTGTTCACCGGGTTCAGCGAGAGAGAGAGAGGGTGCGGCATTTGTGGGAACACGCCGCTGAAGTGCATTTTGCAATCTGCCACAATTTTGTAATTGGGTTTCGGAGGGGCAGAAAACAACATGTCAGCACAAGTGGACGGCCAGGCAAACGTGACAATGAGGCTCGAAATTACCCTCGATGAGGCTCATGCACCTAGCACAATGACCGCCCGCACAAAAGAGCCAGCGGTCGTGTCACGCATGCACTCGCCCCGTGCTCCATTTTTAGCCGCACGGCAACAAAGCGCTCAATCACGGCGAGGAGAATCTACACGGGAGACCAAAAATAATGATCGTTTGTTCGCCGTGCTTGCACGTGCACATCTCTTCTGTGTGTGTGCTTCTAAAAATAGACTCGGGGATAAGCCGGGCCCTCTTCATTGCAGTGAAAGCTTTTAACCCTTTCACCTCTGGATTTGAGCAGAGACTGCGTGCATTTGGAGGAAGAGGCTGGACAGAGGTCAGTGAAAGCAGAAGGGGGAAATAGAGTTAGAAGAAAAAATGCATTTAATGCATGAAACACCTTTAAACTTTGGTCAGCTGCTGCAAGTGGCTTTCACTTTACTTGAAACTCCTGATATGAGCTTCCTCTATTTCAGTGCATCTCAGCAGCCAACTACAGCTTTACTGTAGCAGCTCTGATGGACCAGTGAGGAAACACTGTCATACTTATGTGTGCTTCACTTTCCTCAGTTTCTCTTGCAATAGGATGAAGGAAAAAAAAAAGGTTTCTTTTTCACTTTTTCCATTTACTAGTTGGGACAAGCCACCGATCTTCCAGTCCCAACCCCATTCCTTAAATCTCTATGCTGCCGCTTCCCCAATAATAGTATCTGGTAGGTGTAATAAAAAGCAAATCTATAATATAGACGTATAGCCATCCAGAGATCTGTGTGCATGCCTGTACTGTGGTGGTTGTCAAGGCAAGGGTAAATGCTTCTCAGAGCAGCAACCTGTCAAAATAAAGGGAGGGGGGGGGCTTTAATTTTTAAGTAAAAACGAAAGGTAATAAATCACCTTTCTGGCCCTGCCATGTGCGATAAGGCAAACTACAAGACTGTCAGCAGCAGTGCGACAGTGCGGGAGCCTGAGTTTTTTATTAAAGCCTGCCTTAATAAACTTGCAAAATTAGTTTTTGGTCACGACAACAATTACCTAGAAAGTATGAGGCTACGTGTCTGGGGATGTATTTTTTTCAGCACTTTAGATAGGACCGAGAGGAGAAGCAGTGACAACACAAGTCGCAATGCTGAGGATGCAAGTGTGTGATGGACCCCTGGGAAGGTGATGTCAGTGAAAACTGCATGGATACACACTTGTACTGTACAGCAAGTTACAGTGGTTTGGGTCTCTTGAGTCAGATTTACCACAAGCAGCATGAGGGGGGAAAACCCTGCACCACGGGTAAATGCATGTGCGTGTCTGTCTATGCTTGACGTCAGCAGAGGTCCCACGGCATACCTGCGAAAATTCCCCACAGGCCTGATAGTAAACACACGACGAGGGTCTGGAGCAGAACTCTTAAACTAAGACAAAGTGGTGCAATGTAAACCTTGTGAAGACCATGTTTAGGTGGAAACTAGCGAGCTAGCTTCCTGCTAACTTCTAACTCTGTTTAATTTAATAAATCCTGTTTTCATGGATGTTAAACTTAATTGTTACACCTGGTAAAGCAGCAACGCTGATCGTTTTATTGCAGATGAAAGAATTTAGACAGTTTTTAACTCTCGGTGATGCTGCAGTGTTCGTTTGACTTTGGGACCTGAAGCAGACGGAGTTTAGGACAGTGTTGCCCACTCCTCAGTAAGGAAAATCGCTATTGGCTGTCCTGCAAGTCGCTAAAAGTCGCTAAATGACGTCATCGCCTAATTTGCATAATTGGTAATGCTAATGTAATTGTAACCTACGCTGTCGGAGAGAGAAATAACATCGTGGAAGAGACAGTAAAAAAACTTCCTAAATGCAGTTAGAATTTATTTAGAACTACAAATTAAATTTCTTTTAGTGATTATTGTTTTTGGCTTTTTTGGTTTGTTTTGTTTTTATTTTGTTTTGTTTTTTTGTTCCAACCCTGCTCCTTTACCCGGGCTTGGTGTGATGCATTGGCCACACAGGGGTAAATTAGTCCATTTTTTACTTTATTAGTTTGCTTTGCAGTTTTCTTCATTAATCATTTGGTTAAACCTAACACTGGTATTATAGTAACATTGTGTGTTTCTCTTTCTTTGAGTTACCTGGGTTTGGGCGGTGGCTGTTTCCTGTCTGGGCAAAAGGCGTGGCCGAGGACTCTGGGAACAAAATGCCTGCTCAGCAGGACCAACCATGGGCTTACCAGGAGCAGGGGTGTTTTAAGGTTTAGTTAGGTTATTCTGTGCTTAGTTAATATTAGTGTGTTTTTATTTTCCCCCTATTGTGTGTAAATGGTTTGGCCAAATCATTATAAAAGCTACTCTCATGTGTCTTTGTAATTAGGTCAGTTTGTGAGTTGTGTCTCACTTTGTTTTGTTTAAGTTTCTGGAAATTACTTTTCATAGAGTTCTATTTAGTTGACCTCTTTTATGGGCCTGCTAAGAATGGTTTTGAATGTTGTTAGTTTTGGACTTTGAGGGTTAAAATAAAGAAAACCCTTTTTGAAGACACTTTTTCGCCTGTGTCCTCTTTGCTTTGGCTGCTTGGTCCCTCACACTTGGACCGGCAAAAGTAACCCAAAATAGGCACTCTGGTGGAGTTGCTTTGTGTGTGTGTTTATAAGTCGTTTTAAACCTTGTGATCCACAAAACAGCATACGAGTAAAAGAAGAACTGACTGCGTTACAGTCAGTGTGGAGCAGCGGCTTCGCTCGTGCGCAATTCATTTGCAGTTTGGACGCACAGGCGTGAACATCTGCTGCCCTGATAGCAGCGGGGGGAGGACTATCCTCCGCCCATGAGCGCTTTGGCACGGGCGAGGTGCCCACGGCAGCACCACTGCTTGTTGAGAGTAAGAGCGATACGCGCCTTCATGTCAAAAAGTCGTCATAAATAAGTCTCCAATAACACCAGAAAAAGTCGCCAGATTTGTCGCTAGTCGCTTTTCAGAAAAAATCGTTAAGGGGTCTGAAAACTCACTAAATATAGCGACAAAGTCGCTAAGTTGGCAACACTGGTTTAGGACCCAGATTACTCCGCGAGGCTCTTGACTACGGTAGCCGTAATGCTCCGACAATGCATCTAGCAGTGCGCATTCATAGCTTACCAAAGTCGTACTAAAACATTTGACATATCGCTGCACGCCGTGTGCTACGTAAAATCGGTTCGAGGTCAGTAAGCACAACCATAATTCATAGATAAGGCACACTGTCGATGTTTCAGAAACTTAAAGGATTTTAAGTGTGCCCTATAGTGTGTAAAAAATGTTATACAGAAGAAAAGAAGATATTGCAAAATATATTGTTACCGCTCATGCTTCAAATTATACCGTGATATGGATTTTAGGCCATATCGCACAGCCCTAGTTTCTAGCTATACAAGGCAATTTTATTTGAAGTCCCTGTGTTTGAATAACCATGTTTATCCATTATATTTGCCCTCATTAACCTGCTGCCTTTCACTTATTACAGCACAACAAGGATGACTCACTTCTATATGGATTCGATACCCACTGCACTGCACAGCAAACATCTTCAGCCACCCCACATAAAAAAAACCCAAAAAAACCCCAAAGATAAAAGAGAGTGTGGCTCCTGGGAAGAAAAATGCAAAGCGCTCTTGAGCAATAGTTCTCAGCCACTTAACACTGGCCTATGAATCATTCAAGCATAGCCACCTAACCCACGGGATGAACCAGTTCTGTGAATCTATAAAAAAATTCCAAAGATGAACCAGTTTTTATACGTTTGGCATCCACAAGTCTGCTTGTGTCCCTGTGACATAACTTTCGGCATTGGACAGTGAGCGCAAGGGTCCGCACAGACCTGCCTAATTTTTTGTGATCGCGCAGACTCATTGCAGAGAATTCACATTACAGCAACTACAGTGGCTTGCAAAAGTATTCGGCCCCCTTGAACTTTCCCACATTTTGTCACATTACAGCCACAAACATGAATCAATGTTATTGGAATTCCAGGTGAAAGACCAACACAAAGTGGTGCACACGTGAGAAGTGGAACAAAAATCAGACATGATTCCAAACATTTGTTACAAATAAATAACTGCAAAGTGGGGTGTGTGTAATTATTCAGCCCCTTTGGTCTGAGTGCAGTCAGTTGCACATAGACGTTGCCTGATGAGTGCTAATGACTAAATAGAGAGCACCTGTGTGTGATCTAATGTCAGTACAAATACAGCTGCTCTGTGACGGCCTCAGAGGTTGTCTAAGAGAACATTGGGAGTAACAACACCATGAAGTCCAAAGAACACACCAGACAGGTCAGAGATAAAGTTATTGAGACATTTAAAGCAGGCTTAGGCTACAAAAAGATTTCCCAAGCCTTGAACATCCCACGGAGCACTGTTCAAGCCATCATTCAGAAATGGAAGGAGTATGGCACAACTGTAAACCTACCAAGACAAGGCCGTCCACCTAAACTCACAGGCCGAACAAGGAGAGCGCTGATCAGAAATGCAGCCAAGAGGCCCATGGTGACTCTGGACGAGCTGCAGAGATCTACAGCTCAGGTGGGGGAATCTGTCCATAGGACAACTATTAGTCGTGCACTGCACAAAGTTGGCCTTTATGGAAGAGTGGCAAGAAGAAAGCCATTGTTAACAAAAAACCAGAAGAAGTCCCGTTTGCAGTTTGCCACAAGCCATGTGGGGGACACAGCAAACATGTGGAAGAAGCTGCTCTGGTCAGATGAGACCAAAATGCAAAACGCTGTGTGTGGCGGAAAACTAACACTGCACATCACTCTGAACACACCATCCCCACTGTCAGATATGGTGGTGGCAGCATCATGCTCTGGGGGGGCTTCTCTTCAGCAGGGACGGGGAAGCTGGTCAGAGTTGATGGGAAGATGGATGGAGCCAAATACAGGGCAATCTTGGAAGAAAACCTCTTGGAGTCTGCAAAAGACTTGAGACTGGGGCGGAGCTTCACCTTCCAGCAGGACATTGACCCTAAACATAAAGCCAGGGCAACAATGGGATGGTTTAAAACAAAACATTCCATGTGTTAGAACGGCCCAGTCAAAGTCCAGATCTAAATCCAATCCAGAATCTGTGGCAACATCTGAAAGCTGCTGTTCACAAACGCTGCCCATCTAATCTGACTGAGCTGGAGCTGTTTTGCAAAGAAGAATGGGCAAAGATTTCAGTCTGTAGATGTGCAAAGCTGGTAGAGACAGACCCTAAAAGACTGGCAGCTGTAACTGCAGCAAAAGCTGGTTCTACAAAGTATTGACTCAGGGGGCTGAATAATTACGCACACCACACTTTACAGTTATTTATTTGTAAAAAATGTTTGGAGTCATGTATGATTTTCGTTCCACTTCTCACGTGTGCATCACTTTGTGTTGGTCTTTCACCTGGAATTCCAATAAAACTGATTCATGTTTGTGGCTGTAATGTGGCAAAATGTGGAAAAGTTCAAGGGGGCCGAATACTTTTGCAAGCCACTGTATACATTTACCCAGGCAGCGGACTTCAATTCAACTTCAAGGAAGTATAACGGGGACAACTATTTGACTGCCGGTTCTCCAGTTGTCCTCGTCTGAGTACAATCCAGACTTAACACAGTTTGACAGGCATAAAATAGTATTTTGCAAACACAAGGTGATTTCCAAAGAGTTGCCATATCTCAGCACAGTTTGCAGAGTGTCCTCAAACAATCTGAGGAAATTGGACAAATGGAAGACATACAACTACCTAGAGAAGTCATGTCGTTAAGAAATAGGAAAAAGTCTAGCAAACACCTGGTTCAGGACCTAAGAGATATATCTGAACCTTCAGCTGATCCATCTACTGTTCACTGAAGCTTCATCAGAAATGGCCTCAGTGGAAGGGTGGCTGTCAACAAGCCATTCTTTAGAGAGGAAAACACAGAAAAGAATGAAGTGTGTCAGATTACAGAAGAACTGGACTGACAACAAGTGGCAACAGGTCTGATGGAGTGATGAACCCAAATTTGGTCTCTGGTTCATGTCAATGTAAATATGTATCTCAAGTCATCACAATGGATGCTCTGGCAGGGTTTGGCGCCACATTTCAGTCAGTGTTGGGGATCCTGACGAAATTGATTTAATCATGAACACAGAAAAGTACCATCAATGATTCCACTGCCAAATCAGTAAAACTAAACCTGGATAGAAATAGACACGGTGCAACACTATCAGCCATGGACTGGCCTCCCCAGAGCCTGGACATCAACATTATTGAAGTAGTGTGGGATCATCATGGCAGAGAACAGGTCAAAAGGCAAAAACATCCAAAGAAGGAGAAAAGTATTGTAGAAAAGATGTCCTGGAGAACTATTCTTGAAGACGACCTAAAGAAATTACAAGAAAGCTAGCTTTGGGTTCAGGCAGTGCGGAAGAATAAAGGTGGCTAAAACGAATATTGACTTTCAAGCTCATTAGAACTGCAAACTCTGTTGCCTTATACACTGTATTTTCATCTATGTTAGGAAATGTTTCAATAAATCATTGTACCTAAAGAGTTTTTGAGACTTTTGTCAAGAAAAAAAACCTAACATTTTAGCTAACGTCCTTAAGCTTTGCTACAATACGAACTCAACACTGTAACCATGTTAAAAAGTCCCACTATTTCACTTGTCAGAGACCCTTCATTTCTTAACAGGGCTTTTATTATGAAATGTTTTCATGCATCTAAAATAGCTGTCTTTTACCAGTTTGTGCTGACCACCTCCTCGGCCACATTCACAGGACTTCTGTTAAAATTTGGCTCTGTGTTTATACTTGTAGAGTTTGAAAAACATTTAATGGAAACCAAACTAACCACCTATTTAACTCAACCTCGGCAATGCTCCACAAAACCTAATACATCTGCCACGGAACAATATTTTATCAGAATTGGTCAAAATTTTAAACTGTCACTATCTGAAATTCTGAAATCAAAGAAATCTTTAATTCGTAATTTTTAAACATGAGAGCAAGTAGTATGCTGATGAGCTGTCCACAGAAAATATTACAACATCCTGTTTCCTGTGATTACTAATAATATAAATTTCTTGTCATCCAAAATCTTAGTAATTCAGTAAACACGGAAGCTCAGCAGAAACATGGCTGACATATAGAGAGCTGGGCCTGAGCACTTACTTCCATCTCAGCTCTTGGCTTCAGTAGAATTCACATGATTTGATGTGGTTATGCTACTCAGATATTAAAATGTTTTAAATTATACATGTATTAATCTTCTAAGTTCAAAAGTTCAAATGAACAAGAGAGATGAAAGAAAATTAGATTATGAAGTTGTTTCTTCTTCCTAACCCTTGTTCCTTGTCTGGAAGGCAGAAGTCAGTACTGCATGTAAAAATGGCTTTATAAATCTAATATGAAGTCTGTAAGCTAAAACTAATGCAATGTAATACAGCCTAGCAATAAATCCTACTTTTGTGGAGGTTATAGTGTTCCCCTTTTCTCAAAAATGTTTTAGAGATGCTGAATCAACTTTATGATCATGACAAATGATGTCGTTTGTGGTGGTATGGAAATAAACTTTATTATGTAGAGAAACTATTGCATCTCTGTTGCCCAGTTGGCAAAACCTTACATCTTTCTCCATTTCTGATATAGTACTCCACCACTAAAAACAGTCTCTTGAAAACATGTGGCCATACAAGTCACCATATACTGTAGATCTTGATTTAAGATACTGGTTCATGGTTCCATATGTTGAAAATATGTTTTTATTGGAGTCTGGTGCTTTTTATCCATCCATCCATCCATCCATCTTCTACCGCTTAGCTGTCCTGGAAAGCCGTCTCAGAAGAGAAGCTCAGACCTTCCTCTCCACAGGCAGCTGAGAGCTATAATCTCTCCAGAGTGTCCTGGATCTGCCTTAGGGCGTCTTCCTGGGTGGACATGTTTAAAATACCTCTCCTAGGATGCCTCCAGAAGGCATTCGACTCAAATACCTCAACCACCATTTTAATTTCTCTAGCACCCCTGAAACTAGAGAGCCACCCAGCTTTACAACCCATTAAGAATATTTTTCACAGTATTAACACTGGATAACTTATCATTACTGAGATAAAAGAAACCTTCGCCAAACAAAGCCTCACCATCAATATCTTGGTCTTTTGAAACTGCCTGTGACGAGGAAGGGGTGTGTCTGACTTCACTGGCTAATGCTCATTAGTAAAAGATAAGACCCAACCATCGCTACCTGTTATGATGGGCTGCTATTAGCTATTTATAAATATTTCGGTATCAAATAATTTTCATTTACTGGCCGATGTATGACAATTAAAAAACAAAGGGGAGACAGCACAAACATGCTTCACTCACTTTAGGAGTGTTGATGTCGCATAGTTTGTCCACCAGGGGGCACACTGCAACCTCTGTGTTGGTAACAAATACGTTTGGAAAAAACAAACAATCAGCAGCCGATATATCTGATAGTTAAAATCACCAAGTATCGGTGTCAAAATTCCTGCACCCATCATGAGTTACAATTAACAAACCTCCTTTCTGACGCTGCAAATGACCAAAATTTATAAATGAACGTCGTCTTTATTCCAATATAACTTCAAGCTAGCGGCTAAAGTCATAGAGTCATCGGGAAAGTGTTTGTGGGGATTACAGAAGCAAGAGAGCCGAGGGCTGTTTTCCCATAGAGCTCTACACAACCAGAGGAATCACCCCCTGCTGGCTATTAAAGAGAATGCAGGTGGAAAGCGCTTTTCTAAAACGATTGAGCGATTAGCAAACTAAACTAAATATTCTGTAGTTGGGTTCAAAACCTTTTTTTCTCTTTCATAATATCACAATTTTCTTTTTAATAAGAAAGCTTCACTGTTAAGTTAGCTCACATATCTTACAAGCTTAGAACCAGGCAAATATTAAGAGTTAATACTGTTTTACCTGTTCGGCTGATAATCCATCCACTAAATCAAAATAAAGGCAGCTTATTTTTCTGTTTATGAGTGACACAAATCACATTTTATTACTGGCAAAAGCTGTAAAGTAGCAAAAAAAAAAACCCCATCGTATCTCTCTCCTAACCTACTGTGCGCTCAGAGATGCAGCACAGAGGCCAGCGCAGGTCTGGTGCTTTAGCGGATTAACTGGGTGCAACTCTGAATTGCTGCTAGGAATTCTCTGCTACTGCTCTCTTCATGCCTGGATGCCATAAACCGTCTCGTGTTGCTGTGTAGGGCTGCCACAAACAATTATTTTGATAGTCGACTAGTCACCGATTATTTTTGTGATTAGTCGACTAATCAGATCTTCATCCATTGGACGTAAAAGTACAGCTTATTGCACCAGCAGCATCTGCTCTTATTTTACTATCATTAGCTTACAGCTTTAAGTTGTTAAGATATGTGCTAACTAAAAATAAAGACAAGATGATAGTTTATTAAATTTTAATGAAATTTGCAGATTGTTTCGGTGAAGTTTAATAAACTCCTTGCTATCTAAAATATAACAGGACACCGGAGTATATTCTCGAGCATCTCACACTTCTGATGATCAGCTGTCTGCTTGACGTTTATTCAGCTGTGTAAAAACTTTAATCTCAGCCAAACCGATTCACTCAGGAACAAATTAAATACTGAAAAAAGCCAAACAACAACATTTTTAAGTTATCTAAGTGACTTATATATCATGTTTAACCTGAGTAGTGAAAGACGGCGGTGGGTTTGAAAACGATTGGCCGGGAGTCCGGTGTTCTCACCGGGTCTAGTGAGCTTGCCCCCGGCTAGCTATCGAGCTAGTGGGTAACAGACGTCTCTGAAAACGTCGGAGCGCTTTTGAAAATATGTGGTGTCTTGATAAACTGAGCAGATATTTGAGGTTTACACAGCTACATTCTCGCCTGAAAATATGTTAAACGTTTATTTTGTGACCCAGAAAGAATAATAAGTAATATTAAAACTAACTAGCTGGCGCCATTGTTGGAAACTGAGCTGGGCTGCGCTATGAATTCTGGGATAGGTTGGGCCACGAAGTATACACCCGACCCATCCTTCAAATCTGGGGAAATGAAGGGCGCATTTGTTGGAGTCTTCGAATTTGGACAGTCTTCGTCGTGTCGCTGTAACGTAATCGGCCTGCAAATGCGGGCACAGGAGGATGCGGTCCCTGAATTCGGACGCAGCTACAATACCGGACACAGCTTCTTCTTCTGGGTTTAACGGCAGCTGGCATCCTTGTACATGCAGTGCTGCCATCTTCTGTTTCAGTCCGTTATTACACTCTTAAATCCTGCTACTTATTCCTGCGTCTTTTGGGATCTTACAAAGCTTCAAACGACGCGTCGACTATTAAATCAGTCGTCGACGATTTTGATAGTCGACGTAATCGTGACTAGACGACTAATCGTGCCAGCGCTATTGCTGTGACATCCCTGACGCTTACAGAAAGATGCTTTACGACAATCAAAATCTGCAAAAAGATCCAATGATGGAACCACATCTATTGACCTGAAGCCTTTCTATCAAAAACATGATGTGATAACGATGTCAGGAGGAGGAACAGGTTTACCCCAAGATGATGAAGATTTGGTGCACAGTTGCATTAATTCTAGAGTTTATCACAAGTGGAACCAGAAACCCAGAGAGTCGGTGTTCTAGCATTATCTACAGTAACTTGCAGACCACTTCCTGGAAGGTTCATAATTAACAGCAGTAGCTCCATTAAAGCTACAGACACTTTTACAGAGTGGAGCAGAGCTCAAACCAGGAGTCCATCTAACCACCCATCCATTTTCTTAAGTGCTCGTCCAATTCAGGGAGCCTATCCCAGTTATTATAGGGCCAAAGGTCAGGTACACTCTGGACAAGTCGCCGGTCTATTGCACAGCCAAACCTGATTTTTTATAAGCATCGTATAAACAGTGATCGGTGAAAACATGAAAAAAAATATATTCTGGGGGAACACAAGAGAGCTTTTAACTTAGAAACTGTTTTAAAAGTGTACTTTTAACCTAGTAAGAAATATTTGTATATACCAAAAAGCAAAGGACAGGAATGACTGTACCAAATTACTGCTATTCCCTGACCATAAATCCTTTTTTAATGCAACCGCAGCACGACTAGCTTGTCTAAGACATAAATCAGCGGATGTGTGAGACCTCGAGAGAATTATCTAATCTTGGGTACCAGCCCATGCAATGCAATGTCCTGACCCTCCTCATTAGTGTTTATTTTAAAATTATGTTATTTTCCTCGCCGATTTGTGGCGTTTCCAAGCTGCGTAAAACCTAACGGGCGCTTGTAACCTAGATACCGCTGAGCCTTCGAGGAAAAGAGCACTGTGTCAAGTTCACCGGTTCAGAGCCATAAAAGGCGCTCACGCCCACACAGACCCTGCAAAATAAAGCAGTAAAAAATCTAATCTGAACACACTTTATGTCCCACTGTCAACGTGCTTTTGATAGCGTTCGCAGAACGTGTTAATTATTAATTCCCCCCCCCATGCAACAATGTAAAGTTCAAACCTCTCATTCACAAAATAACACCTGCCACTTACTAAGTAACCATTCAGTGGCCTGAGTGCATGCTTGTGTGAGAGTGTGTGTGACAGTGTGTGTGTGATTCATTTGCAGGCCAAGCGGTAAACAATACAGGCTTTCCTGGAAAGCCGGCGCGATTCTGACTAAGATGAAAACAAATCATTGCCAACGAGCGGCATCACCTTCCCTCTTCAGCGGCACCGCAACACCTGAGGAGGCCAGCTGCTCTTTTTTTAACTTCCTCCTTTTCCACTCACAGCGCATCCAGCCCGCATCAGTTCCACAATAAAGCGTCTCTCTCGCTCTCTGCACGCTCCCAACCAACCGGCTTCCACCTCTAAAAGCAGAAATCAAAGACTGTTGGTAACATCAAGCGGATTTAAAGTCTGGTTTTAATATTTCAAATACTTTTAATAAAGGATGGATTTTTCCACTCCGAGGTAGTCCTTCTATGTTTATATGCAAATGGTTCATGGATCGCAGGAAAACGCATGCGTCTTCTTCTTTGTTTGTTTTTCACCTTTATTGGACAGTAACAGTGGAGAGAGACAGGAACCACCCAAACCTTTTCATCCATTTCTGTGTTACTTAATAATTAATACGTTTTGTCCTTTCTTTTTCGGACTTGTGTAGTTTATTGGGCCCCGCTTCCTTTTATTTTTATAGGCGGAAGCCCAGAAACTGATAAGGGTGCTCGCCGAGCGACCACAACCATGAAGGCTCCCTCAGTCATCACGGAGAAGAGCTCAACACCTGCCGAGGACCTGAGCTGATGTTTCTGAATCTGCGTGGGCGCTGCAGGACTCTATACTCTGAGCTCTTATCAATCCCGTGCGTGACATTTAGAGAGACAACCGCCCTGTTTAACACCACACACCGAGCACGTTAGCTCACCGCTAAGCACGAGTGTAAAACAAATGTCGCAGGCTAATGTGTTAAAGCTCCTGGCACACACAGCAATCACTCCTGTGCAAACACTCCAGCCTGTTTGCTGATATTCATACAAAAAACTCAGGGCTGACCCCCTTTTTTTGTTGTTGTTGTTGTTCTTGGAAATCAAACCTGAGAATCTGTTTTATATTTCATTTTTCTGGGAAGAGATTTGTGATAAATGATATTTAATCTAACCTAATCCAGCCAATCTAGCTGCTTTAATAAAGAAAACGAGTAAGTCCTGGAAGGGGAAAAATAAATAATAGTGCTTGCTAGTAAGCTCATTTACAGATTAGAAAAAATGGCAAACACACAAACACACACACACACACTCAGAGCTTGATTGGAAATAAGTGCAGAGCAGAAGAAAGTTGGCAGCTTTGGATCACACTGCACAACAAAGCCGTGGATCTGAAAGTCTCATTGTTCACCTCGAGAACACAGGCGCTGTTGTTTTAATTGTGACTCTAAATGAAAGTAATTGGCCTTAGCGGTGATAGCGGCAGACAGTCTTAAAGACGCCTCTCCTGCATCTGCAGTTATTAGCAGAGAGATCTCCGGAGAGATTCCTCGCTCTGTAAATACTGCTGTCACACACATTTTCATGAGGGAAAAAAAAGAAACAGAAGGCTGACAAGTGCCGCAAGGTCAGCGTCGCATTCCTTTAAAATGTCTCCTGGCTTGCCTCTCTCCATCTCTCTCTCCGTCTCCCTCTTTGCGCCGGCATCCAACAAGTGCGTCTCGAAGCTGTCATTCAAACGAGACAAGCAACACCTCAAATTTGACGCCCACACTTGGCAGCGCTCTCGAGGGCCGGGATCGCCTCCTCTTGAAGGCTTTCCCGCCAGCAAACAAGACAGCGGGAAACAGCCGCTCAACAGGTATGAGTCGTAATCTCCGGGCCTCGCACAAAGAATCGCAGCTATTTCTGTGTCGGCGAGAGGTGAGCTAACAGGGGGCATCCCTCTGCACGCTTCCAGCGGAGGGGGGGTGAAGCACGCTGAGGATGCGAGAGGGAGCGGAGGGAAATTAAAAAAGGGTTCATTTCATATTGTGACAGGAGCTGGTTAGTTTATCTTCTTCTATCAGCCCAGAACAGAGTGAAGCTTCCTGCCCTGGCTCCTGCTCACAGCTGGGCATTGATTCAATATCACTGTTTGCTTCGTTCTGACAGTCGCACTGCCATCAAATGATGAGTGGTGTGTTATTTCAGAGGTTTTTGGAGGAAAAACAATAAATAAATAAATAAAGAGCAGCTATTTATCGTAAAAACCCCGTGAGCCTGCGTTACCTTTTCAGTTCCTTTACCGAAGCCGATTTTTCTCGTGGAGTTCAGCTACTCTCTGCTAAGCAGACGCGGTCTAATGGAAGATATTTTGGGAAGTGAATCTACACTCAAGAGCAAAAGGTGAGGATCAGTGTCTTGCAAGTCTCCAAAGTGCAATGTTAAATCAGCCCTTTAAGGCATCTGTAAACGTAACGATATGAGCCGCTGCGTTTAACTTTATTAACGTCCATTCACAGCCTTAACTTAAAGCTACCATAACTCGATTTGAAATGCTTACTTACCACTTTTAAAGCGTTAAAAGACCTTTCCCCGAATTATATCAACCACTCATTAACCCCTCAGGCGCCTGCGCGCTCACTTATGTTGTGCAAAAGCCTTGAGCCACCTCTGGTTTCTTTGTGTTTCGCTAGCAAAATGAGAAATAGGTGCAGTGACTTGTTGAAACACGCAAATATGCATGAAAATGCAGTTTCTAAGAGAAAAAGAGAGTTGGCTCTACTCTCAGCTTTCTTGCCTATATTTTGTCTATATTTGTGTTTTTCCATGGATTCAACCAAAAATGGTGTGTTTTTGTTACAGGCTGCTAGTAACTGAACATGTTCAGGTGTGAGTCACTCTCACTGCTCAGTCATCCTCAAACAGAAACTGAAACTTATTTAAAAAACAAATAAAAACATACTTCTTTAAAGGCTCACAGGCCTACGTGCAATTAATGTAGTTACTGAATATTATTTGACACTTGTTATCTTCCGTTTGACACTTCCACTGTCATCATTTAACGTGTCACCTTGCATAAATTAGCAGTTATTAATGTCAAAATCGTTGCTCGGGATTAGCAGTTTATTAGCTTTGTCAGCTCAGCGGATGACAATGAGTTAATGTGTGTGTGTGTGTGTGTGTGTGTGTGTGTGTGTGTGTGTGTGTGCGTGCAAATATTGCACAGCTCTAATCCAAGTTTATAAAGGAAACGCTTAGGGAAAAGGAAAGTGTGTGACCTCTCTGGCTGATCTATAGTCATCTTAAACAACGTGCACATGTAAGGCCAAATATCCACTCTACCCTCTGTGATGTGCATCACATGTGGCGATGCTGCAGGACTGAGGACGCCGGCTGAGACTACGGCTCGCTCCGATCCCTCGGGGCCCAGCGGTTGCCCCAGCTGTGGTATTTATACTGCACACACTCCCAGGTGTATAAAGTAAACACAGCCGACGCTGTCAGGTACCACGTCGGCCAGTGGCAGGAAGCTAACCTTTCTCATCCACCAGCTGGTCGCTAAATAATGTATCAGCTCGCGGAAGTGCAAGTGAAGGCTTCCAAAGCAGCGATCAGTCATCAACAAGGAAAAAGGGAGGCTCTTTTTACTAAGCTGATGCCGTGGACGTTGTTCTCTCGCCCCTCCGGAGCTCATTCATATTGAATCGAGCCCATTAACAGTTATAAGACCAGATTAAAATGCTTTATTGCATTTGAAGCGAGCCACGATCCGCCTCTGTTCACAATCAAAGCGTTCGCATACGCCAATACGGCAGATGTAGCAGCAGACAGATTTCCCTTAATGTGACGCCGCCGAAGGGGATACATTTTCATTAATCTGCACATGACAGGTAGTTTTTTAGGTCTCTAAAAATGGTTTTAAACAGCATCCTAGACACACCTACAATTCAGCCAGGCCCACTATAATCAAAAAGGATTGCTGTTTCCACCTGCAGGGTTTCTATTTGGTGGTGTGGAGGCGAGGCAGGCATCAGTCACATCAGATATGACAATAAGTGGAAGGTACAAGAGGAGCTGGGTTGGGGGTGGGTTGCAAAGCGGCTTACAGGTGCAGTCTCTGTACTTCTGTATTTCTGAAACAACATTCACAGACTTTCTCTTTTTTTTTCCTTCATGTATTAAAAGTATTTAAAGCTTTTCTCTGATTTAATTCCTGTTCTGCTGCAAATACGTCGTGACTACAAGGCAGACTGATACATTAAACTCCTGGATAGTGAAGCAGCATCTGCATGCAGCTGTAGACTGTGGTATTTGTTTGTTTAACACAAGGGCAATATCAGCCGGACGCATGTGCCTGGCCTTTTACTCCTGTGAGAGTTAGAAGACTGAGCAGGCCCTTTCCACCCGGTGCATAACAGGTAAAAAGTGGTAGACAAACATCTTACCTTGGTGGCTGTGTGAAGTCATTGCTGCCAGGTCGGTCAGGTAGACGTCCACGCAGTACGGCGAGTGTGCACCCAGCTCGTCGTGTGAGCGTGTGTTCACTGAAGGACAGATGTCTGTGTGTGTTTGAGTTGAAGTACGGATGTGGTTTACAGGATGGTGATCAGGGGCCTGTTAGCCTGCCAGAGCTGGGAGGAGGAGGACAGTGTGGGTTTGAATGCGTGTTCAGGCTGATCCAACACTCGGGACGGTCAAACGGGAAACAGGAAGCAGACGTCCGGCAGCAGCCAATCTCCATTAGCTTATTGATCCGGCAACTCCAATCAGAGTGGCAACTCGCTGTTTAGCACCAACCTGTGGGAGGATGAAAAGGACAATGTTTTATTTAAACGCTTCACGTAAGAGAGAGCAAAGGAGAGACACCAGCTGGCCTGTCACAGGTCGGTGCTGTGTGTATGCTGCTCCATAAGAATAAATAGGAAACCTTTTTTGCAGGAGACACTACAGCAGAAAGATGCTGTTCACATGGTTTGCACTCCCAGGACCGTGCAGCACACGCAGCATAACAGCTGAGCACACGGAACTGCATTAGCAGAAAGTTAAGAAGCAATTTCCCCATGATATCGTTTCCAAACAGCGCCGATGTACTGTAGCTACATGGACACGGTATTTTTATACAGCATATGAACCGAGGATGTCAAAGTGGGCGGGACCAGTGAAGCTCTCCTTTCTGTCACTTTAAAGTTTAACTAAACATTTAACCCCTCAGACATTTCATTCAAAGAAAACGAGCCGATTTCAACGGCACGTTTCATGTTTTTTTTACATCATGAAGTAATTCTGCTTTAAAAAATGAAAGAAATCTGCCAGCACTGCTCTTCACGGCCAAATTGTAAGAAATTAATGTGTAAAATGACAGAAAAGGTTCTGTTAGCTCAACGCCAAGACTTTCAAGAAATTATAAGACAAAAGGTTTTTGCTAATACACAGAAAATCTCCTGGGTTTTCTTTTTCATTTGTGTTTTTTTTACTGTGAATCTTTTTAAAAAAATCAAATTTCTAAATTAGCAAAAAAAACCGAAAACATTTCTGTCATTTCACTGTTTATCTATTACTTCTTTACTTTAGCGGAGCATGAATGTGTCATGAAACGCTGTGTGGCAGGCAGGAGATGAGGACTCACAGACTCAGGGGGTGAACTCAAAATCACAGCTTTATTTGCTGGTCACAGAAAAACGAGCAAACTAACCTAAACTGGGGAAACAATGACCTAAAACTCACACAGACACAGGGAGACCCACACAGCAAGAGGGACGACACGACACTGACTCAGAGAAACAGGGTTTAAATACACTGGGAAGTAACGAGGGGAATGAGACACAGAAGGAGGGCACAGCTGGGAGAAATCAGAACTGACGAGACAAGGGAGCAAAGTAGGATAGACTCAGATGAGACACAGACCTTCAAAGTAAAACAGGAATTAGCACAGACGCAAACTAGACTAGAGGAGACAGAGGAGCTAAGAAAACACAGAGGGCAGCTACTAAATACTCAGAGAACTAAACAGAATACAAGAAAACCAAACTAAGACACTACACGAAAGAATAAGCTGGGGCAACAAAGAGAACTAAGAACAGAATACAAAAAACTCAGAGGCACAAGAAACTCAAAACACTGGGTCACTGACCCAGGACCGTGACAGAATGATTGCAGGGGAAGCTCTTTATAAGCTGTAAAACTTATTAAAGTCTTTGGCGGGTCTATTGTGGGCCCCGGGCCTTACGTTTGACACCCCTGATATGAACAAAGCAGGAGCGGTCCCTAAAAATCCAGTATCGGCCAAGCTCTAGTACTCTATTCGATCCAGATATTACAGACAGTTATATAAGCCGTGATATTTACTGTATTGTTATCAGGTCTGTACACAAGATGACTGCAAGGACTGCTGCTAGTATCAAAAACAACACGTGCATCCTTTAAATGCCTCTCACTCGCAGTTATTTACAGCGCTGATCTTATAGTGATGCGCCAGCTGCTGACTGAGGACATATCACTTACATTACAGACAGATTTAGCTTGGTCATCTATAATTGTTGCTATAACTCTAGCAACATGCGTTTGTAAGTAGAAGTCATGAGTTAACTACAGCTAGTAAAGCATCTTTTAGGTCTTTTATTGCATAACAACAGATTGAGGCCCAAAAATAGCCAACGCAGGTTTGCACAATTAATCCTTTCTCATACTTGCAAATAAACCAGCTGGTTAATGAACTAATGGTTTCACTTTGTAAGCAGTCTTAATAAGAATAAACAACTTTCACAATACTGGAAAGTCTTCTGGCTGCAGGGATACAAAATCCATCTTAACGCGGATTTGCAAACATTTCCAACCTTAGCAAATCATCAAATCCTGCTCCTAGAAATGCACCGGTGAGTTTTCAGAGTAAAATACAGAGTTCCAAGAAGTCAACGCAACCCCGGGTTCAATGATACACTGCGAGGAGCTGTAAACCAATCAGGCAATAAATAGCTTTTCCTTGAGATAGCGTCTTTTTGACTGAGGCGCACTGGGGATTTCACAAAGCTCCCCAGTAGGATGCACTGCGTTCACGGCAGAAATTGGTGGAAAGATGCCATTAAAAAGCAAAAGAGACAATGATTCTGTTATTTGCCTGGTAGGAGGCTCTTCTTTGTTTTTTGGGAGGTAACTGATTTGTCTTCTTGTTGCTTCTGGAAATATACGATTGTTCTTTTCTTTGTTTACGGAGAGTGGCCTGGATTCCTTGGGCCCGGAGCACCGGTGTCAGATGTAATAACAGCTCAGCCCTAAAGTATCAAGTCGACTTTACTACTAGTACAAAATTCAAGGGGCCAGACTGCCCGGGGGTGAGGTTGAAAGATTTGGCCGCGGAGACACGAGGGGGTATGGGGGCAGCGCCCTTGTGTGTGTGTGTGTGTATGTGTGTGTTTGCAGAGGTCTCAACCGTCCTCTGAAGCAGGATGGGATGTGCATGCGAGTGTGTGTGTATGCATTAAAAGGAAAGGAGTGGGGGTAAGGGGGGACTCTCAAGACAAGAGGGCCAGACACCGCAGCCGCAGGACAAATTGGCCCCCCCAAACCAAAAAAAAGTCGGTCACTGCACAGCTCACGCACACTTGCGCTTTGTGATGGAAAAGCAAAGCAAGGATTGGTGGAGGGAGGGCACAGGCAGGCAGGGTAGGGTGGGGGGGGCTGTGTGTGTCATGCTGACACTCCAGGGGGGCTTCATGCAACACCAATCCCCCCGGGGCATCTCATCTGTCTCGGGAGGGGTACTCATATATGTGTGTGTGCGTGTATCCCATAGGCCATTGTCCCTAAAAATGAGCTTGCTTGATGCAGGGTGACAGATCTGGGGAGACAAGCCCTGAAGCCCAAAGTGAGCAAAGAGTGAAAAAAAACAGAGTGATGCTTCAAAATGACACCAGTATTAGCAAAAGAGAACGCATGTAAGATAAAAATAACCCTCAAAAGAAATTTAATATGCACATCACAGCTACAGATGACAGCCACAAGCGCACAAAAAGGTGGGTACACACAGTTCCTCCCCCTATCAGCCCAAACCCAAACTCTCAAACACGACAAACGGCTTCATTCACCTTCCCAAACTAACGTTTCCCCATAAGAACTATTTCGTGCGGAAGGCGACACTTTGAATCGGCCCCTAACGCGTTGCTTTGATGTCGCTTTAACGGCTCCGTACGCCCCCATTCACAAAAAAACAGAAAGATTGACGCATGCAGAGAATTACCACCGCCCATCCCGAACCATTCACACACACTCACACACAAACACACACTCACGCGGGCCCCTACCTTCATTTCAAGCAATTTTTCCCTTCCTCGCCATTAGCACGGGGAAAAGCGACAAAATGCGCACGAGCTCAGTGTTTTATCGCGTTAGAGTCTTTGGCTCTATAAATAGCTCAGCAACAATCGGCATAATAAACACCGCCTGCCCCCCCCCCCCACACACACACACACACACATACACTCCTCCTGCCTCTCCCCCCTTCTCCCCTTGTTGCCAACACACTTCCCGCCCGCAAATAGTGCAATAAAACCGTGAAGGATATTTTGTAGCTAAATCGTTACAAGTCGCAAAAAGAAAAGAAAAGAAAAAAATAATAATTTCTACCAGGATTCAGATGTGACTCAGACTCCGAGGGGAGTCGTTTAAAACGTTCAATCGTTAGCGAGAGGGCGAAAGCGAAGATGAGCGGAGTGAAAACTTCAGCCGGACATGGTTTTTCATGAAGCCTGCCCGTGCATCGCACCCCTGCCTTGGATATCAACATCAAAGCGAGGCTACACATTCAGCCACAGCGGCCACAGGCACACCAAAACAGCTCACCTATACACGGGCCGGGAGGAGGCCAGTCGTCCCAGCATGTGTCCCAAAGCGGCTGGCCTTTCTTAAAAAAAAAAAAAAGAAAAAAATCTCTCCCATGTTAGCACTCCGAGGCTTTTTTCTCCTCTTTTCCTCAACGCAGGAGGAGGGGAAGAAAAAAATCATCTCCTGACAGATTCCGCCATACTGGATTTTTGTTACAGCCCCAGCGTCACATGGAGCGCCCCTGCATTCACCAGAGGCGGGGTCAGGCTGATGAAAATGTGATCATCTACGAGCAGACAGCGTGGTATGTGTGTGTGTCTGTGTGTGTCTCTGTATGTGTGTGTGGCAGGTTGGATAAATGCTTGTGATTATGGCCGAGGAAAAGAACTTTTTCTGGGGCGTGTCCCGTATTGTAATATCCGTGCATGCGGTTCCCCGAGCGTCACATACACGCATTACCATGTTTTTATAACTTTGTGCAGCTTTATGAGCCAGCTATAGATGTGCATGCACACACTTTCCACTTTTACTGCGTTTTTATGGAATCACGGGATCATTATCCCCTTCCTGTAGTGCACTATAATTAGACACTATTGCAGTTTGTTGCATCCCCCCCCTAAAAATATTGCTTCTAAATGTTGGGATTTATTATCCTTTATTTTATTATTACTATCCTGAGGCACCTATGCTACCTTATGGCATTTATCATCATGGTCTGCTCCACGTGATCACAGCTATATATAGCCTGCACATCTTCAGGCCAAACGTTTATGTGTTTATGTGGATGACGACATGTGCATAGACATATGTGCGTATGTATCTATGTTTAGTTATATATGGGCATGTGTGTGTGTTTCATTTTATGCACGGTGAGGAAGCATTGCCATCATTTTGAGATGCTTGCATAATGGCAATAAAGAGTCTTGGATCTTTCATTTTTCTGGGTTGTGATCATTAATCTGCTCTTTCGTGTTCTGCTGATTGACTTCTATAAATGACTTTTTCTAATAACCTTATCTTAGTTTATAGAAGCTTTATCTGCCTTAGTGTCATTACTACACTCCAAGAAGGTTCTAGTAGTAGCAGTACTGCAGTGCTATTGCAGTGGGCCAATAGAGTTTTAAACTGGTATCTGAGCACTTATGTAAAAGCAATACTTGTTGCTGCAACAGAACAAGAAAGAGCTTGAAGAACACTGATGTCAGTCTGTAGACTGAGTTCCAGTCAGTGTACTGACATCAAAAGCAGAAAGAGACCAAATCCTCAACAGTAACCGAACATTTCATGATGCGTCATTAATCTATTTATGTTGTAATTACTATGTGACAGCAGTTTTCTGCCTGTAATGCAATATTTTCTAGCCTTACTTCAGTCGCTCAACGGCAGCAAAATGGAACAAACATTTTTATCCAATTCCTGTGCATTGCAACATGAAACGCCCTCCATGCTGCCTGCTCTAATCCAATATGCTTTTATTTCCATTACTCTGTATTTGATTGTGCATCTCAGCAGCCACCCACAGGCAAACCTGCAACACTGCTGCCTGCCTCAGCTGACTCAATTACTGTAATATGCTAACCAGTCTCTATATAGGCTGCATCTGAGGGCGGAGACAGCGTTATTATTCACCCAGTGTGAGTAGACTACAGAGCTCTGCTATGATTTCAGTCTGCTCTAATAACCCTGAGGCTGCTCCGGTGGCTCGCTGAAGTCTGCGGAGACACTTTGGAAAGATTTGATTCTGAAGTTGTTATTCAGGAAAGGAAAGAAGCTCATTTTTTATTTTCATGAACATTGCTCCAACACAAATATTTTCAATATATTTGAAGGAGAAATGTTGATTCTAAATTTTCTGAACTTGTCTCCCAGGCTGTCATGTGACGTGCGATAATTTTAGCCGTCACATCAAGCAACTAAGCCATTATTTATCTAGTATGTAGATGTTTTAGCATCTTTGATTTGAATTTTCCCAACATGACTGAACTGTCAATATGCGGGTCAAGTTAAAATCTAACCCTACCTCCAGGTTTTATATGGCTCCAGGCTTCATCAGTAAAGCACCTGTTCTAAACTTTTTTACCCATTACCTTGAAGAACTACACTCATCAGCCACTTGTTGCCATGTACACCTGTTCAACTGCTTGTCAGCACAAATGTTTTATCAGCCAATCACATGGCAGCAACTTCACAGAAGATAATGCACAGCGGCTGGGACCTTAAAGCACACAGCTACTGCAGCAGAAGACCACACAGGCTGCCACTACTGTCAGCTAAGAACTGGAAACTGAGGCTTCATTTCACACAGGCTCACCAAAAGTGCACAAATTAAAGACTGAAAAAAGTTCTTTATTTCTGCTGTGACAGGTGGTAGGGTCACAATTTGGCAAAGACTAACATGAAAGCATCTATGCTGCATCAACAGTTCAGGCTGATGCTGCAGTAATGGTGTGGGGACATTTTCTTGGCACACTTTGGGTCTCTTACTATCAACTAGGGATAATTTAAACGTCACAGCCTACCTGAGTATTGTTCCTACCGTGTCACACCTTTATAACCACAGTGTTGTGACTGTTACACAATATATGTTAAATGTGTTAAATTACTCTACCTTTTATTACTTTTACCTAAGCTCAATTATAGTTTCGTTCCAACTAACAGGCTTTTCAGATAAGGCTACTTTTATTTAACACATTCCTTCTTCCTCTTTCAGTTTATTTGCACCATTTATAAATTTAAAGTACTTTTAATATTGGCTATTTGACTAGCATTAACAGTTAGCCTACTTTTACCTTAGCCCGCTATTTAATGCGTTTGTTTGTTTTTTTGTTGAATTATTCACCTGTTACATTTTCAAACATAATTAATCAACAGTTGCAAATTTCAATCTTTCGCTCCTTTTAGGTAATTCAGTTGATTATGTGTATAATTTACACACAATCAACTACTTTAGACATGTTCGTCTAGCTGGCCTGCTATTTAGCATGCAATATTTTTATCTAATATTAGCGTAACTATTTTAGCAAACATACACAAAATTTGTCACATGCTTTAAATTATTATGTGTTTTTCTATTTTGTCTCCAAGTAATTTATAATAATTTAGAATTACATAGCATCATACTGGTAGTTTCTTTTATCATTAATGTTGGATGGAGTTGGTTCATTATCATTTTTCATTCACTCTCCTCCTCTACAGGGAGATCACAGGTCAGGGTCCACCAGCAAGTCCTCACCTTGCTCAAGGGCACCTCAGCTGGGGCAGATGCTTAATTGCCCCAGCTGACCTTCTCTTTCTCACTGTCAAGGTTTTCACTGCCGTCAGAAGACCTTCTTTATTAGTTTTAACTCGGGCCAGCTTTGTGCTGCTCCACTACGACTTGCATTTATTAATCAAGGTCGCTCCTCCTTTGCAGCAGGCCCCTGAGGGACAGCTGTATCCATAGCAACAAAAGATGATCATTTAGGGATGAGCCAGGGAGTTTCAGTTACGTAAGGCAGTCGGACTTGGAGGCATCTCTGATATGCTCGTGTAAGGTCTTTGGAGCTGTTGACCTTCTTTCTCTTTATGTATGCAGACATAAGATACATTTACCATCTAATTACAGAAGTTAGACATGACTTTCCAGTTTAATTAATATCTTTCAGGGCCAACTGCAAAATCATACCTTTCTCTACGATATAAAAAATAAATAGAAAATAGAAAGGCAACTACCAAAAGTTTTTTTTTTTTTTTTTTTAAAGTCAAGTTAAGAGTGAAAAATAATGCTAATGGCTGGTCTGACTAAATGTTTGTATCACATGACAGTCTATCCAGTAGTTTATTACTTTTGTCTTGAGCAAAATGACACGTTTTGTTTGTAGCTGAGCAAATGCAACGAATAAACAGCTATAAAAGCTGTGTTAATAAGAAGAATCATGGCTCTCGGTATATTTGGAAGGTAATATGCCCTCATTGTCTCATTCTCTGCACAAAAGCACAGAGTTTATACTTGTGTTGTCAGGGAGCACAAATTGCTCTTGGACATCTGCATCTGTATTGTTTGTGTACAAGCTTTTGCTGACGCAGACATGCATAAAACAGTCAAAAGTGCGTGTACGAGCAAGTGTGTGAGTGCGTCCAGGGCAATGATGTCAAAGCAGGGATTAGATTGGCTTATATTGCCCAGAGCAGCACATTTGCAATTCAGCGAACACACTCGAGTTGCCAAATCACTGATTGTGTTAACTGTTTTGCATCCAGGGGAGTAGCCATCACCTCCTTCCACTTTAGAGTTTAGGTCATGAGTGCTTCTTTGGAGCATGATGTGTTTAAAAGCATCGGTCCAAAGAACCTTACATGGTTCTGGCTAAAAACACAGATCCTGAGTAATGTTGCTCCAAAAATACACCATGTTTTTTGGCCAGAGGCTGGGAAGAGGAGTAGTAATCAGGCTAGAAAGTCAACAGGCTGGTGAGCGTGCAGGGCCTGCGCAAACCTCGGCTGTGCTACCACAGCAGACACATCACACACGGGCTGTAGACCAGACCACTTGCAGTGCACACACAACTGGCTGTTAGTGGTTTGTGAAGGGAAGCCGTCGTCTCACCCAGCGCGGTCCCACATGAGTCAGTCGCAGCGTGCAGACAAAGCTCGCAGACCTCAGTGTCATAAAGAACCTCGCCAGCCATGGAGAAAGCACTTCTGAACATCTTCACACCGCATTTGGCAGCGTGTGATCGGACTGCGCAGCCACAACTTCTAACGTATCGGTGGAATTATGGCGTTTGCAACTTTTTCTCTGTGTGTTAGGTTGCGTGCGTGTAGAAAAAAAACCCATCAGGCCCTTCCAGGTTTCCTTGAAACAGGAGCGTTTAAGAGAGAAAAGAGAGCAAATGAAGCCATAAAGAGTTCTTGTTAAAAAGAAGCAGAGCCGAGGCTTCTTACAGTCGAGCCAGTTAGTCTAAAAGTTTCCATCAAAGCCCCGCTGAGCTGCATGGAGTAATTACTTCTCACACAGCAACAGCTCCCAGGCCTTATTACTGATACTGTTTTTATGTGCGTGTGCATGTGTGTAAAAGGTGCATGTACTGCACGCGCTCACTCGTGACAGACGAATATGCCTCCATGTCCCATTCAGGCAGAGTGTGCGTTTCCATGTGTGTGTGTGCCTATAAAGTAATAGCACCCCAGATTGTCCTGCTTTTTGCACATAAACCAGCTTGCTGGGGCGATAAACTGAGAAATGTTGTTCTGACGGGTCGCTCTCGGTCTTAGCTGTCCTGATGACGGCAGAGGGGAGCCCACCCAACATGATGTTCCAGAGCATCTGGGTGTTAAAAAACCAAAAAGCAGACTTAAAAGCCTTTCTGAAGAGCACTCCTAGCAAGAAGAAAAACAAATCAGGCCATTTATTGGCACAGTTCCCAGTTCACAAGATAAATCTGAGACATTGTGAGAATCAATGAAGTAACTGGTCTGATCATTTTTGGCTTTTTGGTGGTTTCAAATTGGAGCCTTTGACTAATTCTTCTGACATGAGGTCAAATTGACTTATTTTCCTACTGAGCAGCAGCGCTCATTAGCGATCCACATCATTTTCATAAGCAGTCCATGACATATGAGCTGTAGAAATGCCTGCCTTCTCTTGAACATGATAGAACCACTGTGTCGTTTTGTTTCATGCTGGCATGCTTAACAGGCAAACTCATCATGGTGAGCATGTTAGGATGGAGTGGAAATGGGCTGCTATATACGCTCACTGACCACTTATTTAGCTCCACTTGCTCCGCTGTTTATTAGCAGCGGTGTCGAATCAGCCAATCGCATGCCAGCAACTCCATGCATGTGGGCATATAGACATGATCAAAACAATCTGCTGAAGTTCAAAGTGAGAGTCAGAGTGGGGAACAAAAGTGATTTTTACATTACTTTTAATGCGATATGCTTGATATTTTATACATGGCTTTGTTTTTATGAACCTACATCCATTCCCAGTGTACAGTCACATTTATCTCAATGTGCAGGTTTTTGGACAGGAGGGGGAACCCAAAGAGCCCAAAGGAAACTGACTTGGGCATAGCAAGAACATGCAAACTCCACGGCAAAAGGTCCCAGCCCACGAAGAGAGAGATTAAAACCCACAACCTTCCTGCCGCGGCGCCTCCGTAGGCTCTTACGTTTGCTTTTTTGAAAAGCAAATGATGTCTAAACACTACATTTCCATCTGAACTGTAGTGAAGTGGGAGCATGAAGCAAACTGTGTGTCCAGCAATTCACGTAGCCGGTTGCTTTCCACCGCTGGTGACGTTTCACCTTGAAACCACAACCAAATATCCTGCCCCCCGGCGAACAGGAGCTTGTGGAAAATCTGTCTGTAACCTCGAAACATGTGCTAGTAGCGGCGAGAACACAGGCAAGGCTGCAGAAAGTTTCTTTGCAGCTTATGATTGATGTTTCAGTGAACATCCTGAGACTGCATCGCATGTTTTTTTGAGGTCATGTGCTATTTCCTGTTGCTCCTGACCAAAGACTGTATAAACAGTCTAGCAGTAAGCCTGTATATCCACCATCCCAGACTTTATTCAGTTGTATTGTCAGTATTTTCATTTAAGGACCACATGGGATTGAGAAACTGCTAAGCCTCAAAGAATTTCTACCTGCTCTTTTAAAAGGGGAAAAAATCAGTAGTTGCCATATTTTGGTATGAGAATGCGTTAATTTGATTACACTGGAAAATATCACCTCTTGGAAGAGCATTTGCATCATCCTTCCAAAAACAGATGTCAAGCAGCTGCACTAAAAACGTCCAAAAATGGGATTCATATTGCCAATTTAATCTGACAGCGTTAGAAGAAGCACATAACCAAAGATTATGCACGTAGGAGTCGAATGAAGTTCTTTTTATTGGCCTGACAGACCGAAAAAAGAAAAGAGAAAACAGCAAAAATGGATTTGAGAAATAAAGCAGCTCCGACCGGCGTTGTAACTAATGTCATCGAACTTTCCAGGGAGAGAAAGCCTCTTCCAGCGTTAGTCATAACCCAACAGAGAGTTTATAAATCTCTCGCCTGCTGCAGCTTTAAAACGTCTAAATAACGTACACCCTGATATTTCCACATCTCGCCACCACATCATGAGATGGCTGTATTTTTCCAGGAGAAAGCTTGAACACGGAGGGCCCGGGCAGCCAGTAAAACTTATTTGGGCATGCAGTCGCCGAGTCCTGCCAGCAGCATATAGCAAAAGACATAAAACTCCAACCGAAAGCCTGATGTAGACAAACTGTGCTAAGTGTTCATAAAATATCTCCAGCCAGGGAATGTTTGATGGAGGGATTAAGGACGGGAGAGAGGAGCTCCTTTTGAAATGAGCAGACCTGCTTCGAATGCTTTTCCTGTGGTGTTATTGCATTCTGACATATGCCTTCTGTTTTAATCACAGATAGAAAAGGGAGCTTCCAATAATTCCCAAAGCGCACGGAGGTCAGAGGTCAGGCTCAGCGTACGTGAAGCTGATGGGAATTGGGCCTTGTACTTCTTCTCTATGGCACCTCTTTTAGGTTTGAAGGCTCAAAAGCAGGGAAGCCAATCGCATTTTACATAGTAGGCCACATATAACCCACCTTGATCTCAAGTGGGCTGAAGTGGTGAAACTGCCCTTTCAGTCAGTGTAAAGACATTTAACTACACATTAAATGCCAGAGATATCTTAATATAAGAAAAGGAAGTGTAATTTCAACAGCATGTCTCAGTTTTTCCACACGATAAAGAAATGTTGCTTCAGGTAATGAAATAAATCTGCCAGCATGACTCTTTGGGTATACAGTGTAAGAAATAAATGTGTAAAATGACAGAAAAAGTTCTAGTATCTCACTGCCCAGACTGTCCTGTAAGTATAAAATAGAAAGTTTTAGTAATTTATAGTCCTAATATAAAACTGTGCTACCACGACAATAACAATAACATCACAAATTAATTTTCCGGCAAATCAAAATCTTGCTTCACCTCCTGAACCTGTAATAACAGGTGCATGAATTAGAGTTTTGTGACCCTGCGTTAAGCGTTTCACTAGAAGGCAAACTGAGGTCTAATCATGCAGGGAAATAAGTGAAAGGACAATCGGTCAGGGCTGATTATACAGCTACAATGAGGAACACGCCGCCGCGATGTTTTATGACACCAAAGATTGTCCTTACAAGGATGTTTGACTTTGATGTTTCTTACAGAAAAATTCTAAAATGTGTAAAATATGAAATGTGCCGCTGATGAAAATTAAGAATGGGAATTAGTTGTGCTACAACAGGATCACAATATTTAGTGTCTATCATGATAAAGTTATTTTGTGATACTCTATACATTATAAGACAGCAGCAGCATCTGTGTGACAGGGAAAATTACACTTGTAAAATAGCAAAAAAGAGAAAGAATGTATTAAGTTGCTGCATTGTGTTATTAAAGTGTGCTTATTTTATCATCATAACAGTTTTAATATTGGATTTAACTTAATATGGTGTCAGTGCAATTAATCAATCCTCTGAATCACTTTTCATTTTATTTTATTTTTTTCTACTATAAGTCAGTTCACTTTACTTTCTTTCCCCAAAAGGAGTCATGAAGTTCTAATTCTATTTAGGCAAACTGGTAATATTTGGCATATCAGTAATAAGGACACAACTGAGCAGCTAATAAAATAAATGAATAAACAGATTCACAGACAAGCGTAATCTAGAAAACAGTAAATAGTTATTTCTGAGGATTTAGGCTGATTAATTTGTTTTACGTACGCAAATATCTGTTTTTGATCTGTTTGTATAGAGACTTTAAATTTGGGATTATCTAGTTTTAACATAAACCACGTAATACTCTGAATGCAGTGTATGTTAGTTAGTTAAACATATAACAGGTAACTGCTGTGTTTCATTAGCACATTTTAACTGTTTGTTTGTTACCCATCTATTTGTATGTATTTTTAAATAGAGATTTGATTTTAATATGACTAGAATATACTTGGATAGTAAAACAACATTTCTCACATAGTTAGTATTATTGTCAAATATTGGTCATATTTTTTTCTTTGAAACTGACGAATCATGAGTAGTCCTTCAAATGTGGTTCAAATTATTATAAGACCTAAGAATGATTGCGTTTTATTACAGCTACTACTTACACTGATGCGACTACCACTAGAGATATTTTAAATAAAATCCTTCTGAGAATTTTAAAACAGTAAACTAGGTAGAGATACAAAATTAACTGACCTAATTTTGGGTCTACAGACGTTTTAATCATTTATTTTCAAAAAAACTTCTATTAATACAGTGTGTTGTGTCCCCATGACCATTAAAATGATTTTATTTTATCATTTCATCCATAGAAAATTAAGTAAAAACTAAACTTAACTTAATATAACTGTACAAATAAGTGTTCTCAGACAAGATGCCCACGGGGACTTTACTATACAATTACTTGTACTAAATTATTAATTTTAATTTTGCTAATCCTGCCGGTCAGCCAATATTTTCCCGCCACGTTGTGTAACTTTGCCAATGGCGCCATCTTGCGGATTACATCGTGAATGACGCTTTATGCGAGCGACTCCCCTACGTCATAAGTATGCGCCAGTCTCTCTAATCTCGACAACGTGAAGAAAACATGGGAGTCAGTTTTCCTTCTGACAGGTAGTTTCTTCTTTCTGAGGTCCTCGCGTCACTTAAACCGACGTTAGAGCGTCAGAGTGTCATTTTCAAGCTTACTGGGAGCCGCAGAGCGCGAGGCCGTTCAAAAGTCACGTGAACCGAGCTTTTTTTGCGGCTGTTTTGCTAGCAGCATGGACAACTCCGAGGAAAGTGCCATTGAGCTCCACGGAGATGAGGAAATTATTGAAGTCATCGACCTGAACGACACGGAGCCTGGCCCAGGTGGGTTTCGGCAGCACCCGTCTCCTCTCCCGTGACAGGCGGGACAAGAGCAGATATAGACCAGGTGACCGTCGTGTGCTGTGCTTTTTCTCTCGTAGATGATTTGGCTGATGACTTGGAGGACGTCGACTTCGATGACGCTGGAAACGCAGGTGATGACAATGACGGCTGGGAGACTGAGGACGAGATGGAGGCTGAGGCAGAGCAGGACGACAGCGATCTCACCTTCAACAAACACACCGGTGAAAACCTCCCTCGTGTCTCTGCTGCTGCTCTCTGATTGCTCCTGGCTGCTTAAGGTTTAAAAAGGTCTGACCCTTTTTCTTTCTTTCTTTTCTGTCCAGGCTCGGTGTTCTGTGTGAGTTTGGACCCAGCGACCAACAGCTTGGCTGTGAGCGGAGGGGAGGATGATAAGGCCTATGTTTGGAGGGTGAGCGATGGGGAAGTTCTGCTGGAGTGCACAGGTGAGTGTAGAGCTCAGAGGGTTGGATGATTTAGGGAAATCACTGTAGTGAGCTGGAACTAAAGACAAAGGCGGTTGTTTAGGCAGGGGGTAGATTGGGGGTGATCACATAAAGCTTTCTACCATGGCAATTAAAACACAAGCACCAGCACAGCATGGTTAAAATCACAAAATGTTTAGTTACAGTGTGGTTTGGCTTCATTTGTGGACGCAGGTGAGGAGCAAACATGGGAGTCTTTACAAAAACTCTTCCTGCTTTTCCAGACTTAAACACAATCCTGGTATTCTCAGATAAAGCAAAAACAAAAGAAAATGACAAAAAACAGGGTAATTAGCATTTCCAATTACTCTGGGAAATAGGCATCTGCAGATGCCAACGAGGGTTGCATCAATTTGGGGCTGGCTGTGGCTCAGAAGGGTGAACAGGTTCTGGTCCAAGCTGCCTTGGTCAAGATACTGAACCCAAAGCTGCAGTTGGTGCATCCATCAGAGTGTGAAAGAAAATCCTCAAAGGCACAGACTGAAGCTCTGTGTGAATGTGTGTGAGTGGCTCAATGTGGCTTTGTGTGCTCTTCTAAAGTAGAAACGCACTAGTGCATTTATTTGCATAGCGTGAGCGCTGTGTTGACATCAACCATGTGTGAAATGTGTCCACGCAAGCATTTTCACATTGTTTACATAAAGATGTGGACACACTGTGATGTCCCAGATGGGCAGGACAATGGCCAAAACAGGAAAAAAAAAAAAAATCATCATGCTCTTTGCCCTCTGTGCCTACACAGGTCACAAGGACTCAGTGACGTGTGCCATGTTCAGCCATGACTCCTCCCTGGTGGCATCCGGAGACATGAGCGGCTTGATTAAAGTCTGGAAAGTAGAAACTAAAGAGGAGATCTGGTCCTTTGAAGTGGGAGATCTGGAGGTAAGTGTGTGTGCGCGCGTGTGTGTGTGTGTGTGTGTGTGTGTGTGTGTGTGTGTGTGTGTGTGTGTGTGTGTAATAGCTGTTGCTTTCTATCTCAGTGGCTGGAGTGGCATCCCTGTGCTCCAGTGCTGCTAGCGGGAACGAATGATGGCAACGTGTGGATGTGGAAGATCCCCGCAGGAGACTGTAAAACCTTCCAGAGTTCGGCCTGTCAGGCCACCAGCGGCAAAGTCCTCCCCGATGGTGAGAGATGGGATACAAAAAGTCACCCCACACAGTACCCCCAAAAACCTGCCCACTTTTAACCACAGTTAGAAAACTCTGTGTGAAAGCAGCTCATGCCGTTATTTTGTATGCTATAATTTTATGGATGTGGTTTTAAATGGATGAAGCTGTCATTTTGTGCACTGTTTTACCTTTAATGCCCCTCAGTCCTCAAAAGTCTTGTAATTTATATATTTTCTCCTCCAGGTAAACGAGCTGTGGTGGGTTATGAGGATGGAACAGTACGCGTGTGGGACTTGAAGCAGGGAAATGCTATCCACGTCATTAAAGGTGGGTCTCACACATGCTTTCTTTTTATTATTAAGGTGATTTGTGAGTTTAATAAATAAGAAAACATATTAAGTTATATCTTGATTATAGGAAATTGATGGCCAGATGACGGAGGTGTGTTTATGAAAGAAGGTGTGTTATTGTTAGGGGTGGGTATCGTTTAGGTTTTATCTGATACAGTACCAAACCGGTACTTTTGAAACTATGACGGTGCTTAAAGAATGGAGAACACAAACTTTGTCCAAAACCTCTCATGTTTAACTGTTTTCCTCTTTTTCTTTGGTCATTTTAGCCTTTTTGGCCAGGGTGAAGGGAGTATCTGCCATCAAACAAGAAGACAGCTGCATGTAGCTATGATGATGTTTGCTAGTTCACCTTACCTGCATTAATGTAATAACGTGGTTAGCCTACTCAACTTAAATTACACACGAATAACATTAAGCTACTCACGCAGAGAAGAACGGCTGCTGCTGCATCATCATCCTCATCATTTCTGCTACACTGGCAGGGCTAGGGGCCAGGACTCTCCTCTTCGGGTTTTTGGGGATGTTGCTAACTCCGGGTCATAACAGGCACCACACCCGCAGTAGATGCGCTCGGTGTGAGGTCTCGCAGCAAGCTATCAAATACGGTGCATTTCTCGGCTTTTAAAAAACGCTATGCGTCGCCAGGTGTTTGATCAGATTCGAGGTGTTACCTCCTTTGACAGTATCACAGTATCAGCTTAAAGCACTTGTTGCTGCTGAGTTTGCATCTTTTGGTGTGAAGTACAGCCAGACTTTTGACCGCTTCGCCTTGGGTGTTTTTAGTCTGTAGCTCTGCTCTAAAAGAACGTACGTACCTGGGCCCGCCTACTACGCTCGCAAAGGTAAAATGATTGGCTAGAATCCAAAGTGTATGACATCTCAGGGGAAAAAAAGCACCGAAATGTGCGCTGCTTTTCGGTCTGGTTACTACCGTTTATGTCAGAATCGGTACCCATCCCTAGTTATTGTGCTGTTATGACTCCAGGGGGAGATGCAGCTGGCTTTAGTTTAATAGTGTAGATTCTGGATGAAAGGAGTCTCGGTGCTCTTTCCCACATTAAAGTTACATATAAACAGATGAAAAGCAATAAAAGTAGCAGAGCATAATACAGATTTGTTGAGTTATGGCTCAATAAAAAGAAACAGCAAAACTAAGGTCTTCTGTAAATAAATTTGTAGCTCGTATTTGGAGAAAGTTGTTTAACATGTGTAAACAGTTGTAAACAACGAGGATGAGCAGCAGCAGTAAATGTTGATCATAATTCTTGGTCTAAAACAACAGTACTGTGTGAAAGTCTTTTATCTTCTTTCAAGCAGCCAGACTTTCTTGTCATTTGTCTTGAGCAATAGTTTTTCTTTGGACATTTTTTTTCCTCACTCATTTTCAGTCCAGTCTTTGTCCCTGACAAGAAGAATTTTTCCAGGCCCCTCATCACTGAATGATTCAAACATTAAAAAAAACGCAGCTCACGCAAGGGATGAACCAGTTCTACACGTCCTTTATCTTTAGTCACTTTGTTACTAGCAGTGTCTCACAGAAAGGCATCGGTTGTTTTATATCTGTGCCAAAGATGATAAAGCTGGAGACAAACATAAAATAGTAGTTTTTGCACCAACAAGGTGATTCCCAAAGAGCTATTAGGCGACTGTTTGGTACATCTCAGCATGGTGTGCAGTGTGTCCTATAAATTTAAGAAAACTTGCCAAGTGGAGGATAGAAGTGGCAGGCCAAAAAAAATCCTCTACAGCAGATAAGCAGCATGTGGAAGTCAAGAAAGTGAACGTGAGAGAAGTGGCAGGTCTTACAGAGTGAGGCATCCAAAAGGACATCAGGCCAAAGATACAACAGCGAGTGTCTGCAGCCGTCTGTAAGACACGGTAGAGGCCGTCTCATGGTTTGGGCTGCATTTGCTTTTCTAACTTGAAAGCCTCTTTTTGCCAAGAAGTTCATTTTCCAGCACGGCAGTGATCCAAACATGGCAGTGCAGTAAAACCATACCTGTGTAGAAAAACACATAGTGGAATACTATCAGTCATGGATTGGCCTCCCCAGAGCCTCAACTTTATTGAAGCAGTGTGGCATCATGTTGACACAGAACAGATTGTTTTTACCGGTTTCGTTTTTCTTCTAGCAGAATATACAGAAGTGAGCGGTGCTTCAAGACGTTTACTGAGATGCATGTAGTTTATGCTGTTTGTCTCCTAACAGGTCAGGATGGACACCAGGGGGCGCTAACCTGCCTGGCTTGCAATAAGGACGGCTCTCTGATGCTGACAGGTTCAGTGGACGGCTGTGCAAAGCTCATCAACATCACCACGGGAAAGGTGGGTGCCACAGCCAACCAATACCAAGCAGGCAGGAAGTGTAGTGAAGCAGGTGCTTCCTGTGTCTGACCTACGTGTCTGTGTGAAGGTGGTCGGCGCGTTCTCTGTGGAGGGAGGAAAAGGCTCAAAAGATGAAGAGGAATCGAACTCTGTGGAATCTGTGGGATTCTGCAACATGTGAGTGGGCTGCACACTCGCAGTAATACAGAAGCATATCAGAGCCTCAGCCCCTCCTCAACAGTTTCACCTTTGTCGCCCTTTCCAGCCTGCCGCTCATCGCTGTCGCGTACTTGGACGGGACTCTGGCCATATATGATCTCTCCACGCAAGCCCTGAGGCACAGATGCCGTCACGAGGTGAGAAGCGGCAGACAGCGGCACAGTTTGTGCACGTTTAGTCTGGTCCCGCCTGTGTTCATGCTGGTCTATGCTCTGTGTATTGTGGGGAGGCTTTGCAGTCATATCAGAAACCCTCCCAGGGTTAGGGAGGTTTGTTTGAAGGGATGTTGCTTGTGTGCAGATAATGTGACAGAGAACATTCAGTCAGGAAGTCGTTCTTTGACAGTTTACCGAAAAAGGAGCTAAAAACATCAACTCTCTTTCCTCCAGCCTGTAATAAGCGTTTACTCTTGATGTTGCTTTAAAACTGGTGTTGGTGTCGCCTTTGCCTGTTTTTCATCGCGCTTTGTGTTCCTCCAGGCTGGCATCGTTCACCTGCAGTGGGAACAGTCTTCTTCTGTGGTGTCCACCTGCAGTTTAGACGGCGCGCTGCGCTTATGGGACGCTCGTTCAGGCAACATGGTGGCTGAGTACAAGGGCCACACCGCAGAGATCCTGGACTTCACCATGAACAGGTATGATTCCACAGCACACTGCCAGGACTGTGTGCCCTGCTCAAGGGCACTTAAGTGCATTAGAAATTAGGGATGTGCAGAAGTAGTCTTTCACTGGGAGGCACCAGCAAAGCTAGTTATTCTAATTTTGTGAATGCAGAACACAATTTCTGGCTGTGAGAAAGTCTTTCTCCTTCCTGATTTAGTTTTATTCTTTTCTCTTTTTTGCATATTTGTCACACTTACATGTTTCAGATCATTAAAAATGTTGTTTATGAGTCAAAAATAACTCTGACAAAGTGCAGTAGGCTAAAATATCTCAAAGAACAACAATTCAAGCTACAATCCAGAGAAACAGCTGAGAAACAAAGTAATTTACCTCTCAGCCTGGAAAGGGTCTTACATTTCTCAGGCTTTGAGGCTCCACTGAAACACAACAAATGGAGAAAGCCTGGAACAGCAGTGAACCTTCCCAGGAAAGGCCGACCTACCAAAGCTACTCCAAGAGCACATCAACGACTCATCCACGAGGTCACAGAAGAGCCCAGAACAACATCTAAAGAACTGCAGGCCTCACTTATCACGATTGAGGTCAGTTCATGATTAAACAACAAGAAGAAGACTGGATAAAAATGGCTGCTTCACTGGTTCAGGACGACTTGCCGTAATTGATGCAACCATGAATTCTGCTCTCTACCAGAAAATCCTGAAGGATGAACTGGGCCAGTAGGTCATGCTCTGAAGCTCAAGTTTACTGCAGGATCGTTGTTGCACTCATGTTACGCAGCAGAACAATGTGAAGCACAGCAGCTCGTCTGCATCTGAATGGCTCAACGAAAAAGCCAGAATGAAGGTTTTGGAGTGGAATCGAAGTCTGGACTTGAATCACACTGAGATGCTTTGGCATGACCTTAACCGTTCGTGCTCGTAAGCCCTGCAGTCTGGCTGAATTTAAACAAGTTCACAGATGAGTGGGCCAAAATTCTTCCACAGTGATCTGAAAGACTTGCCAGTTATTGCAAATGCTTGATGCCAAGCACAGTTATTAGGTTTAAAGGGCACGTACTTATTCACACAGGACCAGGTAGGTATGGGTATTTTTTTTCCCCTTTAATAAATGATATAATTTCAAAACTGCATTTTGTATTTACTCATGCTGTCTTTGTGTAATATTAAATTGACACGTGTAGACTTTCAGCTTTCATTTAAGGCTATACACATTCAAATTAGATGAAAAGTTTAGGAGTTTCAGCTCCTTAACGTGTGCCACCCTCTTTTTAAAGGGACCAAAGTAACTGGAAAATTGACTTGAATGCTATTTCATGGGCAGTGGTGCTTGCATTTGAAAGATTTTGCTGCAAACAGACAACATGAGATCAAATGAGCTGTGCATGCAGGTGAAACAAGCCATCCTGCAAAAACAAAACAAAAAACATCTGAGAAATTGCTGCAATATTAGCAGTGCCGAAATCAGTTTGTTACATCCTGAGATGGCAAGAAAGCACTGGTGAACTCAGCAACTCAGCAAAGACCTGGATGTCCAACAGTAATGGGTGATCACAGAATCATTTCCATGGTGGAAAGAAACCTCTTCACAACAGCCCACCAAGTGAACAACTCTCCAGGAGGCAGGCGTATCCAAGTCTACTGTAAAGAGAGACGACTGCATGAAAGTAAATACAGAGGATTCACTGCAAGGTGCAACAGCTCATGATGCAAGAATAGAAGGCCTAGATTTGACTCCCCTATAAAGGCCAGCACAGTTTGGGAAAACCAAGAAAAGCTCTACCAGAATGATGGCAGAAGAAAAGTATGGCGAAGGTGTGGAACAGCTCATGATCCAAAGCACACCACATCATCTGTAAAACACGGCGCTGGGAATTTCCCACCCTCCCACTGCATGCTGATGTTTTTGATGCTGCTCTCCACTCTGGCTCTCCCTGTGGAAATCCAGAGGTGAAAAGAGCAGCAGAAAGACCCCACAGCGCACAGCTGACGTCATTGATGGCAGATTGTACTCAGCAGGAGGAGCAGATGAGGTGGTTTGTAAAGCTACTTGAAGATGCATATCAAATTACATCACGAGTCCCCCCCAGTATGGGGTTTTCCAGTTAAAAGCACTGAGATCAGCTCCAGGATTACACATGAGTGTGAGTTTGAGCTGCTTGAACGACTGCTGTCCCTTATTGTTTCATCCACCCCCCAAATCCCCCCCGTGGTGACGAATAACTCGATGACGTTGCAACACAAAACTTTGTTAAATCACTGAACTATTTATAATAAAAATCCATGTGAACTCAGCCAACTGTGAGCAGGGTTCAAGTAAATATTTACTCTTTGTTTCCACTGTCTCTTAATCACATCCTGGCTGTCCTCGTGTCTCCGCAGGGAAGCCACTCTTGCTGTAACCGCTTCAGGAGACAACCAGGTGAAAGTCTTCTGCCTCCAAAGACCCGATCGGTAAAAGTCGAGACACAAGACAAATCAAAGAGAAGAGAGAATATTTTAGGAGATGAGACTTTGTTCCCGTTCACTTTTATCCTCAGGATGTTAAAATGCTCTCGTGTGCTCCTGAATGATTCTAATCTGGTTTTTGTTGTAGGACTGTAGCAACCAAAAGATTATTGTTACTTTTTGTGTTCTTTTGTCCTCATAGCACTTGATGTTTGCTTCATGGGCAGATGTTTAAGCCTCTTCAAGTAACTCTGAGATTCTTTAAAACACAATGTTTCTCACTATTTTTGTCCCAGAACACTTGTCAGTGATAAGAAAGTCAAAGCGTTGATGCATCATAGTGTCCTGCCTCTGACAGCCGCTGTTATGTTCTGTCCTCCAAATGAATTTAGAGATCAAACGATACAGAAAAGAGGATGATGTGTGTGTGTGTGTGTGTGGTCTCAGCTCTCAAACACAGATTTTTTTTTTTCTTTAATGTAAACTGAACTGTAAATACAAAAAATAAATAATATACTTTCTTCTTGGTAACACTTAGAACTTGTTTCTTGTGTTTGCTCCAAACTTAGTTCAAGTTTCTTACATTTATCAGTGATGACGAGCTGCATGATGAAGCATGAGGTCATTTTGATGGGAAAGCCTGCAACTTACTGGAACTTCTTTTAGTTCAAGTGGTCTCTTTGGTCTCTAGTTGGTTCAGTTTCATCTTACATCTGTTTTATCTCGAAATCAGATTTAAAAAAGAGGAGGATGTGAGTCAGTCTGAACAAGTCACAGCCCCCAGTGAAAGCAGATTTTCCCCAAACTGCAGCTTGGATTTAAAATAAAAGCAGGAAACTTGACTTTGAAAAGCCAAAATAATTAATTTAGTTGTTTGAGGTTTAAAAACAGATTGGATAAAGAAGTTTAATGTCACCTAGGAGCCTTAAAGCCTTCTGTCTGCAATGTCCGCAATTCATTTTGTAAATCAACTTAACTTTAACATTAACCATGTCTATTGAACAGTAATCTACTACTGTGCAAAAGTCTCGATGAACAGCGCTGTATCTGAAAGTCATGACCTCAAGAAATGGGAAAAGAATCCAGCAAAGACCTGAAAGATGCATGAGGACCTTCAGCTCATGCATCTGCTGTTCACCAAAGCCTCATCAGCAATGGTCTCAGTGGAAGGGTGGCTGTCAAGAAGCCATCCTTAATGAAGGGAAACAGGAAGAAAAGACTGAGGTGTCCGTGGTGGAGTCGTGAATCCAAAGTTTAGTTTTGGTTCAAATGGTGAACAAAGGTCAGGAGAGCAGGACAACCGTGAGTGTCTATAGCCGTGTGTAGGACACGGTGGAGGCTCTGTCATGGCTTGGGGCTGCACTTCAGCCAGTGGTGTTGGAGATCTTGTGAAAACTGATGAAATTATGAAGAAAAGTAATGTCAGATATTGATCAATCATACGATACCATCTGGAAGGTATCTTTTGTTTTTTTTTGGTACTGCAATGATCCCAAACACACTGCCAATACATTAAAAGCATATCTGAATAGATAAAAACACAGTAAGTCAACGATGGTCCTCCCCAGAGCTTGGACCTCAGTATCATTGAGACAGTTTGGGATCATCTTGGCAGCTATTTGCGGTGGAAGACACAGCTGGATGACAACAACTGGCTATGGTCCAGTGGGACTTTAAGCTGCAGTCAAGACAGACAAGCAGCTGCTGGCCACCATAAAGACATAATGGTGGTTGACAAAGAGCAGAAGAAGAATGAGGTCAAGAAAACGACTACACCAGGGGCTGAAGGAAAAACTTGAACAGATGTCGAAGGTCCAAAGTGGTTGCAGTGGTAAGAGAAGTGTCAGCAGTGTTGCATGAAAAAACAAAGAAAAGCTCAGTTTAGTTTATGTGAAAGTTCCTGTAATAATTACATTTCACAGTGAAACAAGTGGCTGGTTTTCAGGCACTTTAGTAGCCTGAACCATATTTTTCACAATCAGGAAACACATTATTAGCTGACCAGTCTCTCTGTTGCTTATTAAAATAGAAAGCCAGTTTGACCTTATGTGTTTACATTAGTGTGAGACAGAGGTCTGTTACACACAAAGGTCGTGAGGTTGTACTGCATTGTTGCAGTTAGAAAGTAGGGCTAAAGGACTCTGTGCAATCACGTATTCATGAGAAAAAGATTCAGGAGTGAGCACTGAGAAGACCGACTGGTTACCCAGACGTTAATAACGTATCTTACTGAATCACACTGGTTTTCTTCAGTTCTTCACATTCAGTTGTTCTGTTGTTCCTGCCCTCTGCTCCTCCTCTCCTCTCTCAGCCTTTCTTTAGGATGACGAAAACAAGCGTCAGCCAGTATCCTGCGCACAAGTGGTTCTTCCTTGTACCTCAGTCCTGCAGTGTTGTCTGTATCTGTGGTTGTACATGAATAACTCACCCTGACAGGCAGTCAAACAGTTGCACGCATGAACGTTTGTGCATTGTGGTACATTGTTTTGGCAGATATGATATTGGGATTTAAACCAATGGAAAAGTGCTTTCATTCTCTTTTATATTCAGGTTATAAAGTATGCAGTACAAACTGACCAGCAGATCATTTGTCACAACAGTGTATTTGGCCTTACAGGTGCAGGAGGCCAAATACAAAGGCTGGATGGATTTCCACCTTTAGACCTTGATGGGGCCACAGTTTGATATATTAAATTGCAGCTGGTATTCTGTGAGAAGTGCTGTGCTGACAACAGATGCTGAACAAATCGGCCGAGCAGAGAAAGGCAGGTGCTAATGCCAAGGTAAACATAAGTGGAGGAACAGGAGGCAAGTGACAAATCCATTAACAATACCACCTCACAAAGGCAGAGAGCAGTAACCACAGAAACAATCAGGGCCAGAAGAAGCTTCAGGAACCAGTATATACAGGAGCTACATAACCTCAATGATTGTTTCTTCTTTTTACTAAGAAAGGTTAAAAGTTGGCATATAAAACTTTGTAGTTCTCAATTATGAGGGTAAGGGATGTGAAAGAAATCTAAAGCTACATCGTTTTTTTAGATCTACATGTAGCATTAAAATAAAAGTTATTAGAGCTCCACCCAATGTTTTTGTTACAGCTCCCCGTAAATTAACAATATTGGTAATGAACAAAATCATTTTATCTTTTTGTAATTCACCAGTATACGCAAGCATTTTAATTTAAATGTTACAAGATATCATTCTTGTTGCTATCCATGAATTTTCAAATTTACAGTTTCATAAAAAAGAGGAAAAAATTATAAAGAAAATTATTATCTTTGATTAAGATGCCAAATTACAGTTATTTATTAGATTGGTGAACAGGAAGAATAATTTTAGTTGTGAACGTTATGCATGATTAAACCTGCTCAAATTTGGGTATTAAAATAAATATTCACGTTGTTATTTGACTTATAAGTAACGATGCATGTTTTAGTTTTAAGTTTTTAACAGATTTCTAAAGTATTTATGTAAATTATATATGAATAGTTCATTGATAAATTACGCATATTAAAATATGCAAATTCTTGGTATTCTATGACAGTTCACATACTTACCCAGCAAGGCTAGCTTTTAGCTAAGCTAGAGTAGTTAGCTTTGTTACTTCTATTTTAACAGTATCATTAATATGTAGCTGTTTCATGTGGTATAACAAAGTGAGTTTCTATAGTGAAGAATTAAAATTGAGTTAAAAGCATTTTAAACATGAAAGTATTGAATGGTTTAGCCTGACCGTCACTCAGCTAGCTAAAGTGTCGCTGCACATTGTTATTATATCACGATTTACAATTTTGTTTGTTTGTTTGTGTGGTTCAGAGAATTAGACATATTTATGTAATATAATTTATGGTAATCCAAAAATGTATAGTAATTGCATTTTGGGTTTGTAATAGAACTCTTTTACAAAAAACTGACTCCATAAGAAACAGAGCTTTTAAAATGTCAATAACAGGCCTTTTTTGTATGTTGTTAAAATAATTCTAAATAAATGTTAAGTGAAAAAAATGATAGAAAGTGGAAGATGTGAAAAAAAAAAGTGACAAAACAAACAGAGAAGTTCCACAGAAGCCAGCTGGGCACTATTATCCCGACCACATTACATTCTTCCATTGTATATAATAATAAACCAGTAGATCATTGATTTAATGTTGAGTAGGATCTGGTTTTCCGAGAAATCCAGGATGCACCATCTTCTCATTTGTTATGTGAAGATGTTGTGCTGTCTTGTCCTCTCTGTGTAGTGTCTCTCCAGATGTCCCGGCCTCAGGAACGTTTGTGTTTAAAACCCATTATCTGATTGGAGCTCGTCCATCAATACAACCGTAGGTCTGCACAAAAGTAGAAGGGAAGGAGGACTCTGTGTTTGGCTAATAAAGCAGGTCACTTCTGGCCTTCCATCCACCACTGTGTTTAAATATTGTACATGTGTGACAGCTGTTATCAATTCTGCTGTATACACTATTGTACATATAGGTCACATCATCTTATTTTACCTTTGACCTACTTACAAGGACTGACGGCACTGCTAGGTACCATGACAGAAACGTGACAAAATGATCTGTTTATGTCGCTTTACAAAAGAAAGGAAACAGAAATGTAAAGAACACTTGTCTCTTGTTTTTGAGCAGCAATAAAAAAAAACTTCAACGTATGGTTCGTTATACTGAAAACAGTAGGAATATAGCTATTTCATACCATTAAAGTTAACACAATTCTCCTGTTGGTCAGTGCATCTGGCTGTTAGGACTGGCTGAAACTTTATCTTTTTATTTACAAGGTGAATATGATTTTCACCATTGGCCACTTTGTTAGGCACATTAGTTCTGCTGCTCCTTAATGCACATCCTTAATCAGCCAATCACATGGCAGCAAATCGATACACTTAAACATGTAGACATAATCAAGACCACCTGCAAAAGTTTAAACTTAGTGTCAGGAAGAAAGGTGATTTAGATAGCTTAAATGTGACATGGGTTGTTGGTGCCACATGGGCCGTTCTGAATATTTTACAAACTGCTGATATACTGGGATTTCAACACACAATCATCTCTAGCCTGAAAAGAGAAACTATAGAATGAGCAACAGTTCTCGTGGGGAAAATGTGTTGCAGACGTCAGAAGTCAAAGGATAATGGTGTGACTGCTTTGAGCCGAAAAGAAGGTAACTCTAACCACTTGCTACAAGCAACGTTTGTAGAAGAGCATCTTTGAATGGACCACATTTCAAATCTTGAAACAGATGGGCTACAACAGCAAACAGTGGACCACACTACTTACCACTCCTGTCAGGTAAATGCAAGAATCTGATGATACAATTATACGCAGACTCGTCAAAATTGGTCGACGGAGGACCAAAAAAACGATCCATGGGCTGATGAGGTTTTGCTGTGACATTCAGATTTGGTAAAAACATCTTCTAAGTATGACTCCATCCAGATAACTGGAGGTGTAATGGTGCAGGGATATATTCCCTGCATGCTTGTGACCCATTAGTATCAACTGTGCCACAGCCCACCTGAGTAATACTGATGACCACAGTCTTAATGACTTCCACTGGATAACGTGCCATGTCTCAAAGCTCAGATGATCCCAAACTGGTTTCTTCAACATGAAAAAGATTTCAGTATAATCAAATGACCTCCACAATTACCAGATCTCAACCATATAGATAGAGCGTCTTTTTAAAGCACATAAATATTAAATAATAATAATATTAAAAAACAGATTTTTGTTATTCTGCTAACTGCAGGTTATTTAACTAAAGAGTATCACAAAGCACGAAGAGATAATCCAGGTGTATGTCAAAAAACAATAAGTTATATGTATAAAGTTATAAATTGATATATAAAAGAAACTGATTTAATTTCCTTATTTGCTTTAGCTGAAATGGAAAAATGGAGGTGGTTCACATGCCATGCCGGCTGATAGTAACCTGGAATGTTCTTATCTTTTTAAGGTTGCAGTGATAACAGTGTTATCCTCTTTCATTCATGAACAGTGGAGCAAAATATCTGTGCTGATTAATGTAAGGGCCAACAAAAACTTGAATTAGTTGGTCAACGGTTAGTGGGCTCTGGGGCCTCCGCCTCAGGAAAAGACACTTTTAGCATAACTGCCGCCTCCTCCTTTTAGAGGGCACTTCCCCTTTAAAGTATCAGAGAGGAAGCCACACACTTGGCTGCTCACTCTGCCTCTTTTTTAGTTTGTGGTTAGGTTTTGCAAAGGCTGCTGGGGTCAGGTTCACTGAAGAGATCTTAAAGGGTAAAGAAAGTAGTTTATGGTGGATCTCGTTAGTGTTTATAGCTGCTGGGGATGATACGAAGGAGAAATAATAAGTTACCAGAAGAAGAGAGTGGGCTTTTAAATTCTCCTCACAAACATACGTGACTGGACTATTCATCACAAAAAGGTAAAGGCTTTATTGATGCTTTTGTTTTTGTTGTTTCAGAAACATTATGCACTGACATGTTATCTGCTGACAGTGCTGCTCTGATGTGATCTAATATTTTTCTCCATTAAAAATCTACAGTTTAAAACAACACAGTTTTATTTTGTGCATGACTGGCTTTGCTCACGAGCACTTTTTAAAGCTCTGGAAAATGACTTGAAAAATAATTTCAAGAAGCCCTCAAAGCTTCTCAGAAAGCAGCACATTAAGGCGATGTTGTTAAAAAAAATCAATGTGTTTTTGTGTATTCGCCTTTTAAGAGCTTTTAAAGACACTGTTTGCTAAGACTGTAACAGGACTTTGATACCATTAAAGTCCCATCACCGAGTTTTTTACATGTATATGAATGCTGGAAACATTCACGTGTCAGACATAAAGTGCATCACAGTGTAAAAAGTGTTGGACGGTTATAGAAAATGCTCCTGTTTTGAACGGCTATAAAACTTTTATTTTCAAAGGATTTAAACCAGGTGATATAAAACATGCGTGCAGCACATAGGTGTGGTTTATTGTAGGTCACTGTGAGAATCTGCACATTTCCCCCTGACTATAAACTAACTGTGACAGGATATGCATCACTCTGTGAATTATAATACACACAAAAGCTGTTGTAACTGCAGAGTCCCAGCTGATGAATTATTAAATGACATGCGCCTCGTATCCAGCGTTGCAGGCTACAGCTGTCGGCGTTTTTCTTGCTCATTTAACTTGCCGTGAGTGAGTTTTTTTTGTCGGACTGCCCGTCTAACTCAGCTGCTCACTCATACGAGAGAAAAATGCGATCTCTAGATCTGAATATAAATAGCAAGCGCGCTGAATGTGCACAGCGTGTACTCACGCTAATTTCCTTTTCCACTTTGTCACTTTCTTGTCAACTTCATCTGATTGAAATGTGCTCAGATTTTCATTCAGTCTGTTTTAGTTCTGGAGGCGTTCCGACTTTTCCTTGGTCCTTGAGACCAAATTCCTCATCGGCCCTCCATAGAGGGAATAAATCAATTTCAATTTTACCTCATTATTTGCAGTAGGCCCGAGTTGCCTCTGGAGGTTTGTGGTGACCACGTAGGCTCAAATGACCTGGTTAAAAGCTTGAAATAACTTTTAGGTCTTACTTCACAAGTTTAAGACACATAGTCTTGCTTTAAGGCACTAAAATTGTGTCACTGTAAAACAAATGAGAAACTTTTAAATCATTTTTCTTACAATACACTGTTGTGCAAGACTAACAAGGCATGGTTGTTGTTTATTGTTATCATAGGTTAAATTCTGGTTAGTTTTGCTTTTGAACTTATTTTATGTTGTTTCTAGTAGGTCTTACACTTTTTTACAGTTAATCCTTATCTACTCAGTGCTCAGGCATCATTCTCTTCCTGTTCTGAAACCAGAAAAGGAACCAAATTGTTAATAATTGATCTTTATTTACCTGCATTTCTTTCCCTTTTCAAGCCTCCTTATGCTTCTCCACAAATAACAAACGCATGTACTCCAGATAGGTTAGCAGATGCTCTTAACTGACATCAGACATGTAACTCTCACGTCTAACCTTTTTTTTTTCAGTTTTTGTGGTCTCCTCTGCTTATACTATCATTGTTTCTCATTCCTTATAGGGTACCTTGACAGGGTGGCTGCAGATGAGAGGAAGTTGAAGGAAGTCACCTACAATCGGTCAATCTGGGAACCGTTAGCTAGTTTGAGTAAACCTCATGGGGCAAACTCTCAGTGTGAATTAAGCTTAAAATGCTAACTTGCTGATATATGATAAGAGGTGGTTTTGACATTGGTCTCCTAGTGGACTGTTTAATTGAAAGCAATCCAGTCCTGCTTACACAAGACTGGTCAGTGGTATTCAAACTACGAGCAGCTTATACCGAAAATCTTTTCCCCTGCTGACAGAGTCTGCATATTCATATGCAGATATCTGTTTATAAAGACTAACGATGGACTCTGACGACTCCTTTGTTCTGCTCTCTGAAGAGCAACTCATCTACATCATCACCATTCCCCTGTCGACCTCCATCATCCTGGCCAACCTCGTCATCATCTTGGGCATCTCCTGGAACCGCCAACTCCACAACACGCCCAACTACTTCTTCCTCAGCCTGTTAGTAGCCGACTTGTGTACGGGCGTGGCACTGCCGTTCATACCGCTGATGGGTCTAAACAGGCATTTAAGTTTTAGCTCCTGTCTGGTGGCTCACGTGTTCCCAAATTTCCTCTTCTTGGCGTTCCTCTTCAACCTGGTAATGGTTCACTATGAGCGCTACATATGCATTATTGACCCCTTGCATTACAGTAACCTGTGGATGCATCGCAGTTTTCCCTTAACGCTGCTTGTGGTGTGGACTCCGGCACTTTTGTATGCATCTCTACCTGCCTTTGGCTGGAATAACTGGACAGGGTCAGATTTTAACAGTTGCTGTGAAAGTACCCAAAATTTAACGGCATTTTCAAACTGCTTAGCAAATACAACCAGCTGTTGCTCGTACAGGAGGGTGTTCCCCAATGCATTTATCTTCCTGGAGGTGTATGGACTTGTTTTACCTGCTATTCTGGCCATCGCCGCCATGACCGGCCATGTTTTGTGGATCACCCGAGGCCAGCTGAAGGACATATGCCGCCTCCATCGTTCGGTGGAGCGAGGAAGTCAGGCCTCTGACCAGGAGCAAAAGCTGAACCTGCGGTACACGCGCTGCGTGGTAGCAGTGTCGCTGACTTTTCTCGCCTGCTGGGTTCCCTACCTCATTTACATGCATGTCTCCATAGCACTGGTGGTCAGCGACCCCAAGCGGAGTTCTACCACTCACATTGTGCTGTCCTGCACTGGTATCGGAAGCATGGCTGTAGTGCCGATTGTGCTGGGCTTGGCCAACAGGCAATACACAGAACCTGCGTTAAAACTTCTCCAGAAACTCAGAGACAGGTGGAGGCCAAGGACACAGGCATCAGAGGAAGCCACAGTCTGAAATGATACTGGTTTATCTAAATATTTATCAATATATTCTACAGAAAGCTGAAAGAGAAATAAGAAATATGGCTCTACAGCAGAAAACCCCCCCACATCTACTAGAGGGCGATCGTGGCTCAAGAGTTGGGAGTTTGCCTTGCAATTGGAAGGTTGCCGGTTCGAGCTCCGGCTTGGACAGTCCTCGGGCAAGACACTTCACCCGTTGCCTACTGGTGGTGGTCAGAGGGCCCGGTGGCGCCAGTGTCCGGCAGCCTCGCCTCTGTCAGTGCGCCCCAGGGTGGCTGTGGCTACAATGTAGCTGCCATCACCAGTGTGTGAATGGGTGGTTGACTGAATGTGTGAAGCACTTTGGGGTCCTTAGGGACGAGTAAAGCGCTATACAAATACAGGCCATTTACCATTTCACGTGGACACTTATTTATCAGTGTTTTATAAAATAAAAGTCCCCTAATGTTCTACCACTATTACTTCTAGGTTTTGAAGTGTCAGTTTCTTAAAGTTTACCATTGTTAGGCATATCCATATTAGCAAAGGTAACTAGAAAGATGAAGACTGGAACCAAATAAGAATAAAGAAGTATAAAAGTGAATAAAGTGCTCAGTTTTGCTATTCTGCAGATTAAGTTCTGGAAGGAATTTTAGCCATCTTGAAAACACAGGACCTAGTCTGTAATAGACATTTTGCAGGACTTTTTTTTTTTTTTTAAAGAGAAAACTATCCTCATTTTATAACTTTTCACAGATTTTTCCACTGGTATTTAAATTGACTTATGTTAAATATTACAAATTGAGCTCACAAAGATGAAGAAGGTAACTTTTCGCCCAGAAATACATCCGCTTTTTAGTATTTTATGCAGTTTAGAATGACACAGAAGTAAGGCACTACTAATATAAAGACAATGACTCTGTGTTTTTTATAGAAATCTTAGTTTTTGTGCATGTACAAATATGTTCTGCTTATGTAAATGAAACTATAGGTGAACCTCTTACGTTACCTCTTAGAACTTTAGAATAAACATTTCCTCTGAAAGCCTTTTACGTGCATTTTGGACAAACGGTTTTTGGTGTTCTGCTTGGACTTTCTAAATTGGCACAATTCCATATATATTCTTAAAGTATTCTGAATTTTCCTAACCTTAAGTGACTGGTGTCTTTCAGCATTAATAATAAAAAATCGCTAAAAGATGCACATTTTTCCATACAGAAGAAAACATTTTTGAGCGAGATTGTGGTTTGCTAGGTTATCAACTAACGCTAGCAAATTTGGTAAGTAAGGTGAATCGTAGACTTTACAGGTCCAACACACAGATACATATATTCACTAAAATAAGTGCAACAAATTCACTCACCAAAACTAAAGAACAAACTTCTTGGATGGGGTGTTAGTACAGCAAAATATTTCTCAGATAGTTCCTTTTAAAAATGTTCCAACAGCATTGTGGTTCAGTTTTGTTATTCAAATTAGCTGTAGCCTAGCACACAGCTAGCATGTAGCTGCATGTAGCTGTTTGTCAAAATTGTCTCAACCTTGTAGTTGTCTCTCATGACATAATGAACTTATTGATCAATCATCTGTCAAGTCGTCAGAAACATAGAATTTTCTAACTGGTTGCCAAGTGGTTCTTCAAGATTGCTAGCAATCACTAGGTAAATCACTAGGCTTTTGGTGCAGTACTGTATACTTCTTTGTGGCCAATTTCACACAGCAACAGCAAACAACATCTCACACATTTTTTGCATAGTGGCTTTAGCACTTGTCTTCAGATTTATTGCCAACAACCTCCAGACACCACTTGTCAACTGGCCATGAAATATAAATTCTCCCTTAGCAACCGGTGATTGCTTGATGGTCAGGACTAGCCCTAGACACACAGATGGTCAGGATTGTGTGTCTAGGCATATTCACTTGGCCTGACAGTGTCACGTGTCCATAATGACTGCAAAATCTGATTTTTTTTTCTGCTGGAGCTCTGGAAATTTTAACATGGGAGTCTATGGGGACTGACAGGTTTTTGCCATTGCAATTATTAGTTCTTCCTTATTGGCTTTATTTGTTAGCCCTGGAAAAAGATATAAATGCCTAACTTAAATCCCATTTAGGTTGGCATGACTCAGAGGAGGATTTAAAATAGAGAATTACCACCATGTTGCAAGTCAAAGACCACCATCTCTTGTTGGTCTCAAGAAATTGCTGGCAACCTTGAAGCTAATTAGACACGACCACTTTGGTACAACTGCTAATGTCAGCTTACTAACACACTGATGTTTATCGAGTATGCTGTTTATTTGAATTGTATTACTGCAAACAGTGAGTGCCTGCAGAATATCACAGCTGGGTGTAAATCTTCTCTAACACAATCTAATTGCAGGTTTGTTGAAGTGTCCTTGTGTCAGATGTACATTTCATAGCTCATTGTAATGCTCGCTCTGGACATCAAATTGTAGTTTTTTCCATCTGGCACCCCTCCCCCGTAATATTTGCTACTTCCCTCACCAGTATTTATCTATGTACTGGTATGCAAGCTCAAGAGGGGAGATGGGTCCGTAATACAGAAACACACAGGGGAGAGACACGTGGTGAAAATAATAAGAAAAAATAATTATTACATAAAAATCCACAAAAGTACAACATTCTGGTTTCTGTTTTATGAGACAAATCATTGCAAGTAGTGAATCCTTTTAAAAAGGTGGCACGAGAAACATCTGCTGCCTCTAGATCCATCCAGGGGAAACGAGCTTTGTATTTGAGGCTTGATTAAACAGAACACGTGGTGCTTGATTCCCCAGTCAATCAGAATGGGGTTTTAAATGTCTGCAAACAGTATGCGGGTGGAAAAGAGACTCAAATCAAATTAAATGGAAGGTTGAACTGAACTGACATTTGTAAAGCCAGAGTCGAGGGAAGGTGCCTTGCTAAGCCATGTTCCAATGGTTATTCCAGTGGTTATGTAGACTGGAACATCATGTACATATGAATCAGAAAGACAGAGGAGAACCGGGAGGGGAAGGAGGGAACAGGGACTGCTGGGCTCCAGCTAATCTGCTAAAGACTCACTTTTATCTTAATCAGCTGGAGACCTGCTGATATAGTCGTCTAACATATGCACCGGGCTTTAAATGTGTCTAAATCAAGGGTGTCAAACATAAGGCCCGAGGGCCAAATCCAGCCCACTGGGCATCTTTGGAAAATGTAAACAAGGGCACACATTTTGGACTTTTACCTGTATGTTCAGTGTTTTTACAGCTTCTCCTGCTGATAAAGATCTCCTCCATAGCCATTCATACTATACCAACGTTACAGATAAACAATAAGACCGAAGTTTCTATAATAGTAATATTTTTTATTCTGATTTATTAAACATGAATTACTCTTCTGTAATTGTAATTGCAGGAGTGCCTGGTTAGTACGCTACCAGAACCTTTTCTGTGATTTTACACATCTATTTATGTGTACTGATAGATTGTTTTCATTAACTACAGCAGCATTTCTTTATCATGTAGAAAAACTAAGACCTACTGTTAAAATTGCAATTCTTTTTCTGATATTAAATTAGATTAAATGTGTAGTTAAACATCTTTACACTGCAGGAAAGGGAGTTTTGCTGGTCTGGCCCACTAAAGTGGAAAGTAGGCTGTGTATGATGTAAGATGAGTTTGACATCTCTGGTCTGGAGATTTTATAAATATAATGTCAAACTATTAATAAGTAGTTTGATATTATAGTAAACAAAACATTTGCTGAGACTCTTATAAATTTTCTGTCATTGAAGAATGAGAGGACCCAGGTGCAGACTGAGCCCAGCGATATGCAGTGGTGTGAAAAAGTGTTTGCTGCTTTTCTGATCTCCTATTTTTTGTATATTTGTTAAACCTAAATGTTTCAGACGATCAGACAAACTTACATATTAGACGAAGGTAACACAAGTAAAGGTAAAATGTACTTGACGGCAGAGCAGATGATCCCACAGCAGGGAAACAAAAACCAGGAAGCAAAACCGAAACACGAGACGACAAACCCGCAGTGTGAAACAGGAAGAAATGAAGAGATAATTGAAAAGTGAGGACTGAAGGCACTCTGATGCAGAAACTATACCAAGGACAGAAACGCAGAACAGAGAAGAGACACGAAATCACGAAATAAGGAAACTAGAAACCTGGAGTAGCAGAACAAAGACAACACAATGCCAGGGATGTGACATTATGTCTCATTAATGTGGCTCTGTGGGTCTGCTAATGCTCCAACGTGAATGTAGAGACCCTGTCGCAGCTTTCAAAAGATGTTTGTTCATAAGTTGGACATGATTCATTTTAAATAGCTCAGGCTGATGAATATCCACAGGAGTCAGAGGGCAAGGTGCCCCCCAAAAAAGGTAGTTGCCCCAGTGCCCCTACAGGATTGCCTGGTAGGCGTTACTGGTCACTTTTCTTCTGAACCGGATTTTTCTATCTCTTTGGAACAGCGACTCATCAGGCAACAACTTTTTTCCACTGCTCCCAACGCCAATATTTATGTTCCCTAAACTGAAACCTTCTCATTGGCTTCACTGATAAGTGTTTTCTTAAGGCCGTACATTGCATGAAAATGTTCTTACATTCACTATTAAACCAAACTTTGAATTCTACTGTTGATTTCTTACAATTTGATTTAATCAAATCTCTGTCTCACAGATGATTCTTCACCATTATCCTTCCAGGTTTTATTACTGCGGTGAATAGCTGTTAGGCCAAACCGCAGATCAATTCATGTTTAAGCCACTCGCCTTTATCTACTAAAAAACGCTGTCAAACCTAAAATGAGGACGTGGGCCCAGCTAGTAAACCACCTGTTGTCAGCTGAAACATATGAATCACTGCACTGATAATGTAATAGATTCCAGAATTTGGGTCGGATATATGTTTATATAATTTTGTGCCTTAGTAAGTATGAAATTAAGACAGCAGACACATTAATCATTTTTGCTTCATGAATTATTTTATTGCTATTGCGCTGCACACATTCACCCAAATGATAGATGTCACTTTGGCATAAGCTGAGGTAAGAAGTCCCACACACATAAGAATAAAAAATCCCTTTGCAGCATTGTGTAAAGATGCACAGCTTACAGCACCACTGAAATATTCTGATTTGTTTTTGCATGAAAAGCCATTCCAAGCCCTGTTGTCACTTTATGAAGAAACGTATGCATATATGTCCTCTCCACTCCTTTAATTGCACCTTTAAACCTCCAAGTTCCTTATTTTGCTGCTGATGTCGCTGAGAAACCTTTGCAGTGTTTTTACAGAGAGCTGCCCGATTCCTATTTCGCTCACAAATGTTTAAGAGAAATAGAAAAAACAAAAACTACAATGGAGCACCACAAGCCTTTACGAATGCGAACAAAGAAAAGAAAACATTTCCAGAAACACTGCTTGACACGAACACATTCACGCACAATTTTTAGGCAAACGTTCAACCTGCCGGGAAGCTGCTGTTACTGCTCACTCTTCCAGAAAGCACACAAACTAAAAAAGATTATTATATATAAAAAACAAATTTAAAAAAAATCTGGATATTTAATTTAAATAAATTTAACTTCGTTTGAATTAGTTTCACATTTTCATTCACATTGATTCACAGTTTGCGGATATCGGCCTGTGATGGATTGGACCAGCTCAGGCACACTTCTTCTGGCACCATGTCAGCTGGCTTAAAGCCCCATCGGTGACTCTGACTGATTGAGCTGACATACTCTAACGCTGCAGACAGAGGCATGACAGTCCCAGTCAATCAGTCAGTGTACTGGTAACTTTCAGACACAAGTTTTCCTTCTTCCACTTCCAACCGGATCAACAGGCGCTTCTTGGTGGCAGGGGACACTGGTGGGACAATAGTGGTGTCCGGGGCAATGGTGGGCGTGGTGGCGGTAGTGGCGATATCCCGGACAGGGGTGGGTTCGGTGGCTTTCGGTTTGGCTGGCACATATCGCGTCGGCGGCAGGTGAACGTCTGCGTGCAAGTAAGGACTTGGATTGGTTGGTTTGTTTTTAGAAATCTGAGCAAAAAAGAGGTTTGATTTTAGTAGGATGAAAAAAATTAATCAAGCATGAGAATGCTGATATGTGTGAAGTGGATGTTACTGGTTTGGCTCGCTTTTGATTGATTGATTTTTCAATTTAGATTGATCTTTTTTTATATGTTAACGTTTTGCTTTATTTAACTCTCTCTGTTGGTTTCTACTGACATCACTGATTTACTGGATGACCAAAATTGAGGCCTTTTTGGACACGTGAAATAGTCACATTGATCAGCAGTAATGCATTATTGGATGACAAAGCTTTGTTAGTGGTTTATTAGAAAGAAATGAATCACTTTATATTCAGTGGTTTTGAAGCTAGAGCTCAGATCCCACACTGGGGCTTGGAGGACAATATTCTGCAAGTGTGAGAACTCCGTTTTTGCAATTTTAGCACCAACAATATTCACACTAAAAAAAAGGACGAAAAAAAATCATCACTCATATTTTCATTCAACTATTCCTGAGTAAAGAACACGATAAGGGATCCTGAGCCAAAACTATTGGGAACCACTGTCTTTAGAAGGTTTTTGATTTTATTAAAGGGAAATTTGTACAGAATTAGTGAAATAAAGAATAAAAATGTATACACTTATGTGTCAGCAGACAACAAAGGTTCTCACCTGATTGGCGCATTAGGTTGCTCATTCTGGAGATAGAGCAGACACAGATATTAGTACAAGCACTACATTTAGATAATACGGTATTTTATTATTATTTTTTCTCTTTGGTTTTTCGATGCTCCCTCTGCTTACATACCTCTGCTCCTCGCCCTCCAGCAGCTTGCGGTAGGTGTTGATCTCGATGTCCATGGCCAGCTTGATGTTCAGCAGCTCTTGGTGATCACGGATCAGTGTAGCCAAGTCCTGCCTGGCCCGCTTCAAACAATCTTCCAGCAGAGCGATATCTTCCCGGGCCTTGTTGAGAGTTTCCTCACCCTCTTTTCTAGCATCATCGAGGTCATTCATGAGGGCCTCTTCCTGATGGGAAAACAGAGATAAGATAACATCAGCAGTGACTAGATGGACAACGTGCGTGCTGACTAAATACTGTCCAAATAATGTATCTAAGGGGAACCAACCTTCCTTCTGAGACTCTCCAGGTCTGCTGTAAGCCTCTGGATGAGACGCAGCAAGTCTGAAATCTCCCTCTTTATGTCACGCACTTCTTGCTCGCGCTCTCCTACAGTTTGGACCAGAGATTCCATCTAAAGTGGGAACAGGGAGGTCAAATACTCAAAACATCTGCGGTAAGACTGAATGTCATAAAAGCAATCATAGAAAAATACTTTTCTCTGGTTCCACTGCTCAGCCTCTTCCCTGGTGCGGGTAGCCATGGTAGCATATTGATTCTCAACGGCCTTGATGAACTGGTCCATGTCCAGAGAACGTCTGGTGTTGTCATGTAGGACCACTGTTTTGTTCTGGATGCGTGACTCCAGCTCCTTGATCTCCTGCAGGGGCAGACATGGAGACAGTGAGTTATTGTGGAGACAAAGAAAAAGACACACACACCAAATTTATTAGACCAACTGTCATTTGTAATTACCAATACTGTTAATTCAGTGTCACTAACTGGATTTTCATCACTTTCATTACCTCATCAAATGCGAGCCTGAGGAAGGCCATTGTTCTCATCAGGTCCTCAAGATCCACAGCCAGAGCTACTGCCTCCAAGTGGCCTTCGTCTACTTCCTGTAACACACACATTAAATATACATGCATGTGCCTCCAGTGACGACACAGTGATGAGATAAAACTTTAACGCTCACAGTACCTTTTTAGACACAATAAAGTCGTTCTCAAGGTCACCTCTCTTTTGCAACTGGTCTTCATACCTGAAACCAATTCCAAATAAAAAGGTGAAAAACTAATTATACTAAACTGATGAAGTTACAAGTTTTATTGCAACAATCAACATGTTCAGTAAAATCAGCCGCCCTGTGATTTGCTGACCTTTTCTTGGTATCCTCCACCTCGTCCTGGATCTCCTGCAGCTCAGGCTGCAGTTTGTTCTGGTCGGATTTCAAGCTTTCAATCTGCTGCTCCAGCTCGTTCTCCAGCTGCTTCACAAGATACTCAACCTTCCCGTTGTAGTCCTCCTGCTCCCTGAGGATCTTCAGCTTTGTCTCAAGTCTTCTCTTCTCATTCTCCAGGTTTTTCACCTACAAGACACAGACAGACAACATGGGTAGGAATGCGTCACAACAACGTGCCTCTGTGGAATCCTTAATCTCCATACTGCACGTGATAATGGCGACTCACTGCTGACCTTAGACGTTGAATTTTTCTCATTTTTCCACAAGGTGGCATCCTACGTGCAGGCCTATCTCTGATTATTTGCATATGAAGAAAATGAACTGCAGACAGACTTGTTTTTTGTGGCCTCCGGTAACATAATTGGTTTGAGCCGACAGGAAACACTATTCATGGCCATTTGCACTTTTTCAAATAGCAGTAAAAGCACTTAAAAAAAAAAAAAAGAATGAAAAATCCAAAAATTAATGATAATTAAAACGTAAAAAACAAAGCGCGCAGACGCAGACTTGTAACATTTAAATATAACAAAAACATAATCCTCGAAGACGGAGACGGAGGGACAAATAAACAGGATGTTTTTGTGTGTGCGCGTAATTTATTTATTTTGTTCTCTGCTTATTCATCAGATTTGGATTTATTTACTTATTATTCAACTGTTGTTACCCAGTTAAGCATTTTTTGGCATGTCATTATAAACCAAAAGGTTGCACTATGACAAATAAGAACAACAAGAAAGACAAAAACAACAACCCAACAATAACAACAACAACAACAATAATAATAATGATAATAATAATAATAATAATAATAATAAACCTTTTCAATGAGCGCGACGAACTTGTCATTGAGTCCAACCAAGTCGTCTCTCTCCTTGGATTTTCCCGATGAATCGACTCTGTCGGTCGGGACGCTTCTGAGCGGCTTCTTGCTGCTGGGGGAGTAGGACTGGCTGCTGTAGTCTCTTGGTTTGGACATACTGAAGCTTGAAGCGAAGAGCTGGAGTGTGGCTGAACAGGTGAGGGGAGAAGGCGCCTGCAGCCCTGCAGATCACCTTCTTTATAGGTGGACAGGTACAACCCCTCACCTGCCCCAAACTCTGCGTGCGTCCAATCACGAGAGGACAAGTGCGATATTAAATGGAAAGGTCAACGTGAAATACTTGAATTTCGACTTTAAACCAGTCTGTCCAGGAGCACCGGGGCCAATGGCGTCTCTGGGGGGCGGATTCGTGCGAAAAAACAAGTATAAGAACTACCTGCAGCCTCCATCAGGCGCCTTAGACGCTCGGTGTCAGTGTCTGCTCTCTCTCACTCTTTCATCCAGCAACGATCATCATGCCTTCAAACAGCGCTGCCAGCATGTTTGGTGGAGCCGGGGGAAGGGGTGCCAAGGCGTCCGTGTCGACCCTGGATGGGCTGCGCAAAGTGCTGGGCAACCAGACAGAAAAAGATTCGGCTCCCATCCATAAAGCTGCTGCCAAGCCCGTAGCCTCCCAGGCTCCGAGCGCCCCGGAAACTCTCGTCGCTCCCGGTGACGACAAGCAGACACTGCGGACCCTGAACAATCGGCTGTCCGGCTACCTGAACAGAGTGAAGCAGCTTCAGGAGGAGAACGACGATCTGCAGAAAGAGATCGACGACATCCTGGCCAAGAGGAAAGTACCCGAGGGGCGTGATTGGGATGGAATCCTGAAACCCCTGGATAACCTCAAAAGGGAGGTGGGTCAGATTTCTTTCTTTCTTTCATTCTTGGAAGTAACATGCAAATAAATTTCTGACTATACTTTCTTTAATGTAATCTTAAATTCTAACTATTAATGCATATCCTTATCTGATCAGATCAAAGACATCACAGATGACAATGCAAAGCTGCTGCTGCAGATTGATAACAGCAGACTGGCAAATGAAGACTTCAAGAACAAGTGAGTGTGAATGCCGTCCAGACAAGGGCTCAGAAAATAAAAGACACTTTGTAACAGCAACATAGCATTTGTAGCTTTTGTGAAGTTTGAAGCCCGGCTCCTTCTGTTGATGCAGGCTGGATGATGAGAATAAGGCATGCAAAGAATTAGAAAAGGACCTGGAGGATCTGAAGAGGGCCAAAGATGATACCAAACTGAGCTGCGACCAGACGAGGGAAGAGATCAAAATGGTTAATGATGAGCTTGAGCGTCTCAAGAGGGAACACAAGAAAGTAAGAAGGAAAACCAGCATGTTAAAAGTCACACGCTCAGTGCTGTATTGTGTGAAACTTGTAACTTGTGTTTGTCTTGCAGGAGGTTGATTCTCTGCTTGAGAAGATCAAGGACTCAGATGTGACAGTGGAGATTAAGTCCCAGGACAACAACCTGAGTGATGTTGTCCAGAATGTCCGCAGACATTATGAGAAAGTGGCTGAGAAGAACCTGAAGGAGGCAGAAGAATGGTACAAAGACAAGGTATGGAAGATTAAAGCTGGGAATGATGTGCTTCCTTGTCTCAGTTTATCTCACTGTTTTCATCATATTATTTCTCCCCCAGTTTGAAACCATCAAGGTGGAAGAGGCCCAGAACAATGAGGCCTTGGAGTCTGGAAAGAGTGAGCTCAAAGATCTCCAGAAACAGAAGCAAACTTTGGAAATTCAGATTCAGACCAAGAACAACAAGGTAAGCGCACAAGAGCGAATGCAAGACTGTTCAAATGCAGTACATTACAAAAGAAATGCAACAAAATCATGCAACACAATCTCAATATCAGGACAAGATTGACGTTTCTCTTTTGTTGACACAGAAACAGAAAACATGAACAAAATATCAATATCGAGTATTCTTAAGGTTTGTTTTTCATTGGTAGCTGCGCACTGTGGAGCAAACCCTGAGAAACATCAAAATGGAGTATGGTCATCGCCTGGAGCCATCCAACAAGATCATTCTTGGGCTGGAGCAGGACCTCAGAGACGTGAGGGAACAGGTGGAGCTGCAGCTAGACGCCAACAAAAACCTGCTGTCTGTCAAGATGAAGCTGGAGAAGGAACTCGAACAGTACCAAGAACTTCTTTCACGCTTATTTGATGATGTTGAAAGGTAAGGATGATTGCAGGTGCATCCTGTTTACTTTTAAACCTGTTGCGGGTATAAAACAGGTTTGCCAGCTGGCAGAAGCAACAGAGTGTCTGTTTAGTCATGTGGTGCTTTACCTCCATACATAATAAGTAAAACACAGCACTTTTACCCAAAGGACTGACATCTTATATGAAACCAGATCTTTAGATCTGCTGTAATTTGTTTAATTTAATTCAGTTAGTTATAGAAAATGAAAATAAATCTTTAATAAATTTGATTATTTGTTAAAAGCATTTCTGGCGAGGGCAGTTGGTAACAATATAGCTATAAAATAAGTAGTTCAGAATGAAAACAGAGGCACTATTCTCTTTATATTTCCTGTATTGTTGCTTTAAGGTGAAACCACGTTGTGTTTTAATGTCTGTAATTTCCTGGTAAGGGCTTTTTTAGCCTGCAAATCTTTACCTAATGTAGTTTTACGGTTCAACATTAAGGGAAAACACCATGTGAATGTTGGCACTGTGTGCTTATTTCCCACTTGGTGTGTTAGCTCTTTATGCTTTTCTTCCCTGACAGCGCAGAGTTTGCTTTAACGGATGCAATACCGCAAGGTAAGTTTGGGATCTGCCAAGAAAAAAAAAAGTTAAATCACAATGAACGTGTCTGTCACGCATCCACGTGCCGAGACCTGATCAGCAAGATTCATATCGCTAATCAAGACTTGGGTCAGTTACTGCCTATGATGCTTTCAGTTTGGTCTGACTCCACTCCAACAGGAAACAAAGTAAAGATACCAGAATCTGACCCTTGTCTTCCCTTTAGGACTGTAAATGTGAACAAAAATAGGAAATTACAGAAAAATAGTAAATCAAAAATAGAAATCTAAATGCTACCTTCGCATCACTGTGGGCTGAGTTAACAGTTTTGGGAAATATGCTTACTGACTTTCTTGCCAAGAATTAGATGAGAAGGTAGTTACAAGTCTTACTTTAGTCCCTTAAGTATAACTAGCAGACAGTTAGCTTAACTTAGCTTAGCAAAAAGAAAATAATGAATCACCTACTTAGATACATACATACATATATATACATATGTGTATGTATGTATATGCATGTATGTGTGTGCGTGTGTGTGTGTGTACAAATAGCTGTGTACTATGGAAGCTGATTTCTGCTACTATAAAAAAGTCCTCCACAAAATTTGGATTAATGTTCAGTTGGCCAATTCAAAATTTCAAGTTATTAAATTGAAATTTCAAGATACATAACTTCAAATTTTGAGGCATTATGTCAAAATGTTGAGATAGCTAACTTGAAATTTTGAGTCATCAAAATTTCAAATTGTGAATATTAAGTCAGATTTTTTGAGATATTAACCAAAATTCTGAGTTGAATTGATTTTGTACCTGAAAATTTGAAATTTTAGTTATTTACTTGAAATTTCAACATACCTAATTTAAAATTTCAAGTTTAGTCAAAGTTTTGGGATGCATAACTCAAAGTTTGAGTAAAGTTGAAATTTTAAATTTTGAGTTATTTATTTAAAAAAAATTGAGACTCCTAATCTGAAAATTTGAGTGGTCAAAATTTCAAAATACTGAGTCATTAAGTAAAACTTTGGAGATATTAACCAAAAATCTTCACCTTTTTTCTTTTTTAGTAGCATAAAAAAGCTTCCATAGTGTCACCCACTGATACTTTTGGTACCATCACTAACTAGCATTAGGCATCAGCAAGGAAGAAAATAAGCACATTTCCCAACATTTCTAAACTACCTCTTTAAAGCTAGCCGCATCACTAAAATGCACTACACCATTGCAATAACACCATATTTTAACTCTACATCTTAATCCAATGAATAATTATTTTCAAAAGCTAATCAATCACCATTAAACCAAATATTTTTGATTCTCAGCAAACTCATAAACAGGTAACAGGAACTAACAGACTAAAGGCATATTTATTAACCTCTGAAATATGTCTTTTTGTTTACAGGGCAGCAAACTAAAGAAGATGACGTTCCGGAACAGGGTGAAATAATAAAACAAGAAGTAGTTGCAAAACAAGAAAGCGCTCCCTCTAATCAATCAGCCCCCCCAGAAGCTCCTGAAGTGGAGGAGGAACCCCCCATCCAGGCTGACTCAAATGCTAGTAGCAGGGAAGAGGCTGCAGTCAGCAGCTCTGCTAAAAAGAAGAAATCTAAAAAGTCCAAGAAGTCCAAAACTAAGAAGGATTCCTCCTCCTCCTCTTCTTCCTCCTCCTCCTCTTCCTCCTCCTGTCCTCCTCTTCCTCCTCCTCTTCTTCCTCCTCTGATTCCGAAAAGGAAGAAGAAAAGCCCGTAACTGAGGGTGAAGCGGTGACAGCTTGATCTTAAATGCTTTCTTTTTTTCCAGTTCGGTTATTTTCTTTTTCTGCTGTTCAGCAAATTAAAACTGCCTTCTGTACTGGTGCTGTCAAACCTGTAAAGTTACTCTGAGGTGCTGTTGTGGTTTATGTTCTCAGCTGTGCATGAAATAAAAAGATGTGGTTTAGAAAGACAAATGCTCAGCAGCGTCTTATTGATTTATTCTTTCATACATGAATTACTTGGCAGTTACTGCAGTGATAGTGCAGTCACTCAGAAAAAGAGGATCACAAATTGGCATAAGTTTGATCTTCACAGACTAAAGTTCATTTTTGGTGCCTTAAAACTCTTAATGTTCAGATATGCCCAGTCACTATAGCTTTAGCAACAAGAAACATCCTCAAATGTCTTTTAGAAAGTCCACCAATGCTTCAAACCAAAGCTCATACAGTTTGCCATAAGGTAGGACAGAAAAAGAGCAAAATATTCACATTTAAGAGCCATTTGCCATCAAATGTTTGCTTAACAAGTATCCCTCTATCTCATCTGTGAAATTAGATGAACAAATAGTAAAAACAGATGTGACAAAAATAGATGGTTGAAAGAAATTCATCAAAAGCAGTGTTATGAATACAAATTCAAACAAACTCACTTATATGTGCGTCTGTATCTGTTTTCATTTATTTACTATCATGTAAACTGATATCGTAAAAGAGCAGTCATTTAGTCTTTTTATTACCAAGAGCTTTGATACAATTTATGTTTAAGTTTGCATTCAAACATCATAATAAACCAAAAGCTTCATGAAAGGCAGAGATTTCTATGCTTTATTAAGTACACCTTGGAAGTACTGGGTTGGACCCCTTTCGTGTCTTCAGAACATCCTCAGTTATTCGTGGCGCAGATTGAACAAGGTGCTGGAAAAAATCGTCAGAGATTCTGGTCCAGCATCTTACGGTTTGTCTGCTGCACGTCCATGATGTGAATTTCCTGTTCCACCGCATCCCAAAGATGTTTTCTTGGCTTTGAAGTGAAGTCATTATGTTGAAGAAAGCAGTTTGAGTTGACTGATGGAAGCAGTGATCAGGAGATGGGTACACTGTGGTCATAAAGAATGGACAATATTTCTCAGGTAGGTCGTGGTGTTTAAAGGATGTTCAGTTGGAGCTAAGAGCTCAGAAGTGCAAAGGTACCAAGCACCATTATCCATCCCCAGCAGCCTGAACTGTTGGTACAAGGTAGAATGGACCCATGCTTTAATGTTGTTTACACCAACCTACTATTTGAAGGTTTGAAACTAAATCCAGACTTATCAGACCAGACATACTCCAGTTTTGGGGAGCCTGTGTAACTCATGTTTTTAGCTAACAGGAGTGGAACCCAGTGTGGTCTTCTGCTGCAGCCCACCCATTAGTTGTGATTTTCTCCACATCCAGAGATGCTTTTCTGCATTCCTTGGTTGTAACAAGTGGTTATTTGAATTACTGCTGCCTTCATTTCAGCTCAAAGCAGTCTGGCTGTTCTCCTCTGGCAGCAACATTTTGCAGCTCACTGTGTTTATTTTCTGTTGTTCAGACCATCCTCTGTAAACTCCAGAGTTGGTTGTCTGGGAAAAATGTCAGTAGATTAGCAATTTCTAAAATACTCACCAACAACAATCCCACATTCAAAGTCACCTTAGTCGCCTTTGTTCCGATTTCTCCAGGACCAGGTAATCCTTGAAAACTGAAGAACCTCAACTAAATAAACACACAACAAACCCATCCATCAATCTCCTTCTGCTTATCTGGGGCTGGGTTGCGGGGCAGCAGCCTAAGCAGAGAAGCCCAGACCTCCCTCTCCCCGGCCACCTCCTCCAGCTTATCCAGGGGAACACCAAGGCGCTCCCAGTCCAACCGAGCGATACAATCTCTCCGGCGTGTCCTGAGTCTTCCCTGGGACATCCTCCCGGTGGGACATGCCTGGAACACCTCATCCAGGAGGTGCCCAAGAGGCATCCTCGTCAGATGCCTGAACCACCTCAGCTGGCTCCACACAACAAACTTCCTTTTAGTTGTGTGTCCCCAAACACACTGCAAAAGGAGTTCAGTTTTTTCACTCTTGGCTATCCTCTATCAGGACAGTAAGCAAACAGTTCACTTGATAAAATTTTATCAAGTGAAAAAAAGTGAACAAAAAGATGCTTTTTTTAAAGCGTGATTTATTTCTCTTTTTTCCATGACAACGGTACAGAAGACATGAAAGTACAGAGGGGACTGAAATCATCCATCATGACTGTGAGGGCAAGCAAGAGTACCAAATGGAGTAAAAGATATCGTATCAAAAATTTCAGTTTTATCATATATATATTTATATAGGACTAATAATTCTTCTTTTCTTTTTAACTATGCAAAGCAAGGAATGCCCTTTTTCCATTTATTGTGAGGGTTTCCTCAGGTACGGACAGCATTATTATTCAACCAAATAAGAATAAAAAAACAAACAAAAACAAAACAAAAGTCTGGACATGAGAGGCTGGGAGGGCGGGCGGGGAATTAGAGGCTTCCTGAAGTCCGGTCCGATGTGGCGTTAAGTCTCATTGTGGCGCGTCTGGGCATGCCCACAGGAGGTGGGGGGGCGGGGGTGGATTGTACTTTTTCAGGTTAGGGTCGGCCTCAGCGGGAGAAGGTCTTTCCACTGAAAACGTAAAGACAAAACAGTTTTTTGTCAGATGAGAACATGAACATCGGTCACATGTTATGATAAAAATGAAGACAGAACCAGTGAACAGTGAGCGAGCCCGACTCCCTCCTGCCCTGGTAGGTGCCTTAAAAAACAAGCTAAACACAACATTTCCCCTTATTTGTGTCACACATGCTGACTGCTGCCTCCAGCTTTGGATGTAAACAAGTTTCCAAGAAACGGAGTCAAGTTAAAAAAAACAGTTCAACGAAAAGGACTGCACGTTGTAATCCTCAGCAATTAAAAAAAGGACATATTTACAGGTTGTTGTTGGTGCACTTCCTGTTTGTATCGTGTTTTGGCAGGCCCTCTGAGAGCTACTGAAAGATTCCATTCATCTTTGTGCATACCTGAACATCAAAAACGATAGTGCTACACAATCATATAAGGGAATCTGTCGCATGCTTTCGTGTCATTGCGTGACATTAAAGGTGACTGACACTTGGATTTCAGTTTTGTGTTCACATCAACATTTTTTCCCCGTCAGTCGTCAACCTGAGATTCAACAGAAATGTTTATCAACTAACTGCCGAAGCGGGGAGTGGCACTCGTCCAGTCTTCCAATCGAATCGTTCCTATTTCGGTTACACGTTAGCCTCGGTGCAAAGCCTCTCTGAGCTCACGCTGTATGTATGCGCACCTTTCAAACAATAGAAAACTATGCAGGCAAACATGCTGCACACCTCAAAAACACACAGACTGAAAGATGAAAAAGGCGCTTTTATCTTGTAAAAACAGGAATGCCGAGATAGTATCCCCAGCCTGAATCCGCCGCTTGTTTTGCCTTTTTTATAAGTTATCACGAACAAAGATGCTTCTGATTCCCGAACACATCCTTGTGCAAGATCTGAAATGCGCTAAAGCTGAAGATGAAGCCTTAAAGGGCGGGTGAGGTTGTGTTAAGTCAGATATAATCAGTTGAACTCCGTTTGACAGAAACAGGGAGGAGAGCAGAGGCTACTTACGAGATGGTCTTCATCTCCTTCTTCTCTGCGTCGGGTCGAGCGCGGTTCAGCACCTTGAGGAAGTCTGACGTCTTGGCTCTCATACGTGTGTGAATGTAGGCCTGCGGAAGAGACGGGACATGTGATTCAATGCCAATCGCAACCTTATGATGTTAAGTGTTTAGTCTCCAGTGTTGGCACATTTCCCCTGGTCGCAAGGCTGCAGGGCGGAGGAGGGGGGGATGCATGCTTTGCTCTGTGCTAATGGCTCGAGCGAAACTGCTCATGCTCGAAAAAAACAGCGGTTGTTTGTTTTCTAAGTTTACATCATCGCATTTCTAACATTTAAGCCTATAAATACATCTGCCTCGTCAGCTCACTGTCTGAGACAAAGACAACCAACATCCACATCTCTGAAATGTCAGTCATACAAAACATGCACTGATTAGGGGTTACAGGAAGAGGACGACGTTCGAGCAAGTCTTGCTTCGTGGGTCGTCGCATCTACACAAACGCCCTCTTGGGGGTAGTCAGACGAGATCTCACCGACAGCGGGACTTTGTATTGCAGAGAAAGAAAAAGAGAGAAAAACCGCACTATCGCGGTGGAGGATTGTTTGTGGTTTTTAGCTTTCAGCTTTGGCAGGTGTGTTTACTGACTTGAGTTCACCTGTCAGGGCCCTTCAAACACAACCAAACAGCTCAGAAATAACACTGAAACGAACAAAACAAGCATTTATTACTTGGGACAAAGATCGGGCTGGATCAAGGATTAAAGCAAAGAAAGTTTTGTTGTGTAAAATTATCTGAAACCCAGAAAACTTTTACTATCAGTTTTCTCTGTGTATGATGTGCTGCCAAGTAAATAAATCCATCAAGTGTAGAGGAGTGACTGGCTGAGGTGAATTCACCTTGGAGCACTTTATGTGGTAGTGCAGGTAGTCCCTGAAGGTGTGGATGAGGTTGATGGTGTTGTCTCTGGCATTGGCATTGGTGTGACGCGGAAACAGGACTGAAAACACAAAGCAACAAATTAAAACCACTGCGTTGGCTGTGAAGTGATCAGCAAATGCGAGTCTTTGTTAAACTACAAACAAAGCACCGACCGAAAGTGATGTATCCGATGTTGTCCCCGACGGCGGCGTCTGTGTCCTTCAGCTCCAGAGGAGGCTCCCTGTGGCTGAAGAGCACCTGGGGAGCTGTGTGGCTGGCTCTCCGACCCTCTTTGAACTCCTACACACAGGAAAAATATGTTTGCAGCACTTTTTTAGAGCTTCTTTAATTATCAAAATGAAAAAAGAAAAAGAGAGAGGGCAATACAGTTGGAGTCAGTGGTCGGAATGACAGGAATTACAGGAATATGTTACATGAAAGTGCTCCACTCTGGTCCAGTAGGAGGCGGTAATGCAAATTAAAGCCCCTTTTCCATTAGAACCTACTCGGATCGACTCGGCACAGTTCGCTACTGTTTTCAGGGTTTTCCATTCACTTGGAACCAGGTACTTTTAAAATATCTGCTCTGCAGAGGTTCCAAACAGGTACTAAAATGTGTCATCATCAGACTCATGCCACTGATTGGCTGGTCAAAATTAAAACCGCCTTTTTTGAAACTCAGCAACAGAGGAAATGGGTATAAAAAAAAAAAAAATAACGCAGTGATCAAGTCTGATAAATAGCCACAGACCGATCAGAGAAGCACGTATATTCTTCCCTCGACGTCCATCCAAGTCGAGTCGATCCGAGTAGGTACGAATGGAAAAAGAGCTAAGCAAAGACAGTAGAAATCAGTAAATGTGGCCTCACACACACCTGCATGAAGACTTTGCCGATGATGACGTCGTCGTCGTCTTTGAACACTGTGCTGAACACCACCGTCACTCTGTCTTTCTTGGCCTCCAAATACCTGCAGCGACCACAAGTTACGTTGGCTTCCAGAGAAATGACAGGAACGAGGTCCGAAATACATCAATTTATTTTTGATATACTTTAAGACCTGTGCTGAAATGACTAACAAATATCTTTAACTCTTGCTTTTCTAAATGTTTCTCATGACACACTCACATGGACTCGTCCTCTCTGTAGTGGACCACGGCCCTCTTCTCGCCCTCTTTGCCTTCCTCCTGGAACTTGAAATATTTCTCAAACACTGAGGCAAAGCAGTTCCTCTTGAGCATGCCGGCCTGGTGGACAACCTCATCTTTGTTGGCTGGTAGAACGTCCAGGTCGTAGAGGAGGGACACGTTGTAGCCTGTAATATAATACATGTAGAGCTTTTATTTTTACAGTCGAGGAAAAAAAATAGCATCAAGGCTCAGCTGATTTCTGAAACTTGCAGAAAAAAAAGAGCTCAAAAAGACCTTACCCGCCTCTGGTGAAACCAGGAAGTTCCCATAGACCCTCTTGAGCAACTGGAATTAAAAATATGAACTTTATTTGTAACACACATCCGTATTGTGGTTTTTCAAGAGCTGCACTGCACAGAACAAATGTAGCACAACAGCAAAAGACAGATTACTCAATAGGCCTAAAAACAAACAAACCACTGAATAATTACTCTGCTAATTGAAGAGTATTGTTAGAGGCCCGACTCCAAAGGTGTGGCTTTAATAGCACAGTGGAGAAAAATTCACACAGGTTGGAGGATAATTAAAACTTGGAGGCTTTCTTTTAACCACTTTCAAAACAGATCTTTCATTTTCTTGGGAATCTTAGTAGTTTTCACATGTGGTGGGAATCCTGTGAGATCTAAGAGGACCTCTCCCAGCTCCATATTTTTAGACTTGATGTCTAAGGTAGCTTTGCAAAAACAAAAAGAAACAAGAAGAAGAACTTTATTGGGATTTTGCAAAAACATGGCCTCTAACCATGTGGTGTGAACCTGTCCATCATTTTGGACGTTTGACAACCGTGGTGACAATGTAGGATCAAGTGAATAAGGTCCTGGTCACCCAGGCCTAGAGACTGGTCTGCAACCATCTGGCAACTACCCGCATAGTATTCTCTAACTGGTTTTAAGTGGTTTCTAGAAGTTGACGGGAGTTGGTGGGGAAAATAACTTTTAAAGACCCAATCAGGCAGGACTTCATGCTGGTCAATGATGCCTTGCCAACCGCCTGTCAATAGAAACGCTCAGTTCTTGACCGGTTAGCAAAAAACCTTCTTGTGACTGCCTTTGTCAACTAGCGTACCGCTGCGGTCTGTATTTAAAGGGAAGTGATGGACTTTGAGCTGTAGTGATACTGTGAGGAGTGTGACGCTAACAGGAAATGGGAAAGGTCAACTTTCAGACTAAAAGTTGCACCTTCTGAAACATGTTGGCTGCAGCGCTGCGGCATAACTTTTACTTTAAAAAACAATGTTCTGTATTTCTAATTAGATTCAAGCTGTATCTTATCCACGTCCTTTTCAATCTGTACTACTGCTGTACTACCTGCAGTTAACAGATATTTGCAGACAAACATCAAAAACTACAGGCAACCAAAGCAATCACTACATTTTTGATCCAGCGACAACAAGCAGCTTTAAAGAATCACTGCCAACCAGTGGGAGAACACACATTTTTCCCTAACAACTGGTGGCTCCATCACATAGAATATGGCATGTGCTAATGACGTCACATGAGAAACCTCAATATTAATATCTAAGAACACAACATAAATTCATTAATAGATTTATGAACTCTAATATAAATGAAAGAGTACTTTTGGCAGCTTCCTCATGTCCCAAGACTTCTCACCACAGTGGACGCATCTACATACTGATATCAGGACTCGAGACGAGTATCAGAAGGAAACTAGCTTTTGACACAGGAGCCTGGGTTTGTGTCTCAATCCAAAGGAGAAAAATGGCCACTGAAGCTTTACGATTACTGCCGTAGAGTCAACGCTTGGATTGGTGTTTGGATGTTAAAATGTGATATAGCCACTCTTACTGACATCATACAGAGCTGAGAGTAGAAAACAAATGTTTGTAATAGAGTTTCTACCTCCTGGGAATTACTCATACATACACTGACTTGTTGAACATCCGGAATTTCATGTGTATAAGAGATAAGAGCGTGAGAGGTCCGTTTTAAGTATGTTTTTTTACGACAGAGCAGAGAGGTGGCTAAACAAACTTGCCGCTCAATCAAAGACTTGTACTGTGACAAGAAGGAGGTAATGAAAGGTCGGAGGCTCCTCTGTAATAGATGTCATTCAGGAATGAACAGAGCAATATGCAAATCAGACCAACGGCAAGAATCCAACACAAAAACGTCACAGTCTCCTCACAGGGGTCTGTTCTTTCTTCCTTGTACTTGCTCCCTTTAGGTCAAATTACTCGACATACCAACATCACATTTGATTTTGCTGCTATGTAGATGGTTTACGACTGTATTTAGCTATGAAACAGCTGTTCCATAAGAAGGCTAAGTTTCACATTGTTTGGTCCTCTAACAGAGCGGCTGATGGGTAACCTGGGCTTTTGAACTCCTTTTATTAAAACGCAGGTTAAGAACTTTAAGATAATCTTTGACAAATCAACGCAGCCAAGTCAAGAGAGCAGTTTGTTCCAAACTCTTTTGTGGTTATGCATGCCTTGTGTTCCACCCACAGACTGGACTGCTGTTTTGCGCTGCATACTGGAGTTGCTCAATCATATGCTGCGGCCAGATTACTGACTGGGACAAAACAAAACGTTTGCAGCCTGTGCTTTACAGAATCCAGAGTAAAGTGACACTGTTGGAGTTTAAAGCCTTAAACTATCTTGATAAGCTTCCTGATCACTTTTCACTATTAAGCAGTTGAAGCTTATTTCAAAGGGGGCTCGTGCCTTTGCTGTTATCACACCCAAACCCTGGGATCTCCTCACAAGTAATCTCAGACAAGCATCAACTGTGTCTTTAAATCTCAGCTGACGTTCTGCCAAGCTTTAGGAAACTGCAGTTTTCTGAAACTGTCATTGTGTTAATTCATGCAAACACTGAATGTGTGTAGCGTCTATTTAGTTTTTAGTGTGTGTGAGAATGAGCAAGCGGCTTAAAAAACAGCCCCTGCGCCGCTCATCCAAAAACTGTTTTCCAAACTGACTCGTCACAGGAAGAATAAAACGAATGTGCCACTATTCACACCGCTATTCCCAGCTTCAGGGAACGAGGAGGGGCCAAGCGGCTGGGCAGCAGCCAAGCCTTTCATACACAGTGGCTGCTGCTCGCAGTCAGCACTTCCTCGCCTGGGGTGAGTCACACACACACACACTTCCTGTTTCTACTGAAAGCCTCAGCGGCTGCTTTCTTCCTTACATGGCAGCAGAGCACTTGTGTAGGTTTGTGTGTGTTTGTGTGTGTGGAGGGAAATAATGACCTCATTCTACTTTTATTTTATATCTCAGATCGACTCACCATCATCAGGAATCAAATTCAGTAGCAGCCTTGCCTGAACCCATGGCTCTTTTTACAGTTTCACTTGCACTCAGGTTTATTATCACTGAAATCAAAGTGTGCAATGAAAGACACTTGCACGCACTGTCCCAGATTAACTCTCATGTACCAATCAGGGATCTGGTTGAAGAAAACTGAACAAAGCTAAGCATATTTCAATCAGATGCCACAAAAAACAAACAAACAAAAAAAACAACCCAAAACCTCACGTTTGTTTTAGTGCTTTTCATTAAAATAATCATATATCGTGCTGAAGAACAAAGCAAAACTAAAGGTGCTTTATGTTCAAGCCTGGATGAACCTCGGGCCCTTTTAGTGCGCTCAAGGATGAAACACCAACACAAAAAAATGCAAAACAAAGCAGCAGGTGCCATGACCACCCGGATTTACCCCCTTTAAAAGGAAACCAAAACATATTTTGCTTGGTTGTGCAGTTTTCTCCCTTAACCTGCCTTTGATCAGCTTCTATTCACTGCTTAGAATAACAGAGCATAAATGGACCAATGCACAGCACTGAATAATGCTGCATGTGTGTATCAAACGCCAGCACAGACATAAAAGGACACAGGCCTCTGAGTGACACCGAAGCGTGGTACAGACAGCAGCCAGCAGTGTGGTGGACGTTTATACCAGATTCTACTCACGTTTGCAGCTCGACATGCAGGGCTGGTTTATTGTGACACCACAGCATGTTAGAAGAAGTTTAAAGTCACATTAAAACAATATCACAATAATTGACTCATATTAAGCATAGCCGTAAAAAGGCGACTGAATGGAAAGAAGGTAACCCCCTGTGACTGTACTTAAGCCTCGGTTCACAACTGCTTTTTCCTACTCTTGTGCCGAGCTGACATCATTGTGGATCGCCTTATATGGTCATCATAGCCACAGCCAAAGTCGAGTTTATAAGAAGTAGGTTCTGTTTGTAAAAACCCACATGAGGGACAGCTAAGCAGAAAAAAGGGGCTTTTAGAGAGCGTGGCTTAAAGAGACAGGACCTACAGTGTGTGGGTTCAGATAAAGGGTGAACTGAGGAGCTGCAGAAAGGACAGCTATAAGATGACCAATCATACAAAGCAGCTTTAGTCCCTGATTTAAACTATAGATGTGATAATAATAACCCTTTTAAGGTTATCCTTAATTGCACTTTCTGTATAACGAGAATGTGCTTGTGTTGTAGAGGATGTGAAACCAGCTATAATCAAGACTCTGCAGAGGCCTCTGTGTCATACATGCTAAATAAAAAAATCATCTGATTCTTTGTATTCAGGTTTTGAGAAACATTTTCCAGCCTCTCGCTCTCTCGCTCTCTTTTGTGTGTGTGTTTTACCTCGTCAGCTCCATGATCCTGCAGCTCCTTGTAGAACTTCAGAGAGATGCTGATCATCACTTTGGTCTTGTCCCCATTGGGGTTGGAGATGTGGTACAAGACGCCATCGAAGTCTGCAGCACACAGGCACAGAGTTAATACCAGCGGGGGAGAAATGCTCAACTTTAAATGAATTATAAAACCCATTTAAAAACAACTCGTGTTGACCAAAGTGCTGTACAAACATAAAACAGAAGACAAGGGAATGGATAAGAAATAAGTAAAATACATGCTAGTAGGCGCTAAACACATTCAGTCACAGCTGAAACAGGCACAGGAGACACGGTGAGCAACTCAGGAAAGACTCCAATGAACGCCTCGATCTTTTCATTCCTCACTTAGACAGACGAGACGTCTTAGTAATCTCAGTCCATGTTTTCAGATTCAACACTGATTACAGGAACATGTGCAATAAGCTGGCTGCATAATAGGAAACGGAAGACAACACCACCATCAGCACCACCCTTTAAATTTTGAAATAGGCGTGCAAGAAAATGTGATTGTGTCTGATCAGTTACAAACATTACATTACAACCTTCTTCACAGCGGGTTACACAAAATACTGCACGACACAACACACACAGAAATCTATAAGCCATAATATGAACTACATTAAAGTCATTTAAAGAAATGTCATGCGACCCATCCAACACTGGCTCGTATGATTTGGTTTTATTTAATTTGGAGAACAGCAAAAAGGCTCAACTCGGCTGAGAGAGCCACGTTATCGAAACTGTGTGTTAAAATCTAAACACGGATATTCAAATATAGTACAAACGGGGCAAAAATAGCACGCTGCTGCACGAGACACTCACCTGCAAACGTCACATCGACGGCCTCTGGTTTGGTTCTGTGAGGAGAAAAAGAAACAACATGAGGAGACCAGTTTGTTAAGCCCACAAAGCTGGAGTTCAATTTACCATCTTAAATAGCATCAAAACAAACAAAGAAACAATGAAGGTAGTGAGGAGGTTTAAGTAGACTTGATGGTTAAAAAGGGAACAAAAAGGGTCATCGCAGCAGTCAAAGCCACACACTGCAAACAAGCTAGCTAGCTATTGCTTTGTTTCCCGTTTGTTATAATTACTGCCACTAGATTCTTTATATTTGTATGATGAAAGATGATTAGAGCCCATCCAATGTAGGTTTTTAAGAATGATACTAATACCGATATTTGGTGATTTAAAAAAAATGCAATAACATGGTTGAATTTGCAGACATTATTCTGCAAAAGGAGAAACAAAAAGAACTGCTAGTAGCAGTTGCAGCTGACCAAACTAAATCACTTCCTCTGATAAAACCATAAAAGCTCAACAGTATCTCTAGCTTTACAGCACGTGTAGAGTGGCTTAGTCAAGGGTGTCTTCATGGTAAGCTGGTTACCAGTTTGTGAAATACATGGATGGGGAGTTAATCAGAACTGACCCTCATTATTTCTTCTACATTATAATCTGAACAGGACCTGTTAGCTGCTGTTCAAGTTACAGTACTGTACAATACTGGTATTACTCCCGCTGCCAGTCAAGGACTGGGACACAAATTAATTGCAAGATGAAGCCGTGCGCTTGCTAAAATGCAAAACATTTAAATGTTTTATGTAATGACGTCATGATGGAGTCACAGCTTTAATGAATCATCTCGACACGACAGCTTTACAAAAAAAAAAACAATCCAAACAATGCCTGCCGAATGCACAGTAGCAAATCAACAGTGTAAAGGTGGATGCTGCAGCGACTTGTCCACACGCTCATGCTCTGAGGAGCTGCAGCTGCTGGCTGTGCAGAGCAGACTTGACTCAGCCTGACTACAGGAATGCGGAAGCAGGAGAAAAAGCGAGAGATGGGCGATGGTTGGCTATCATTTAGCCACTAAAAGCTTTATGTACTGCCGCGGAAGGCAAATAAATGGTCTTTATTAAGTGAAAACACCGCGGGCATATAATCTGATCTGCTGTGGTGGAGTGACACCGGAAATGAGCAGATAGTTTGCCTTGACAAACCTGTTGTGTCCGAAAAAAAGAAAAAGAAATAAAGTCCTCACTTCATATAAAAATATATACTATATTTATAAAAATAGTTTTTATAGGCGGTTTGTGATTTTGCATATGATGTTATCAACCAGTGTGGAATAGCTTAATCATTTTTTTTTAAAAAGCTTATAAATTAGCTTTATTCCCGCTAGCTCCCTTAAGGCTATGTAACCTTTTAAAAATATTTGCTTCGTATTTATTGGCAGCGCAGTGTAAATATAACCTAAGTATCTATTGTGTGCTTTGTTGTTTTATCTCCAAGGTATGTGGGAGAACCGCCAGGGGAGGTTAAATTCAATGGGGTTACAATTTTTGGCACAACACCGCCCGTGCAGACACACCCCGGCTCGTCGAGGCAGAGCAACAAGCTAACTCTATGTGTATTTCGGCACTTTAAAAAAAAATCAATATTCTTTAGACCACATAGCTTAACTTTGTTGAACCTGCTGTACCCGATCTCCCCCGTTTCTTTAAATGAAGCCATCATCTTCTGTAAGAAGCTAAAGGGGAAGCTAGCGGTGCTAGCCAGGTGTAGCGATGATTTCTCACCCGTTGGATGCGCCGTCGAACTTGAGCGTCAGCGTCTCCTCGATAATGCGGTTATTAATTTCTAACAGGATCATCGCAGCGGACGCCGGTGTCGAGGAAAAGGGGGGATAAGCGGTGTTGTTTGGTGGGGTTCACCTCTTTGTGTCAAATTCTGCAAATTTTTTCCTGCCCTGACAGACCCGACCGCTTCCGTCGAGGCTACTTCCGCCCGTAACTTCCGCGTATTTTACTCGCAGGGCCCAAATAAGACTGGGGCGTCTAAAATAATGCCTGTAATAAATTCGTAATGACAGTACTGCGGCGGGTTCATAAGAAAGAAACAGGTGTCCGCGACTTAATAAGTGTAAATGGTACATCAATCACACTTTTAAGGCCACACAACTACACTAATCAGGAAATACTTGTTCATACTTGTTATTTAAAAAGGCAATTTATTTATTAAGAACAGACTGCTGTAAGAGCGAAAAGGAAGGTTTTCATGACGATAGTGAGACCTGCTGTGGTGCATGGTTTGAAGGTGTAACTTACAAAAAGACAGATATAGTTTGGAGACAAAGTTAGAGAGGCAAGACTGAGCTGGTTTGGATGTGTGCAGAGGAGGATGGTGGATATATTGGACAACGCAAAATGAATATGAGCTGGCAGGCAGAAGGAGAAGAGGAAACCACATAGATGGTTCATGGATGTTGTTGAGGAGGACAGGGGAGGATGCTGGGATAGGGTGAGGTGAGGCAGATGATCCACTGCGGCGACCTCTAAGGAATCGGCTAAAAGAAGACGAAAAAAGAAAAGAAAACAAATAGACTACATTACTCTAAAGACTTATTTAATTAGGGAAACCTGATGTGAAAATTAAGTAACCTGAGATTAAGTGAATTGAGTGTGGGGAAAGCACACAAATGACTTAGAAAAGGCCCTATACTCAGCAAGGCAATAATGCTTCTAAGTTGAATATGAATAATGTTTCTCAAAACACACGCACATATTATGTTACATGACCAGTCTGATAACCATTTACAAGCTTAGTTGGAAAAGGAAAAGAAGGTGTGGTTTCTTAAAAAGTCTGAAAACAAAGTGAGCCATTGTTTTCTGGTTTAGAGTAGCTGTGACTTCTCCATCTAACTACAAATGAAACATGCAGTATTGCACGTCTTGCGCCGCCCCTCATTTCTTTAAATTTTGTTAGGCAAATGTGAAACATGTGCAGCAGTCCTTTTTTTAAACATGCACACATAGATAAATACATAAATAGAAATGCGGTATGTAATGTAAAAACAAAGCTTGTAGAATTATAAGTATAACTCTGCAATGATACTAATAATAACAAGAAATCGTTAAATTGGTGTGATCATCTTTATTCTCCATCACAGCCTGAGTTCTCTTAGTCAAGCCTGCTTATTATTTCTTTAAGGACATGACTTTCAGATTCAGTTCATCTGCTATAGATAGATTTTTTTCTTTTGTCTTCCACCTGCCCAGTTTCCTCAAATTTCTTAAGGACACACTGCGCATCATGTAGAGATGCCAAGTCAAGTCGTTGGCAAATAGCTATTTGGCAGCCACCTCTCTGCAAACAAACAGAAAGCTTTGCTCTGGAAATGATCAGGTACAATTATTCAAATTCAAATTTTATTTGTCACGTACACAGTCATACACAGTACGATATGCAGTGAAATGCTTGGACAACTGCTCGTGACCTAAAGAAAAAAAAAAGGAAGAGGCTATGAATAAGATAGGAAATAAATATGAAAAATTAAAAAGGGTAAATTTAACTAGGAAGGAATAAAATATAAATTAAGGTTAAAAATGAAATAACTGTACAACACAAATTAGAATGAAGGGTAAATTTAACTGGGAAAGAATAAGATAAAATATATAAATTAAAGTTGAAAATAAAATAACTGTACAACAAAATACACAATATAGAACTATATAAGAATGTATGAAGAAATATAAATAAATATATACACAATAACAGCAGCTGTACAAGTATTAACTGGAAATGAAGAATATAGTGACCAGTGTTGTGCAATCCACATTATGTCTTGTGCAGTGCAAATATGCTTAAAGTGATTTAAGTGATGAAGTGAAAACAATGTCCAGAATGTCCAGTGTGTGTAAGAACTGTATGTGTGGGTCAGTGCTGTGTGGTGGTGTGATTGAGAGACCGTATCGCCTGCGGGAAGAAGCAAAAATAATGTCAAAACACAAATATGTGTTACATGTTTCTGATGTGCTAAAAGTTTTGATATGAGCATGAATCCTCTGTTTGGAGATTATAAATCATCAGGTCATCAATATTCTCAACTGTTTATCCAAATCAGGGCTTTCGTTTAGTTCGACTTTTATGTAAATCAACATTATTAAATCTATCATCGGTATAAGAGAGGAAAACATTTTAGTACTGTAATAAAGCTCATACGTTAACAATGTTATTATAAATACATTAAAAATACATTAAATATCTTATAACACCTTGTACCTGGCGGGATTACCAAGTTAACTTCCCCAACAATGTTAATCGCTCATACAGACACTGTTATTGGCAAAACAGTCTAAGTTCCTGAATGCAACCCCTGCTGTTGTTGTTTATGCTGTTAGACATTTTCTGCTTAACTGGCAGCATGAACGGTATTCCGCGATTTCTTGCCAGGGTCTTGTCATTGATCTGGTGTCTGTCACCATGATGCTGCTGGTACCCACTTCCCCCAGACCAACTGGTTTGGTCATGTCAAAGCATTTTCATTTTTCATTTTGGATTTTTTGTTAAATTTCCTCACAGAGGACTTTTGCTCGCATTGTTAGAGATCACACTCAACGGGATTACAAGGAAACTGGACTCTTCAGTCTGACCTCCATGTAAGTGAGTACAGTGCTGCTTTTCTTGGTTAAAGATGTAACTATGTACAATTCATTCTAAAGTTTGAATGAAATAATCAAATGTGTTTAGGTTGGGTGATCAAACCCCCCAAAACAAACAAAAACAACCCAAACACTTGATGTGTGGTTATTTTTATATTTTTGCTGATAAATAAAATGTACTCTCCAGCACAAACCTGTGTAGCCAGTCGTAAAGCAAACTGTTGGTGTTGGTGTAATTAAAAGATATGGTAAACTAACCGTCAGTAGCTGCCAAGCCTGACATCTTTAGAGCAATACAATAGAACAATACAATTAATAAGAAAGAACCATGTAAAGATGAAAAGAAGCAAAACAGGAAACCTGGTATGTAGAAGCAGATAATGACTCCCTCTGACTAACCATATAATTATACAGTATTCAGGGTTTTTGATTTTTGATTGGCACAGATTTTCGAGCTTTTCCACAAATACCTACTCCTACCAGTCCCATCCTGGTCTTGAGCCGGGGCCTAACGTGCTAATTTACATATATTATCACTGAACTTGTATTAATCACGGAGCCACTTAATTACCAGACAAATCTTTCATCAAATAGTGAGATATCTTATGGAGTTATTTTCAGTGGGGTTTACACTATTATACATTTCATAAGACAAGCCATAATTTGGGAGATATTTTACAATGAAAGATGTTGAGACTGGATATTACTACATCGATGAGAAAATCCATAAAAATGCAATGAAATGCATGATTTTACAGTAAGACGTATTTAAACCATATTTGTGTTTTTACAGATTGATGAATCTGTATTTTCTAACCATTTACCTATTTATGTTCACATCTTTTTACATTTTTTATACAGTGTTAATACATTTTAAGATGATTAAACACCTGTAACTTAAAAAATAGTAAAGTTTCTGATCAGTCATAACTTAGGCTTTAAATATGTGCTGATAAATAAAATAAAAGCATATATGTAATAGTTAGCTATAGTTAAACCTTTACATAAGTACACAAATTATTGAAGAAAAAAAGGCAAATGTAAAAACAAAAAAACAAAAAAACGACCTTCACTTTCAAATTTTCATTGTCATTTTTTTATATTTTATTGTTGCTCATATGATTTATTTTACATATAAAACTTCAGTTAAGTTTCTTGTGTTTTCTATAAGGTTTTATATTGTAATAGAATGCTGCCAGTTTATTATAAACGTGCATAACATTGTGGAGACAAACCTTTCGTGACCCTGCACGTTGCTCTTGTGACTTTCTGAATAACTTGTTTGGCTGCGCCAGTTCTCCTGAACAGAAACTGATAGGGTTAAAATGCGTTAAAAAAATAGCGAGCGTGCCAGGTGTTATTTTCAGTGTGTCACTGAGGAAACAAGGCGCTGCTGAATTTGCATTAGCAGCGATCTGATCTTTGCATTAACGCTGTGCCTTTTGTGCATTTTGCTTCCTCATTTTTTGCACAAGTCGCTTTCTCTTTGCGGAATGAGCAGTCCCATCTTGGGGCAAACGTGTGCATCATTATTATGTGACAGACACATAAATCAAGCAGTGATCCAAGTTATAGTTAGACAAGAAATGATGGCCTCCTTCTTTACATGTTAGAAAAGGCAAAATCATTTTGAAAACAGTGTCTGTTTAATAGTTTTTCAGTATTATATTCTTAAACTAATGATACTGAAAATAGAAAAGCTCGGGTGATTTGATTACATGAAAAACAGATAATTTACATGGAAAAGGGAAGTTATCACACTTTAAAATCCATAACATTAGAATTAGGGGTTTTAGAGATCAGACATCTGAGGTGTGATGGTTTCTTTGCTGTTCACGTGTGTGGTGTCGTGGTTATTGACACCTCTGAGTCTGGCCAGCAATCAAAAAAAAATCTAAATTATTGAAAATATATCTTTTACTGAAACTTAATTACAGGTGGAAGAGTACTAGTTACTTTTCTAAAGAAGATAAAAGTAAAAAAGTCGGGCATGCAGAGATAAGAGCGGTTTGCCCGGCCACAGTAACTGTAGAAATATTTGGCACAAACCCGAGGCAGCTTTCTGAAGAAACCCATGTCAGCTGTGAAGCACGGGGGTGAGAATGTGGCCCACAACAATGGCAAATTCAAAGCTGTAAAGATAACCACTCTGCAGTATTGTGGAGAAGGACCCTAGCAACCCACGCACGGCATGTTGTGATTAAATAGAACTGAAGGTGGTGACGTGGCCTTGTAGAGGAAAAAAAAGTTATTTGAGTCTCTTTGACATTGAGTGGACGGATATAAAGATATAAAACGAGCTGTGCATGCAAGAAAACCTCATAACATCTAAAGTAATATTTCACAAAACCTCATGGAGGGAATTTTAGAGATTGGTGAACAGTTATGAAAAACACCCAAGAAGAACATGTTTCAGATAAAGGTTGCAATAGTACCTTCAGACTTGTCCACACAGGAAAAATGCATCTATTCATCTATTATTAAAAAACAGACTTTGCTGAATTGAGTCAAAGTCAATTTAAAGTGTTTAACTTCCTGACACATTAGCTCACTTTTAAAATCTCTATTTGAGATGAGTCTGAATTTTCTTTTAGTATGTATTTTTATTAAAAGTAAGTATAAAATTGGTATTTAAAAGATGTCCTCGTTAAGGAAAACACAAAGTATGAAAGAGTTTACTGAGCACAAAATGCAAAGAAAGTCACTGTAAGGTCCCCAATATAAAAACACAGGACATACCCGACTTCAGAGGATACCCGGGTACACAAAAAGAGATGAACAGAAGTGAATTTGCTTTGTCTATGAAAGAAACTGCAATAACAAAAAAGAAGAAATAGTCTCTGAAATAAAAAATAAGAGGAAGAACAATCTGTTGTCATTGTGGTGTTTCAAACATATCCTTTCCAAGGTGCATTCAGTGTTTTGTTGTCTGAAATACCACCAATTTCCCCGGCTTGTACAGACATTTTCACACAAAAACAAATACGCAAAAGCAAAAACCTGCTGTTGTGTCTGTAAGATAACCATCTGTTACATCAGGGTTAACACATATATGTACATAGAGATGAATGGAATCCCTGAATCACCCAGATGAGACACACCCCCTTCAGTTGTTTTGTATGCTGGAATCAGGCTGTTTCTTTCACATGGTCTTGCACAAAGCTCGTCTACTTGTAAAAATGCTTCTGACACGGTAAACAAAATTCCACACAGGTTCCTCAAAGACAGTAAAACTGAAACTGCGTTCGTTGGCTACAGTTGCAAATCAGGTATGAACAGAGAATGGATGGCTCCTAAAAATAGAAGGAAATTCATTCCTTATCTGAAGTTAAGGACAATTTTTCCATTAACTTGCACGACAGAAACCGTCTTAGAGGGGGAAAAGATGTTTTAACAAATAGATATCTGTTTTTATATTTTTAAAAATCTATAACTTTGCTTGTTTGGTTGATTGGCTGTTTTTGGCATTAGGTCAAGTTAGCTAAGGCAGAACTTGGGAAACAGACACAAACGGCTCCTCACAAACCAACTCCACGTGGGCCTCGTTTTTCTTCATTAAAAAAAAACAAAAAACAATGAATTAATTGCATGAACTGCTGCACACTTTCATTTTTTTTAAGATACTAGAAAAGGAGTAAGCAAGGGACAGAAGATGGTTGCAGTTATATTGTTATATCCCTCTGAAGGCAGGGGAATGCAGTTGGTTCCATTTGTTTGCTTGTTTGTTTGCTTGTTTGTTTGCAGTCTAGTGTCCACAGGTTTCAAAAATATTATTTTCACATTTTGTGTGGTGACAGATACCTATAACAGCAACAGCTAATTTAATTTTGGTGAAAATTGAGTCAATGTCAAAATCAAGTTCAAGGTCAGACCAAATGTAAAAGTTGGTAAAAAAAAAAAAAAAAAGTTCACTCTAAATTTAAACTTTTATGCAAAATATTTTATGGATTGATTTCTTCAAACATCATAACAAGGTACTAAAGTTGACCTTGAAAAATTTGTTCAATAAACCATATTGATTAATTCATCACAGGAAAGGGCATCGAGAGAGCTCCACAGCACACTTTTTAATTTTAATACATCGCTACAACGTCACTACGATGCGTCTTTTACTACAATGTCACAATGCCATAACAAGCCGATGTCATCACGCTGTAATTAAAACATCATAAAACATAACGTTTTTTTTAAATAAAAAGGAATAAATAAAAACATTTTTTTAGCTGGACTCATTAAATAAAGGAGCATATAATATCACACTAATTCAGCATTACAAACAGCACAATCAGTTAAACATACAATATACAACATACACAATATAAAATAAAGTGCAGCTCGCACTCTTATACTCTTATGGTATTTTTGAGATTCATGAACATTTCTTTTTTCAGTTTTCAATCAATCATTCATCTTAGTTTTTGATATGATAATGATAATATCATAACGAGCATAAAAAATAAATAAAAAAAATTATAATGCAGAACAAAACTGACTGTCAGGAAGGTGAAAACAAACTGATGATTCAAAGTGAAAGCAATCCGCAGGGAAGTATAAAAAACATCAAACATCAACAACCCCGTCCCAATCCAGACATTCACAATTTACATTCTAAATGTTTCTCTGTGCTAATTTAGAAACAAACTCATTATGAGAGGTACTTAAATCTATTGTCTGTAGCTGCCAGCATTAGCACTTGAAGGAATGTTGATGGCAGTCTGCTGAAAAGGAAATCTGACTTCGCTGGAAAAAGACAAAAAGGAACCGAGGTGTCAGTCAGGCATTTGGCAAAAACACCAAAGTCTTCCTGGGAACCTGCGTTCCCAAGAAGCCAGAGCTGTGTGTCAAATTTCACACTGATGTTTACATCTTTTAATGTGTGTGTGAATGTGTGTGTGAATGGGTGTGTGAATGTGTGTGTGAATGTGTGTGTGAATGTGTGTGTGAATGGGTGGATGACTGGTTGCGTAAAGCGCTTTGGGGTCCTTAGGGACGAGTAAAAGCTCTATACAAATACAGGCCATTTACCTTTTTTTTTTTTTTTTTTTTTTTTTTTTTCCTTTTTTTTTTTTTTTTTTTTTTTGTGTCCCGTTTGGATCTTTACCATCAGAATTGTTGTCTTAAGGCCAAGAAAGATGCCAAGCGGATTTATTTTACCAAGTGGATCATCATGGCCTTGCCATATTGGTCCATTTGATTGACCTTTATTATAATTATGAATTTATTTTATTTTCAGTTGCTACAAACGGGACAGACATGACTGGGGGATAGGACAGGGAGAAAAAATGAAAGAAAGAGAGGGAGAGAGAGAAAACCAAAGGGGAGAAGAGACGGTGAGAAGGGGGGGAAGAGAGGAAAAAACAAACAAACAAAAAAAACAAAACACCTGGGTCACCTGTATGGAGAAAAAAAACAGAAGAGAAAGCAAACAACAAAGAGCAACATAATAAAAAAAACAGCACCATCACAATAAACTAGCTAGCAGTAGATATCAGTAGATACTAAATAATAAACGATATTGTGCAGCACGCAAGATAGACAGCGCACAATGTGCTTTGAGGCAGCAGCCAAGAAAGCTGTAGTCCGCGTCTGTGAATACCTGTGTGTACACCTGTGTGCATACCTGTGTGGATCAGCATGCTTGCATTCCAAAGGTTTCTCCATGTAACGATCTGCTAGGGAGTGTGGGGGGGGCCACAGCCATTTACCATTTTTATGAAAAGCAATGCAAATTGCAAAGTTTGACCTGTACAGGTGCGAGCAGTTGGCACAACAAACATGCTGAATGCAGACTTACAGGGCTCACTCAAGTCTAGTTGGACATTTTCAAATATCATTGTTACTATGTTTGACTGTCTATAAGTATAATATTATAGATACGTGAAATATGTGTTTTTAGCAGAGGAATTCAGTTCATTTTTACTGATTTTTTTTTTATCACAAGCTAAAGAAAGCAGAAGAATCTAAACTGAAACTAAACTACAAAAGCATCTCCTTTTACCCTCATGTCTCTGTAGTCATTTAACCGTAACACTGCAAACACTTGATCAGTTGAACTCCAGGTGTGACGCACGCACACACTCACACACACACACACACACACACACACACACACACACACACACACACACACACTCACACTCACACACACACACACACACACACACTCACACTCACACACACACACACACACACACACACACACACACACACTCACACTCACACACACACACACACACACACACACACACACACACACTGTTGACCCAAACTTTGTTTGCTAAACTAACATTAAATTAAAAACAGGCCATTCTAGTTAGGGGACAGTTGTGCTTCCTGGCACCGTGACGATAATGTAATTGAGTGAGGTTGAGCTTATGTTCTCAAACAGATGGAGCCTACCGGCTGGTTATTGTGTGCTTTCCCTCTGACAGCCTGAAATGATTCATGGAGCCGAAGAAGAGGAGTTTTTTATATATACATGAGCATGATGGGCTGTCATGGAGGCACTTTGGTCCCCAATCGTTAGATGTATGATTTTCATTTTTCCTCTTCATTGGTGTTTGACACGACATGTATAACAATGCTCGCCTAGAAATTCTCGTGACAATAGCTGAAATAGCGATGCATGTGCATAAACATGTAGCCCACCTGTCAACTACCATTACCTAACAGCAGCCACAGTGTGAGAAATGAGTGAAAGGAAAACAGGAGTTTTGAAATAACATGTCAGTGTTTCATTTCCAGAAAGTGACACAGCTGATATCCTAACCCACTGATTTGTGAAACACCTTATAGCTGATTACCCAACGAATTCCTGTAGTCAGTATTAGTGTGACATAAAGATGTTTTAAGGACAGAAAGGAAAAAAAATCTTTCTTTGATAATTATCAGCAAGTTTACAAAATGTGAGTGTCTGATTGAGCATGTGAGTCTTTTTCCTTTTTCTTCACAGATACGATGGCATTAAAAATGGAGGAAATGAGCACGGTGGGATTTTTTTTCTTCAGCGATGTGGAAATGGAAAAAAGCCCCATCAATTTTCAAAATAAAGTTTACCTGTAACACTTTGTATTTGGGTGACGGATGATTGGGATCCAGAGAAGAAGAAGAAAAGAAGAAGAAACTAGCGTGAGACAAAAAACAGTAAATGACAAACAACAAAACACAACATGGAAAAAAGTCACAGAAGTAAACTGCTCTCAGTCATCACCCTTTGAACAACATTTAGTTGGATCATCTTATATTTATTTCATTCTTCTGCTTTTATTCTGTTGTTTTAACAGACAATCTTATGATCTACTGAATTGCTTTAATATGCACTCACCAACCACTTTATTAGGTACACCTTACTACTCATTTCTTCATGGTTCAGCGAGCTGCTGGAAATACTCCTCAGAGATTTTGGTCCATATCGTTGCGACAGACACAGCTGCTGCAGATTTGTCCATGACGTGACTCTCCTGTTCCACCACATAGTGTGCTTTGTTGGATTGACATCTGGTGACTGTGGAGGCCGTCTGAGTGAACTCGCTGTCATGTTCAAGAAACCAGTTTGAGATGATTTGAGCTTTTTCATGTGGTGTGTTATCCATCAGATGATGAGTACCGTGTGGTCATAAAGTAACACTATTACACCACCACCAGCTTAAACCATTGATGCAAGTCAAGATGGATCCATGCTTTTATGTTGTTTACACCAAATGCTGACCTGATCATCTGAATGTCGCAGGAGAAATTAAGATCGACCAAGCAATCGCCAAATTTTGATGAGCCCATACTAAATAGAGTCTCAGTTCTGAGTTGTTAGCCATCGTTAGTGGTGCGCTGCGATCTTCTGCTGCTCGACGTGTCGTGTGCTCGGAGATGCTCTTCTGCATTCCTTGTTTGGAACGAGTGGTGGTTTAAGTCGCCTTCCTCGCAGCAAGCTGCCTGCTCTCTTCTGAGCTTTGGCAAAAGCGATTCGTCTTCGCCCAGAGAACTGACGCTCACTGAATATTTTCTCTGTTCACTTATTCACTTATTCGGTAACCTCTGATTGGCTGATCTGATATTTGCTTTACCCATGTTAATGAGCAGTTGAACAGGTGTTCTTAATAATCTGAGTGTCATAGTTTGCTAATTAGAGCTTCTTTAATATATTTAACTGATTACTACATTTACATTATAATGGGATTATAGGTTAGCAGCTTATTCCTGTTTTTCATATAGCTTAACGACCAAACAGGTGAGCTTCACTTATGCCGGATACCTTGTGATTAAATGAACACAAATAAATTCATGAGCTACCAGCCTGTCCCATGTGTGGTTTTTTTAACCAGTTCACCATCTTTTCAGACCGCAGTTCCCCTCTGGTACAAAGAGTGTGAAAAGTCACAGATGTTAATAATTACCTGAAGAGAGTTGTTGCTGCTGTAAACTGTCACCGTGAGCAATCACTGTGACACAAACTGGAGAATTCATTTTATATTTGCGTCTGTGCTCTAAGTATATGTCGCAACGTCTTCATTTAAAGACATTTCAAAAACATGTGATGACACAAGCTGTATGCTGTGTGCTGTAACACAGGGGGGAGGGGACAGGACATTGGGTCAGTGCTGCGCAAAATCCCCAAATTGTATCATGTTTAAAGAGTTGCTCTTGAACATCAGACTCATTTGGGTGCCCAGCCTTTGTCATCTTTAGAGGTGAGTGTCTTATTTAATACATTCTTCTTATATAGATGGGTACACATGAAAAAATGAATAAAAGGGCAGAATTAAAGTGATAAACTGGGACTTTTTATATATATAATTACATCATATATACCAACTATCATACCAGAAAAAATGACAAAAGACTTTTAAGCTATGAAACATATTTTAAGCCTCCCACTTAGGAGCTGATACAATAACCGTCGCTTATATTAAACAGATATTTCTCTGTAATCTAATTACTGAGTCACTGTATCAGTGTTTCCTAATTGTGCTGCATCTCATTTAACTTTAAGTCTTATTTTCATTGGACAGTCACGCTATGTACAATAGTACAACAAAATTGGAGTACTGAAAGCAATTTATAATAAATAAATACCACATATAGAGAATAAAATATATATAATATGTGAAAAAATAAAACGAGTTAATCAGGTCAGGTCAGGCACTTCTCTGGAGGTTATAATTTATTAAAGATGTTCTTTAAACTGTCACAGTGGTAGCTGTTTAGTTCAGCACAAGTTTGATTTAAAGCTACGAAAGGCAACTTTTGCAACCACAAATTATACCATTTTTACAAGTCAAAAAAAATGAACTTATGTCCATACACTTCCTGTGTTTGCATAGTGTTGGTAGTGCACTAATATCATTCTGTTTCCCATCTACAGCCATGTCATTTGTCTATGTCTTTGAAGACGATTTCTTTGGAAATTACTCCAATTTCAATGGGTCCAATGAATCCAGCACATTCACTCCAGATCTAGATACCTTAAAATGTGGAAACAAACCAATGGAACCTTCAGCAGCTATTATCCTATGTAAAATCCTCATAGGCATCTTCTTACTGGCTATACCAGGAAACATGCTGGTAGGATGGGTGATCAGGACCAGCCAACAAACTCTGACTCCATCAGATGTGTACCTGTTCCACCTGACCATAGCAGACGGACTGATGGCTCTGACGCTCCCGTTCTTTGCTGTAGCACTGATCCAAGGATGGATCTTTGGAGACTTCCTGTGTAAATTCCTCAACCTCGTCATGGATGCAAACTTCTACACCAGCATCATCTTCCTTGCCTGTATTAGCATCGATCGTTACCTTGTGATTGTGCACGCCAGGGAGACACTCAAGAGCCGTCAGAGGATGTGCAGCAAAATGCTCTGCACAGCGGTGTGGGCCCTCGGTTGTGCCCTCGCTCTTCCTGCTCTTTTTAATGATGTCAATAAGGCAGATGCCGAGAAGATGATTTGCTCTGTGAGCTTTGACATCGGCAGCTCCACCGTATGGCGGATCGCCACTCGGGGCTTCATTCATATTTTTGGCTTTTTGGTCCCTGCGATTGTCATGATCTCCTGCTACAGCATCACTGTTGCACGGCTGCTGCTCACTCGTGGTTTCCAGAAGCACCGAGCCATGCGGGTGATCATAACCGTGGTGATTGCATTTCTGCTCTGCTGGACACCATACCAAATAACCATCATGGTAGACATACTGCTGAGGGCTAATGTAGTACAGTTCAACTGCGCTATGAGGAGGTCGGTGAGCACAGCGGTGGATGCAACCCACTGCCTGGCTCTGCTGCACAGCTGCATCAACCCTTTCCTCTACGCCTTCGTGGGAGAGAAGTTCAGGAAGAAGATGAAACTGCTTCTTCATAGAAAGCTCAGACAGGAAAGGATGTCAGGGTCAAGGTTCAGCAGGTCAACATCTCAGACCTCAGAGGGCATTGGAACAGTTCTCTGAGCGCTGGGTGAATTTTTTTTATCTCAAGACTTCTAGAAAACAAACTGCTTTTAAATATATAAAAGAAGGAAATATTGGTCGTTTTAATTTGTCTAGTTGTCCAAAGTTTAGTTATTAGAGTAAATCCTCTCTGCACCATTTAATACATATTAATGCCACTGAATTTGCACCAAAATCATGGACTGAATAGCAAACATGGCCACCAGTCGAATCTGCGCTCCATTAAAAAAAATGCAAGAGCCATATTTTTTTTATTTGGCTCATGTAAACTATTTAAAGTCTTATGTAGGGGAATTTGGACCTGATGATGTCATCTTACAGCTGTACATATCTTTTATTTCCATTTCCTGACTTTTTTTTTTTTTTTACGTTTTTTTATTGCTTCTGTTCTTTTTTATATTGAACTTAAAAAAAACCTTAACTTACCTTTAATGTATCTAGTCTTGTTTGCCCTCACAGTTTAGATTTCAGATTTGAATGACTTCCTGCTTTTGCTTGTTTGCCAAATCATGTTGGAAACTATTTGTTTTTAAAGGTGCTGTATGAATAAAACTGTTATTACTATCATGTGCGAGCAGCTGGAAAGAGGATTAAATACATATTCAAGAAATAAAATGCAGCTTTTTATGACAACTGGTTTTTAATTGACTAACATTTTTATCTATTAGCTACTATTGTCACGCACAATCAACTAAACCAACTGCGACTTATGGTAGATTACTTATAAGGGTTTAAAATAAGATGAATAATTACAAAGTCCAGGTCTCTTTTCTCTTGCTGCAGGGCAGTGTGGATATTGTGTATTATTTAAATGTCCTTGCCCAGATTTCATATTACGTTTACGTGCTGCATTGCTGCCATCTAATGGACTCACTTTGGTAATAAGGAATTTCCTCTACCTGGATCAAGTCCATGTTCATTTTTACACACAACTGAATTCTGTGTCATTCTGTTTCAAATCAAATTAAATCTACTTGTTACAACTTGTATAAACATTTTATGGTATAAAGTTTGAACATATATAAAAAGCTTTCAAGATATATATTTTTCAAAAAGGCCCATTAAAGCACGTTGAATGTATATATACAGGGAGTGCAGAATTATTAGGCAAATGAGTATTTTGTCCACATCATCCTCTTCATGCATGTTGTCTTACTCCAAGCTGTATAGCAGGGGTGTCAAACTCAAATACACAGTGGGCCAAAATTCAAAACTGGAACAAAGTCGCGGGCTAACATTAATATTTATTGAAAAAAAAAAATCTTCCTCCAGATATAAGAATGAATCTTTTCTTATGGACTCAAACAAGTTTTGCTGAAAAACTGAATATGGAACAACCAAAGCTTAATACTAAACAATATATATATAATAGCAGTAGGCCAGCTCTAATAGTAATTTGGTATGGCTTCGTGGGCCAAATGTAATTAGGCTGTGGGCCAAATTTGGCCCGCGGGCCAGAGTTTGACACCTATGCTGTATAGGCTCGAAAGCCTACTACCAATTAAGCATACATTAGGTGATGTGCATCTCTGTAATGAGAAGGGGTGTGGTCTAATGACATCAACACCCTATATCAGGTGTGCATAATTATTAGGCAACGTCCTTTCCTTTGGCAAAATGGGTCAAAAGAAGGACTTGACAGGCTCAGAAAAGTCAAAAATAGTGAGATATCTTGCAGAGGGATGCAGCAGTCTCAAAATTGCAAAGCTTCTGAAGCGTGATCATCGAACAATCAAGCGTTTCATTCAAAATAGTCAACAGGGTCGCAAGAAGCGTGTGGAAAAACCAAGGCGCAAAATAACTGCCCATGAACTGAGGAAAGTCAAGCGTGCAGCTGCCAAGATGCCACTTGCCACCAGTTTGGCCATATTTCAGAGCTGCAACATCACTGGAGTGCCCAAAAGCACAAGGTGTGCAATACTCAGAGACATGGCCAAGGTAAGAAAGGCTGAAAGACGACCACCACTGAACAAGACACACAAGCTGAAACGTCAAGACTGGGCCAAGAAATATCTCAAGACTAGGTTTTTCTAAGGTTTTATGGACTGATGAAATGAGAGTGAGTCTTGATGGGCCAGATGGATGGGCCCGTGGCTGGATTGGTAAAGGGCAGAGAGCTCCAGTCCCACTCAGACGCCAGCAAGGTGGAGGTGGAGTACTGGTTTGGGCTGGTATCATCAAAGATGAGCTTGTGGGGCCTTTTCGGGTTGAGGATGGAGTCAAGCTCAACTCCCAGTCCTACTGCCAGTTTCTGGAAGACACCTTCTTCAAGCAGTGGTACAGGAAGAAGTCTGCATCCTTCAAGAAAAACATGATTTTCATGCAGGACAATGCTCCATCACACGCGTCCAAGTACTCCACAGCGTGGCTGGCAAGAAAGGGTATAAAAGAAGAAAAACTAATGACATGGCCTCCTTGTTCACCTGATCTGAACCCCATTGAGAACCTGTGGTCCATCATCAAATGTGAGATTTACAAGGAGGGAAAACAGTACACCTCTCTGAACAGTGTCTGGGAGGCTGTGGTTGCTGCTGCACGCAATGTTGATGGTGAACAGATCAAAACACTGACAGAATCCATGGATGGCAGGCTTTTGAGTGTCCTTGCAAAGAAAGGTGGCTATATTGGTCGCTGATTTGTTTTTGTTTTGTTTTTGAATGTCAGAAATGTGTATTTGTGAATGTGGAGATGTTATATTGGTTTCACTGGTAAAAATCAATAATTGAAATGGGTATATATTAGTTTTTTGTTAAGTTGCCTAATAATTATGCACAGTAATAGTCACCTGCACACACAGATATCCCCCTAAAATAGCTAAAACTAAAAACAAACAAAACTACTTCCAAAAACATTCAGCTTTGATATTAATGAGTTTTTTGGGTTCATTGAGAACATGGTTGTTGTTCAATAATAACATTATTCCTCAAAAATACAACTTGCCTAATAATTCTGCACTCCCTGTAGTGTATAGTATTTTTTTTTGTTTCCCAAGAGACGTTTTACTGTATTTGGAATTCGGGGGTGACTACTTATGTAAACATGCCTGGTCCATGACTGGTACAGGCGTAACTGGGACATAACAATGCCCCACTGTACCACTGATCAGTGGGCCTTGATCAGTGGTTGTTGATCACTGATCGGCAGAAGCAACAACTTCACAGCAGATGGCGATGAAGGCAAAGGAAGTTCTGCTCTCTTGTCTCAAGGGTTACCGCAGCTTCACGCGGGATACCCTTCCTGGCGAATATGAGATATAAATAAAAATGAGAAATAAATAAAAATCAGAATTAGAGACTCTTGTGCATGTATAGTACACAATCTACAATTTACGGGTTACTGTTGTATTAAAAATCCAACTCTATTGGCTTTACTAAGCGACATGGTAGAGATCAAGGCTAAGACTACTTTTCCCAGAAGTCAGAGCGAAAGAAAGAAGGCGCTGCATCTCAAAAGGAACGCACAAGGTATGCCTTGTTCCTCTTCGTATTTACCAGGATTAGAGATATGTAAACTCCGCTTCATTAATGCAAAGTCTGTCTGATGGTGTGACACCAGATAGGTCAGCTAATAGCTTCAAACACTGTCATTTATTAGTGGCAGTGAAGGCGTCACGACGGCACTGTTTTTATGCCCATGTGCTATTAGCCAGTTGGCTAGCAGCCTCAGTTCGGGGTGATTGAGCTACAAACTGAAGTCGGCACGTCTCGGTCGTTGTTCCAGCAGCACAAACAAATCTCCTAAATACAGCCAGGTCTGGCAGCTAACGTAGGAATAAGTCGAGCTAATGTGAAACACTGACATGCTAACACACTTTGCTTCCCTGTGAAGTAGTTGTGTAACTTGTTGTTCCCTAAAATTTGGAAATGAGGCTGAAGTTCAGTCAGGAGAAAGCCAGATCAATCCTGGAGTTGTGCTGATGTATCACGCTAAAATAAATAAATAAGAGGTAAGAAAATTGTTTGGTAAATTTTGCCCAAAGTTTAGCAACATTAGCATATGTTAGGGCTGTTTTTGTTGTGCATCTGCACTTTATTGTTGTCAATGTCTACGCATGGGACAGTGTGAAACGTAATTTCAATTCCTTTGTATGGCAAGTACATTTGAAGAAATTGACAAATAAAGTTTTCTATTCTATATAAATGCACAATATTTGCGAGTTTTTTAGTAAGTCAGTAAACAAGATTAGGCTAACAGTCTAATTGAAGAAAAAAAACCTCAGATTATTTTCTTAAAAACTCATTTTTTTCACTTCGGTGAAGGAGCTGCTTCAAGTTACAACAACACATGAATGTTTCTGCCGCTCATTTACATGGAGTAGGTAGCAACAGTAGCACCAGGTTACAACCAGCAAGATCCACGGTTTCCCTCGGAGTTACTCGAGTTCAGGAGCTTCTCCTTCTCAGTGAGCCTCACCTGGCGATTCTTCGAAAGAGCAACAGGGTTTGCAGCAGCACCAGACACACTTATCAACTAGAAACAGCATGCTTTTCTCATCTGTCTGTCAGTCTATCTACAGCCCTCCACTGAATAAGTGGAAGATATTTAGTGCATTAATTATAAAAAGCTTCACCGGTTGTGGTTATTTTTTTTATCCTGATGTGATTGCTTATATAGAGCTTTTATATATAAAGCTTTTAATACTAGGCTGCAGTCAAACGAGGCCACTGCACTGTTGTTGTCCTTTTCACCCACAAATTAAAACATATTGCTTTTGTCTTAATACAACAAGGAGGCAGTTTCTGCCAGATAGCTAGCTGAGCCTGGATACTACTTCTAGTAGTGCACAGCTACATATAACAGTGCAGATACAGCCGTGTAGGGGCATGCAGGGTAATATCTACGCCAGTTAGAACAAGCACTGCGGCAACACCTTGGAATATAAGGGAGCATCTTAAATTACCCTTAGCGGTATCTGTGGCTGGATTATTAGTAGTGTGTTGAGGCCATGGCTTAGGTACGACATAACCATATAAACCAGGTGTGTAAAAGATGAGGCTTGGGGCCCAAAATCGGACAGCAAAGACTCCAGTCTGGCCAGCTGGATGTCTTTGGAAAATATAAAAAAGGGTGTACATTTTGGACTTTCACCTGTATTTTCATTAATTTTACAGTTTTGCCTACTGATTGTACCTGATATAAGCTATAGTTTCTGCTTGCCTACTCAGATGTGACACTGACACAGACTAAGAACTATAGTAGATTGTTTTTGTGGTAAGATGCCTCGTAAACACAGTGTATGGTTATCGCAAAGCACATGAATGAAAAACTTAAGTAGAAAATACAAAAATTAATTATAACTTGGATTTAAACATCGTGGAAGAACTGCTTGTTTTCTTTTTTGTTTTTTTAAAAAAAGGCTTTCATGCCCCTCAGGCGTGCAAAAGTTGCACTGCCGTCACTGTTTTGGAAGGCGCAGCAGACCAGCATTGATAAGAGTTATTGATAAGTATGGAGACACACAGGTCAGGTGGATTGCAGTTCTAGGAAGTGTTTTTCAATATCTTCCGATATTCATGGAAACGCACAGAAACATTTGGTTTACTGCAACACGTGAAGAAAACTGTCAAATCGGGGGTGGGGGGGCTTTGCATGAAAATCTTGTTTGTCGCACAGATTAATAGTAAGAGTTAAAGCTAAGACCTGCTGTGTCAGAACAGACTGCGCAGCTCACATGATTGATTTTGTTTTTCAGGTGAACAATGACATTGGACTGAGCGGCTGGAAAGCTTTCTGTCTGACAATGTCAGAGAGAGGAATGGAGCAAAGGTCAACATTTTCTCTTACTCGCCAGCAGCAGCATGTAGCTTTTTAACCAGCTCGTCGGATGGTTCGTTCTCTCCAGTTCAGCCCTCTCTGACACAGAGAGGCAGAGGAGTTGAGTTTGTTTGCTTCATAAATTCCAGGTGGAAAGTCGGCAGCTTTTCTTATCGAAAAGAATCCTCGCATGCTGATTCGATAGCGTGAGGGGGGGGAAGAAAAAGTTACACGCCTGTGCAATGGTAGCAGAGGACACAGCAGGAAGTGGGGACAGATCAGATGGGGAGAAAGAGATGGATCAGAAAGCATCTGAAGACGCCGAGCGGCAGGAAGACGGGGATGTAGCGATGGCCGCCACTGCTGCAGAGTCTCCCTCTGGAGAGGATGAAGCCAGAGATCCCAGAAAGTGGAAGTGGTCTGTGATTTTCTTGTGTTTCTACGGGTTTATGTCATCCATAAAACCCGGGGAGCCCTTCATCACGCCATATCTGCTGAGCCCTGAGAAGAACTTCACCAGAGAGCAGGTGGGTGATGCACATTTCTCTGCGTAATTTGATGAAAGTTTGTGTTGACTGGTAACCTTCCCATTAGGGCTGGGCCATATCCTATCGTTCACCGTAATACCGGTATAATGTTAGGCAATGATAAGAAAATGAAATATTGCGATAAAATATGGATGAAACAGATGAACCAGAACTGGTTTGTAAAAATGCTGCAGCTTCAGTGGTGTGGAACTGGTTTAGCTTTCGTCTGTCAGATACACAACAAAGCACATTATTTGGTAGAGCATGCTAGCGGGCCGTCGTTATTACCGAACCGATTTTATGTGCACGGCGCTCGAAAATCTGTCAAAAATGTTTTAGTACGACTTTGCTAAGCTACGAAGCCGCTTGGCTTGATGGATTGTCGGAGCATTACGGCTATCGTAGTCAGGAGCCTCGTGCAATAATACGTACTGTGCTTCAACATAATATTACTGTATTGTGTGTGTATAGCCTCTTTTTAAGTTTTGTGGATATTATTCATGGTTATGCTGAGGATATGTCGGCCAGTTTCCACTGGAAATGCCTTTTGGTTAAACTGTCAGCGAGGAGTTTGCACTGTTACATGTTTATATAACTTTAATGCAGATAAAAAAAACAGCTGCTTGTTTAAGTGAAAATACATTGATGGGGTTTTTTGCACTAATAAAGTTGTGGAGTTGTACAATATTTTGCCTCACGTCAATTAAATCGTCAGTTATATCGTTATTGCAAATTTTCAAATGTATATTGTGATAAATATTTTTGGCCATATTGCCCATCAACATTACGAGAGACAAGACCTTCCAGTTACAGTCCTGCTTACAGGAGTTTTGCAGAGTTGAAAGTCACGAGCAGTCCAAAAAGTTAACCTCTGAGACTCTAACAAGCTCTGCAGTTAAGCATGTATTGCACAATAGAATTAACGAGTTCCCTGTGGGGAGTTTGCTGATCCATCTTACTGTGGTCAAAGTTCACATTCCTTCAGAGTGGGTCAGTGTAATTGCATATGTGGAGTTAGACTTGTTTGTAGAGTGGGATCACTGGAAAGTGATCACTATTCTTGTTTTCCTATTGGCCTGGCCATAAGCAAGAGGTGAGCTGCCAATGTGTCGACAGCATGTGGAAAAACACCTCCAGAGACCAGAATAGCAGGTTTACAGCAGAGCTGAACTCCGTGTAGAAATATCTGTTTACCTGTGAGGTTATTTAAGAGCTTTAGTCCATCAATTTTCCTGTTTTTGGGATTCCAGGGAACAAGCAGTTTATCTGTCATCAGTCCCGGTGAAGCTGGTATTTGTGAAACAAACATCAGTGCCAGACAGATGTCGATGCTTTAACCAGTTCCACTGTCATGAAGTCAGCTGTGATAGAAGTCAGTGAAACAGAAGGTGATTGGGGTGAATCTAGGGCTGGGCGATATGGCCTAAAATCCATATCGCGATATAATTTGAAGCACGTGCGGTAACGATATATATCGCGATATATTCTTTTCTTCTGTATAACGTGTTTTCCACACTATAAGGCGCACTTAAAATCCTTTAATTTTCCCAAAAATCGAGAGTGTGCCTTATGTATGAATCCTGGTTGTGCTTACTGACCTCGAACCGATTTTGGCGTGCAGAAATCTGTTAAATGTTTTAGTACAACTTTGGTAAGCCCCACTGCTTGATGGATGAAGAAACACAAAAGGTTTCTTTATTTTTTTCACATGACTGCACAAAGTCATGTGAAATTTCTCTTTTTCACCCCCACTGAAGCCACAGCTGTTATTCATCAGTAAAAAAAACCCCTCCCCTTTATCTTGTACACTGTTACGACTGTTACTGTGACCAACAGTGTGCATAGTTAGGATAGAGGCTGGTATTTGCAAAATACTAAAGTGATGCAGAATTGTGTTTTGCATCAAAGCTCTTCAGCAACTACTCCGGCAAAAATGCAGAACATTTGCTTGATGAGGATGGTCAGGGGATTTTGAATTATTGGTTGGCCAAAACAAGCAATATTTGCATTTGCATTCATGATCTTTGTCATATTTTAATTGTATCTTAGTTGTATCCTTACAGATGTGAAGAAGAATGCCAGCAATGTTGGTTTTTATTTACAGCTTCGTTGAACTTTCTTTAAACCTTCTTTTAAAAGTAAATAAACTGTATATTTGAAGAAAAGTTGGCACTATTTAGTAGGGGTGCAACGATATTCGTATCGATATTGAACCGTTCGATACAGTGCTTTCGGTTCGGTACGCATATGTATCGAACAATACAACATTTGTAATTTATTTTATCAACTTTCCTTCTGATGATGCTGTCTGTGTTGAGCGCTCAGTGAATCTGTGTTCGACTACTCCGCCTAGGCTGCACTGTCGAGCGCAGATCCACTGAGCGCTCAACACAGACAGCATAGTCAGAAGGAAGAGCGCAGGGCAAGCTAGCAAGACAGAAGTTAAGCTCTCCTTGCAAGATGGACCTCCCCCACTCTCATTCAGATCTGGCGTTTGGAATTATTTTGGTTTTCATGTGACGTATGACCCTTAGGGGTGGGGGAAAAAATCGATACTGTGTAGTATCGTGATATTTTGTTTGCTAATAATGTATCGATACAGGGACAGCAGAAATCGATATTTTGTTACAAAAAAGGTTTTTGTGCTCTGACTTCAGAGCACGTTGATCCTTTTTCTGAGCAAGAATCCTGACATTCCTTCACTGTCCAAATGTGTTTAACTTGTTTTTTGGCAGCAATAAACATGACAGTTTACTTATTTTAATTTAAGACATGTTTTATTTTAATTAAGTTTAAAACTTTTTTATTTAATGTAAAATTATATTTTGTTTTAATTTACTTTCAAATTCTTCAGTTGCTGAATGGGCTGCATAGTTTTCATAAATTGCATAGTTCAGAATAGCTATAATTGTACCAGATGGTTGCATTCAGTTAAGTTGGACTAGACTGTAATACAAACCATTCAGTTTGTCAACAATAAAACTGAAATGAGAGAAAGACTGAGTGTGAGACTTTGATATTAGATAAAATGAATATTGATCAAGTTTACCTTTATGTACAGAATCTGAATATCGCAAAATATTTTAAAAAATTGCAATAATGTCGTATCGTGCGTTAAGTATCGTGATAATATCGTATCGTGGGATATATGGTGATTCCCACCTCTAATGACCCTGAAGGTAAGCGAGTCATGGACTAAAGTAAAACAGTATGTTGGATGTGCCATGCAATGCTTAATTACATGGGTGGGAAATAGTGTGTTAGCGCAGTTAGCTCGTTAACGTGTTGGCCGTCTAGCCCCATGCACGGGGCGATCGGCGGTAGCTCGTTAACGGAGATTTGCCGTGTTGTGGCGTTAAGGTCATTTCAACGAGATTAACCTGAAAGCACTAGTGGGAACACAATGAATATGACTGCACATTTACGCCGACATCCTAGTGCAAAGACAAAAAAAAGCAAGCATGCTACTAACTTTAGCCGAGTCATTTAGACAGCTGTTAGCACATGATTCTCCTTATGCTGCTGAGAGTATAGCCCAGAAGAAGCGGATAGTATAGCTTTTATTTTGGAAAGAGACATTTCTCTGTAATAAACTCTCTTTTCCAAAGATGAGTAATTCCTCAATCAGATACAGGGCTCGCAATATCGCTAGCCCGACGTCCTGGGGCTAGCGATTTTTTTCAGTCGGGCTACCAAAATCTATCTCTTCCCTGCCCGTGGGGCTATTGTAGGAAGGAAAATATATGTCAATGCTTTTGCATTCTTTCAGAAATGTAGCTGGGTAATTATGTCATTGGCATCGGTGAGCCACTGTCAATATGTGACATATTGAAATCGCGTTTGAATTTGCGCTTGTTTTTTGCTTTCACTTTGCAATCATGCGAACTGTGTATAGAGAGCGACAGCACTGATTGGTGAGTGATGATAATTTGCTGCACCAATTCCTCTGACATCGTCTTATTAATCGTTAGCTTACTATGCAAACATGACAAGTGAAATCTCCCGCAGCAAGCTTAAACATGTGAGAGGTTGATCGCGCAGAGAATCGCTGAGCTTATGTGAGTCCGTGTGTAAAAGCAGCAGCATATATATTTTAGTTCTGCTGAGCCAAATAAGACAGGTCAGGGTGAAGAAGTGACAGCCAAAGAAAAGCTTACCACAAAACGGAGAAGTTATGACAAATCAGACTATAAGGCAAAAAGAAAGTGCAGCTTTATGGTTTCATGGACAAAATAATTTCTGTGGCTGCAATATGACGAGCTAAATAACCAGGGCTGCACATAAGTGGTCCGCAGGTGCGCATTCGCTGTCAAAATAAAAAACACGCACAAGGGTTAGGGTTAAATTTAAAAACTGTACTTTTGAGTTAAAATATATATTTATAATTTTAATAAATGACAAATTAAAAATGCATGAACATTTTTTTTGTATCGAAAAAATATCGAACCGTGACACCAAAGTATCGAACCGAACCGAACCGTGAATTTTGTGTATCGTTGCACCCCTACTATTTAGGGTAGAAAGTGCACTGTCAGAAAGGTTCGTGTAAGACTCAAGCTTGATTTTGCTTCTTTTCTTTTTTTTTTTCCCCCACGCCTTATTTGATTGATTTATTTCCAGGTGACCAATGAGATCACTCCAGTGCTGACGTATTCCTACATGGCTGTGCTGGTACCAGCCTTCCTGCTAACGGATCTTCTGCGTTATAAGCCGGTCCTGATCATTCAGGGCGTCAGTCAGGTGGTCATCTGGATCATCCTGCTGCTTGGCGGTACGCTGCTTCAGATGCAGTTCATGGAGTTCTTCTACGGCATCACCATGGCCTGCCGTGTCGCCTACTCCTCCTACATCTTCTCCCTGGTCAACCCGGTCCTCTACCAGCGCGTGGCAGGCTACTCGCGCTCCTCAGTCCTCTTGGGGGTTTTCACCAGCTCTATCCTGGGCCAGCTGTGCATGTCCTTGGGAAACATCACCTTCTACACCCTCAACAGTATCTCTCTGGGGTTTGTCAGCTTTGGTTTGCTGCTCTCACTGTGCCTGCCCTGGCCTAAACGCTCCTTGTTTTTCAACCGGACGAATCAGGAGGAAAAGGAACTGGTAGAAGTAGCCACCAAATCTGAACTGGACAAAATGAACCCAAAAGATGGAGGGCCATCCTTTGCTGCCCCTCCATGTCCTGCGTCAACCTGGAAGGATTCTGTGTTTATGCAGATGCTTCTGGAGGTTAGAAATGTGCTGAAGAGGCCAAACCTGAGGCTCTGGTCCCTGTGGTGGGTGTTCAACTCCACAGGGTATTACCTGGTGCTCTTCTACGTCCACATCCTGTGGAACAAAGTCTACCCTGCCACTGAGAACAAGAACGTTTACAATGGGGGAGTGGAAGCAGCTTCTACATTGCTCAGTGAGACATTTTAAAAATAGCTTTACACAAATAGTGTTATTGAAATTTAATTTGTTTTGTATCCAGCTCGGTGTTGCTGCAGCTTGCTACATTTAGATACAAAAAATGTAACAACTTGTGCAAAGTATAAACTAAATCTCAGCCATTGTCTAATTTAAAGGCTGGCAGGATGTATTTAGCTTTGCAGTGATAGCATCAAACAACTACTTAATGTAGGACACAATCTGCAGGACTTTTATTTTTTAGGAAGAAAAATCTATGATGATGACTCTGATAGACCCCCGTCTTCATGAGAGACTCGGATCGAAGCAAAAGTGTGATAGAAGATAATTGGGTGTCTTTTTTCCAGGAACCAATTTGAGAGGGTCAGGAAGAGCTGAAGAATGATGATATGTGTTGTTATTTAAGACTAAAGTAAGGACTTGTCCACACATATACAAAAGTAGCTTTTGGAGTTTTAGGCTTTTATTCAATGCAAATTCACTTTCAGATAGCTGAAAAAGGATGGTTTGGGTCCAGGCTAGATATAAAAGATTGACATAGCCAATGTAACGACACCCAGGCCTGGTGTTTTTGCTCACCACATCTAGTGTTTTTTGTAATCAGAGGGTCTAGCTGGGGAGTAGCTCACTAGCTTTGTTAGAAAGATGGTCACATCCTCAAACTTAATTACACTTGTGTATTGAGTCTGTTATGTTCTCTGTGCAAGTGGCCAGTGTTGTTACCAGCATACTGATGTGTGGGGTTCTTGGGTTGCTGTAGTTGGTGAAGTTTGTCTTTGAGTCGATCCCTTCTGTTCCAGTTTAATAGAAAAAATGGAGGCAGAAGTAGCATCAGGGAATACTCACAAGGAAACAGTGGTACTGAATGGGCCAATCAATGTGACTGTGCCGTTACTAGGGCTGGGTATCGTCACTGATTTCTAGAATCAATTCGATTCCGATTCACAAGGTCCCGAATCGATTTGATCCACGATTCGATTTGAATCGGGGAAATTTTGCCTCAGTCAGAAATATTCTAATTCTGATCACGTATCAGTACATTTCCATATTTTTACATCTATAAAAAGCAAGCTGACACTTGTGAGACTTTATCAAAGGTGTGAGCATCACAGCTGATGCCTTTGTGTCAAAGTAATTGAGGATAAAACAGAAAAACATGAAGGTGGTTTTCCTGGCCTGGGATTTTATGAAAATATTCTGCAGTAGATCAAAAACGAAAGAAAACCGTTAATCAACACATGAACATTACATGATGCTGCTGAAGTGAAGCAGCATCATGTAGCCCCCCTAGTCATTACTAGGGCTGGGGCACATTATACCGTTCACGTCATAATGTCAGCCAATGAGAAGAAAATGAAATATCGCAATAGAATATGGGTAAAATGTGCATGTGCAATACCTTTGTTTTCATATGCACATGGCAGAAAAAGCATGGCGGCGACAGAGAACGAGAAGGGCAAAAGCGGATCATTGAATGAAACCGATGAACCACAATTGTTTTTTAAAAACGTGCTACTTCAGTGATGTGCAACTGGTTTCGTTTTTGTCCGTCAGATAGCCACCAAAGCACTTTTTTTTTGTAGAATATGCAAGCGGGCCGTCCTTACTACCGTATTTTTTTGGACTATATAAGACAACCAAAAATGTGATGTCCACATATGTGGACACCAGGTCCTAGGAGGTTAATGCACATAAAAAACAGCTGCTTGTTTAAGTGAAAATAAATTGATGGGTTTTTTTGCACTAATAATGTTGTGGAGTATTTTGTCTCGCATCAGTTATATCGTTATCCCAAATTTTAAAATATATATCGTGATAAATATTTTTGGCCGTATTGCCCTGTCCTAGAATTACATTTCTGGGGTGATGCATCAGTCCTCCCCCAGAGCCATGTTCTGTTGGAAGGTTTTTCTCCTGTTAAAAGGGAGTTTTTCATCTGCAACACCTTAAAGGCCGGTCCGTGAAAATATTGTCGGGCATGAACCGGTCCGTGTCGCGAAAAAGGTTGGAGACCGCTGATATAAAGTGCCCTGAGGTGACTGTTGTTGGGATTTGGTGCCAATATAATAAATACAGTTGAATTGAGCTGTAACCACTTGAAAGCATGCTCTAAAGTTGGGCTTTTAAATATGGGAGTCTGTGGGGACAAACCTCAAGTTTTAAGACCATTAGAGGATCTGTAGTTCTTGGAAATTAGAAGGGTGACAATGATTGACTTAGGATATCATCTATCAGTGCTTTTGATTGGGTCATATTGTTGGCTGCTGGCTGAAAATACTTGACAGTATTGAGTATTATCATTATTATTATTACAGGGAAACACAGATTCAAGTCTGCTTTCTTTTGAATCTTTTTTTGGGCAAAATCAGATGAAATGAACTGTTGCATTTCTACCTATGATTCTGATGATTAGCTTTTTGAAATGATCTTTTAAATAATGTTTGTAAAAAAAAGTATAGGCTCAAAATGGTTTTCTAAAAGTGTAGTCCTGAAACTGACGTGTGTGTTAACATAAACAGAAGAGCAACTGGTGCCTGCAGTAAAGGGTGCGCTCAGCTGTTTGGAAGAAGCTTAATAATTGATTGGCCAGCCCTACTCTGTGAGGGGATCGCGTCAGCTTTAGACGGCAATAATTGCACTTTAAACAGTTGTAAAGATTAAAGGTAGCAGCTTCGATAATCTGGATGTCATGTGTAAGTAATGAGGTTTGATGACAAACGTCTGATAATTGAACAGTGATTAGGAGACTTCTGTGCTGCTGCTGATATTTTTATGACAAGAACAGACTAACTTATGTCCAATATGAATAACTTTCATTTTATTGGTGACAGTAGCGCTTAGCCGACTGCTTACTCAGTCCCTCTCTACAGATTACTTGCTCTGTGCTTTAACTTAATCAGTTTAAAGACTATAACCTGTTTATTTTTCTGTAGGTGCTATAGCGTCCTTTACAGCAGGCTTTGTCAAAATTCGGTGGAACATCTGGTCAGAGCTGGTCATTGGTATCATCACAGTGGTGCAGGCCGGTCTGCTGCTGCTTATGAGAACCACAGACGACATCTGGGTCTGCTATGTTTGTTATGTACTCTTCCGAAGCTTCTACCAGTTTCTGGTGCCTATTGCCACGTAAGTGCCAAAAACAATGTATTATTTAAGATGCATCTGCTTATGATGATCTTAGTTGTAACTATGCTGGATTAAAGTTAAGTGCTATAGGAATGTGGCCAAAACTGTGGTGCTTATTATTGGAAGATTTAGGCCAGAAATATTTGGGGGGAAAAGGATCAGAAGCTAAACCACAGCTGCCAATATCAACTGCCACGAGAAACTTCACTCTGAAACTACTTTTTTCTTCTTCTTTTTTTCAGTCTTTGCTCAAGCAGAATGAAGGATAACGATCTATTATAATGACATAAGCTGACATGTTTTGTGCTGTTGATCGTACAGAATAGGTCCTCTGGTGTACATTTTTTGTTGATGATTTATACCAAGTGATAACAGCATAATAATGAAGAAAATAAATGTAGCCCTCAGCTAAACTCGTAATGAAAACGTTAATGAGATAACACAGCGTTCGATCTGATAAGCCTCAGTACGTTGTGTCTGTCTACACTAGTATTTTATTGCTTTAACTTCATGTAATTTCAAATAACCTAAATACATCTACAGTGAGTAAGAACATACAGCGTATCATACATTTATACAAGACAGTTGCTCATGCTGGATGTTATTGTCTTGCCAGTTTCCAGATTGCATCGTCACTCACCAAGGAGCTCTGCGCGCTTGTGTTTGGTATCAACACCTTCTTTGGGACAGTGCTGAAGACCATTATCAGCCTGATCTTTACTGATAAGAGGGGCCTGGCCTTGGACGTGCACTCTCAGGTAAAACAGTCAAACAGCAGGGATGTTTCACACCAGTTGGATTTGAGAGTCCACATGCAGTAGTATGACTGGAGTTACAGTTGTCAGACGTTTCGTGCTAATGGTGAATGTATGTAAAGTCCTGATAATTTTGGTCTATTAATATTCTTTTTAACTTAATGACTTTAAAAAAACAAGAATTGGGTGCACACGTTGGAATTTATTTTAAATTTTCTCTAATCCACAAAGGATGAAAAGTGTACGTACAGATTTCAGAAATATACATACACCCCCAATAATATTAGATTACATTTTAAATGTCTCTTAGTAAGTTGCACCTTGACCAGAGGTAGCTTTCAGTAAGCTGATCGCTCTTCTTGGCAGACTTGATATAGTTCAGTTAAACTAGTTGGTTTCCTGGAATGGGCGCAGCTTTTAAGTATAGTCTACAGATTTCTTTTCAGTAAGGTCGAGGTCGGGGCTTCGGGATCGTCATTCCAGGAGCTTAATGTTAGGCTGCTTTATCCATTCCAAAACCAGTTTTAATGTGTTTGGGATCATTGTTCTGGTAGAACACCCAACACTGACCAAGTTTCAACCACCTAGCTGTTGATCTGAGGTGAAGTTGAAGAGTTTGGAAGTAGTCCTTCATTATTCCATCCAATTTGTGCAATGTTCCAGTGCCACCGACAGCAAAACAGCCCCAGAGCATAATGCTACCACTACCATGCTTGACAGCTCATACACGACTCTTAGGTTTTGAAGCCTCGCCTTTACTCCTCCAAACATACCTCTTGCCATTGTGGTCAAAGACCTTTGCAAAGTGGTGAAAAATTAGAATAACTCGTGGTTACATGCAGTTGGAATCTGCAGTTGTTTAGAAATGACTCCAAGAGACCTCCCCAAATTGTGTAACTTGACAGTTCTCCCAAGTTGTTTACGGAGTTCATTGTCAAACAAATGCTGCTTATGCTGCATAGATAAACTCCCAGTTATAGTAAATCATGATCATTAATGAGAAGTTGGTAGGTAGCCATGTGAAATTAAGACATTGTAGAAACTTCAACACTTTATTAAAATATTCAAGTGAGGGTATGTCTATATCTGAGTCTGTATGTATAATTTCGACCCTCTGTGGGTTAGAGAAAGTCTAAAATAAATTCAAACGTGTTTTCTGAAGATGTATGCTGCACAATCACTCCACCCTGGAAAAGGTTCAATGAAAAGCTCAAAATTATCATGACATTCATGCTCATGATGAGTTTTTGTAAACTTCTTACCACAACTGTATCCCTAATGTGTTCTATTGGTGTAGTTTTATGTTGTGCGTCAGGGCTGTCAAACTCAAATACACAGTGGGTCAAAATTCAGAACTGGATCAAAGTCGCGGGCTAACGTTAATATTCATGGAAAGAAATCTTCCTCCAAATATAACAAGGAATCTTTTCTTATGGACTCAAACAGTATGGAACAAGCAAAGCTTAATACTAAACAATATATTTAACTTGTATAAACGTATATATAACTTAATATTGCACACATGCAAAATCAAAGTTCCAATTAAATAACACATCAGTGGAATTCATTTCTTAAATAAAAACTGTATTTGCAGCCTTCTGAATTAAATGTTATCATTCATCATATTTTCATCATATTCTCCCACCTGCTCCTGTTTTTATTCTTTTAGCCATTTTGGGCTCGGTAGCATGGCAGTATTTGCATGGTTGCTATGACTATTGTCAGAGGAGAGGGAGCTAATGAGTCCTGTTGTGACTGATGCACCAAAACACCAACAGAGCATTCTGGGAATTGTAGTATTAGCAGTACATGACCTGTGTAATAGCAGCAGGCCAGCTCTAATAGTTTTGTATGGCTTCACGGGCCAAATGTAATTAGGCTGCGGGCCAGAGTTTGACAGCTGTGTTGTACGTTAAAACATCTGGACAGCTCCCTCAGTTGTATGTGGAAGAACCATACACATCCATGGGTGTAACCCACATGCTCAACTCTGCTGCTCAACCCACAGTGTAATCAACCAAGCAAAGATTTCCTTGCTTTTGGGGAAACTTGTTAGGAGACTCGTTTCTGCTCCCTCCTGACAGCTGTCAGTGGCCATATTTCCAAACCATTATTTTGCCATTTAACAGGTTCTTTACTTCATTATCGTATTCAAATGAGAATAGTGTTGTTGTTGTTTTGCCAGTTTAGTGGAAATTGGATTAAAATTTTGTTTGGGCTGGGATCTCATGAGGTGCAGGATAAAAAGCCTCATCCATTGCACATCTCTCTTACAGTTTCTGGTGTACTTCTTTTACTTCACTCTTCTTACTGTCGTCTACTTTGCCTGCGCTGCTGTGGTCATCTGCCGTCACTACCGAAACGAGCGGAGGGGAGGAGTAACCGGGGACCAGCCCACGCCCACGGAGCTCAGCCCTGTGGTGACAAGCAAGGAGCTAGAAACTTTGTCTAATGGCAAAAGTGCCTAACCCTAAACACAAGAGGAGAAACGTGTAGTTCCATAACATTGTTAGACCAGTTTTACTAATAAGCTCGTGAGAGTCACTGAGATCAGTGTTTTAGCCCCTTCATACACTCAGGTGGGTTCAGTGATGCCTCTGAGCCTTAATCAGAAGTGCCTCATGTGCAGCGACTCCAAGAGTGCAGCAGCTTGTGTCTGATGTCTGAGGAGAGACTTTCTAGAGTAATTTGCTTTTAAAAAAGTCACTTTGGTGTTTTTAGACATTGCTAAAGCAGCCTGGGACCTTTAATATCACAACCAAGATTTCTTAGAAAACACGAAACAACCTTGTGACATGCTGGAGTGATTCTTTTCTGTAGTCAAGGCTCACGAGACACGACCACACTTGTTTTTAACAAAACACTCCTATTGTACTTTGTTACAATTACTGTGTTAGTGGCATTTTTAAAGAACACGTGAGTATGAATGCACCTTAGTTATTGATGATGATTATCACAGTCTGACATCAGTGTTATGGGATCGGTAAGATCTTCACTGCCGATCATTTCAAGCAGCACACTGCAGATTTTGTGCAGTGTACTCTGCTCAATGCAATGTCGTCTGGTGTCTGTTTGTATTGCAGGAGCAGCACCACAGACGATTGCAATAATCTTCATTTGATACAATCATTTCTTTTTCTTTTTTTAGGACTAATTAACATTTATACACATCTTTACAGAAAATTAAAACCTGTTCTCAATTTCAGTACCTCAGTCAACTGGAGCTGCTCGTGAGTTTGTCGATAAGTTCAGTAAACAACAAACCAAGTAAAATTTGTAAAACCTGATTTTATTTATTTTTGGTCAATGAATGGCTGTTTTTCTTTCTTTGCTTGTGTTTAACATTTAAACATGCTGGGTCAGTGCTGTAGAGCAGTGGCTCTCAAAGCTGGGTCTGTGATTCTTTGGAAAAGCAACATGTCAAGCTTTCTACTTCCACACTTAGTAACTTTGGCTCAATAGAAGAGCGTGTTACATATCAGAAGATTTAAACATTAATAGGAAACTTAATGAGGGGATTCCTTTGAAAGGCTCTCCCCTCTAAATGGCCACTGACCCCAGAGAATTTCAGAGCCCCTGCTCCGGAGAACACTAGAGCCAACAGGAAGTGCAGCGGAAATGTTAAGTAGGTTTTAAAATGACTTTGCTTGATCACTTAAACAGAAGATTGAGTTATTTCTTACAGCAGATGCAATGGTAGTTTGTGTTTACTGCATTGAGTATTCAGTGGGATGATACATTTACTGTATAGATTTGTTCTCTGGCTTCAGTTCAGTGTTAAGTGCATTTTCACTTGTGTTGTAAAATCAGGAGTATCTGCGCTGCCGTTGTGTCGTTTTAGTATTTGAAGGCAGAATTTTGTGATTGACATCACTGCTGAAAAATGACTATGAACATGTCTGAGTGCTGTAACAAGGAAATGAGATGTTTGTTTTTTATTCACAAATAAATTACTGAGTGGATAAAAACATGCTGCCTCTGTCTTTTTTTGAGTGCAGTAAACCACATTTACAATTTGACACCATGTGACAGAGCTTTAGTGTCTTTAGTGTTTAGTGTGTTTTTTTTAAAACCTCTTGTTTTATTGTCACAACAATCGCTTGCTCGGATCAGCTGGGGCTAAGTTTGGGCTTTCAAAGCTGTTGCCAACAAGCAAGATGCAGCATTTCCTCTGGTGGACAAACTTTACAACGTCAACACTGACTATGATTGAAAGGCATTTCTCCTCTTTCTACTTTAAAAACGTTCATTTATCTGACATTGCAAATGCTGATACCGATATCATTAAATACAATAGCCAATATATCAGTCTGACTCTAATTTATAACTTTTTTGGAGCTAAGATTCGGTTGAGACCGAGCCACTCGGTGGGCAGGAAAGGTGATGGGAAAGCCGAGGGATGCATTTATCAAACGGGGCATAGCAGCGTTATCTCTGTGACACTATCCTCCTGTGTACGTCTGCAGCAAAAATATAAAATGTAGATGCAACTCAAGAAAATCTCTGTACTGATATGGGTTGATATTTTGTTGATTTTAAGCATTTAAATAGCCGATATTCTTGTAACCAAATTTGCAGATATGAATACAGTCGAGTGTTCAGTGTTAGTTGCTTCTAGTTACACTGTGTTAAATGACCAGATATACAGATGTTTGCTCAGCTGCAGTTGCTGCTCACAGCGTGATCACACAGAGCTCTTTGATTCTTATTTATTTTTTGTACATTTCTTAGCAGGAGGCCACTTATTAACTGGACTGTTTGTGCAGCTGGTGTGATGATCCTCCGGTGTGATGAATGTTTAGCCTGAGAATCTGCACATCACCTGGTTTCTGCTTCTCTAAAAGTACAAAATAAATTCTGAAATAAATAATGTTGAAAAGTACACACTGAATCCCCCTTTTTCAAGTGATTATAACACAGTGGATTGTTACTGTAATATGAGTAAACAGGCCCAGATTCACATTTTTTGTGTTACCTTTGTACTAAATTCATTGTCCTGTTGATGTTTAAAGGAAAGACTGATATTGTAAGAACACCTGGGGACAGATGGTCTCAGTAAATCTGCTTTAAGGAGTAAAACATAATCTGGAGCCTCAGGTGATGTTTCTTGGCCTGCTCGCAAAGAAAAATCCTTCTTTTGGAAATATGTATTCATGCGCCATAGTTTTCACATTTCTTTTACATAGTTACCTTATGTGACACATTTGTGGTTAATTGGGTGAGTAGTTTTCATAGTCTTCGTGTGCTTTTCTTATCTGGTTCATTTATTGTGTCTATGGACACTACGTTATACACTACGGAGAGTTTACACTGTACAGCACCGTGCTTCAGATGTGCTGTATTAGTAAAATATGGAGATCGAAGGCACCCTGACTTCAATCATCTGGTGAAAATCTTCTCTCAAAAAAGTTTGTGGATTTATTTATGTTTATTTATTGATGGCCGGATCATGATTCCTCATAACTGAATGAAGTGGTTTCCACATGTAACCGGCTGCTGTTTCCCATTAAATAAAAGCTTAATCAGAAGCTACAAGATGAATTATGTTCCTGTATTAATGAGACCATGTACGTTATTCTCTTGCATTTTTAACAAGGCATCCTGGTTATTCTACAAAGAAACTAGCAAACCGCTGTCATCGGTCAGACTGCACTGATTTGCTGCCCTCAAGTGATGCGTTTTTTTTTTAGCAACACAAATTTTGAATTATTACCTTTACCAATAAACTCAGTGATTACTCTGTTTGTGTGTCTTTAAGTACAATTACAACAAAAGCTTATGGATAGCTTTGCGTGAGCAGCAGTGGAAGATGGAGACATTTGCACGTTTCACAAATAATCATCAAAGACAAAAAAATAGAATCATCATTACCTTGATACTATGAAGAAAATATAAAGTGATCTACATCCACGTGTCCTTTTGGACCCAGTGATTGCATCGTATAGAGGAAATAATCAGTATTGTGTACAGACTGTTTTTGTTAAAGTGAAAACTGGTAAAAAAAAAAAAGGTTTTTATTAAACATAGCTCATAAAGACACATATATTTACATTATTTGCATCCTCACACACTGCAGCTTATACTTGACTTCCAGTTAGTTTGTGCCTGACAAAAGTCTGACGCTACAGCTACAGTACATCCTCCGCACACACAGTAGGTTTGAAAGAGACAAAACATTGTTACAAACAGAATTAAAGTTCAGTGAAACACAGAAGATGAGCTAAATACGATCCACGGTCAAAGAAGGATTAATAGAAATAATAAGACATGTAAATAGAAAACCTGCAACTTCATCCAGGCTTCAATTTTATTAGTAGCGCACACATGCGTGAACTGTACAAAGCACTGACTGTTGTTTGACCCTGCGGCCCAAACCAAACAATGGCGTTCCTTTCCCCTCCACACACACTGTCAGTTTAAGGTCCTCCTCACCTCGAATCACAGATCATCCCCCAGCGTTCCTCTTTAACGTGGTTGATGTGTCATTTGGTGTCAGGTATGCAGTCAATCACAGGAAATGGCACTTTGCTGAGTTTCCTACTATTGTTTAAATCTTTACCTCTTTGGAAACTCCTGGAACGAACCTCATGAAGATGTGAGATCTGCTTCAAGCCTGAAAACCTTTATGACTCCTGTTATATCTCATGTATGTGTTATTGTAGGGTCTGCTTTACAATACAACGCCCCTTAAGGTGACTGTTGTTGTGATTTGGTGCTGTATAAACAAAGTTAAATTGAATTTTTAAGCTTTTTGGGGCAAGTTAAGTTTTTACATCTAACTACATCTATAGTGTTTTAAACAGTAAAAGGAAAAGAAAGAGTTTATCTTCACTGCAACGATGCAGTGCAGAAGATGACCAAAGCTGATTCTTGATCAATATCCGATTATGGTTTCTGTTCGGTTCTTTGCATCAAAAACAATCAGAAAACAGCTTTAACTTCTTACAGTAGCCAAGGTCACATGACTTGTTTGCTTAGGTTTCTGCACAGGTACAAAACTGTTTAAGTGCATTTGTGTTGTTTGGATCCCACTGCTGCTCAACTTCCACGCCACGTCTGCACTTCCTGATTTTCTGAATCTAATTTTAGAAATCTTTCAGGTCATCTCAGTTCCCACCTGGCTGATATATGATATGATAATTGTCTCCTCTTGCAGAACAACAGCAATTTTCTGTAACCTGTACATTATTTATAAATAGTTTAACAGCGGTAAAGTATTTATATGATAAAAAATGATTTTTTTTTTACTGTACAATCAAAAATACTTCTACTCCTAAAAGTTTTAAAAAAAAAAAACAGAGCTGGAAATAGACTTAATACTGTATGTCCTTGTTAACATTTTCTCTCAGATAGATTTACTGCTGTCAGTGGACAGAAGCTTAACTAGTTTGAAAGCGTCTCACCTTGAGCCTTTTTATGCTTTTGACGAGCAGAGGCGCCGTTATCCCCACAAGCTTCTCCTGTTGTTTCAATGACAGCTTTTTGATACCATGAAAAAACAGGAAAGAAAAAGTAAGAATCCCAACGTGGCTGAAACGTACTCCGGTGGAAAAACTCCCATAAAGAATGATGAGATTAACAGAAAACACCGCACAGTACTGTGGACATTGTGAGACCCCTTCAGATGCTGTAAAAGATGACAGCAGCAGTAAGTGGTTTTTCAGAGTTGATGACGTGCAGCATCAAGGAGTTTGAAACGAATGCTTTGAAAGGAATGCACACTTTCCACATCATTGATGCTGCCCCAATCCATTTGTCAATCTCATGCTCCACTCTCCCCATATTCGTGAAAAAGACCCCAAAATACTTGAACTACACCATCTGGGGTAGTGACTTGTCCTGGACCCGGACTGGGTACGTCAACCTTTTCCGGCTGAGAATCATGGTCTTGGCCTTGGATGTCCTTTCATTCCCCCGCTTCACATTGGCGAACAGTGCACTGCTTCAGTGCAAGTAGGAGCCCACCACTCGATGAAGCCAACAGAAACACTGCAAAAAGCAAAGATAAAATCCTAAGGCCACCAAAGTGGAAACCATCCACCACCGGGACACGCCTGTTCTGTACAAAAAAACCCAACCAAACTGTACAGAATAGGCCTTTTCTGATTATTGTCTTCTCAAAGTCCACAAAACAAGTAGACCGCTTGTGCAAACTCCCATGCACTCTGGAATATCCTTGCGGGGATAAACAGCTGATCCAGTGTTGAAAACCGCATTGTTGCTCCTGTGTCTAAGATTCAGATGGGCTCTGCTCTCTGGCAGACTTTCCTGAAGACGCTGATGAGTGCGATCCCCTTATAGTTCTAGAATACCCTCTGGTCCCCCTTCTTAAACCAGGAAACGCCAATCCAGCCTGCAAGTTAAGGGACACCGCCCCGGAGCTCCTCACAACGTTGCACAGATACGTCAACTAACACACCCTACAACATTCAGAGCCTTAAGGAACAAATATCCACCCCGGGGACTGTCCACCATCTTGTTCTGGGATTACCGCCACAAGAAGAACAAGTGAGTAGTTCCATTATGTCCCAAACATCCAGAACTGGGTCGACCCAAAACAATCAACTCACTGAACTCAGTTTTCTTCTTTTTGTCTGTAGGAATGATTAATAAAAAAACAAAATGTATAAATGTTTTGCATAAACAGGTTGTGCTTAGAACAATTTTTGGAGACATTCCTAACCACTGGAAGATGGAGGCATCTGCGCATTTCACAAATGAACATCAAAGACAAAAAACTCCCTGAATCACAATCACGTTGATGCTGTGAAGAACATAAACTAACCCAGATCCACATCACCTTTTGGATTCAGAGATTTATTTCTTGCATGGTATAGAGGAAATGATCAGAACTGCCAGAAGTGTACAGAGTGATGCATACATGTAAACACTGCAACCTGCATTTTTGTAGGTTTTATTAAACATAGTTCATAAAAACAACACATATATATTTACATTATTTGAGTCCTCAGACACTGAACCACAATAAATACAAATCCAAGGGAATAAAAACAAATATTAGTGCTTGTTGTATGAAGCAATGTGGAAACTTTAGTGTATCTGGAGATTGCTAAAGACCGATGGCAGCAGCACTGCAGCTCATACCTGACTTTCAGCTCGCTACTTGTGCCTGACAAAAGTCTAACGCTACAGCTACAGAACATCCTCTGCACACACAGTAGGTTGGAATGAGACAAAAACGGTTACAAAAATAATGCACTGTAACAGAGAAGACAAGCCAAATAAGATCTATGTTCGAAGATGAATTAATAGAAATAATAAGACACGTAAATAAAAAACCTGCAACTTTGTCCAAGCTTCAATTTTGCCAGAAGCGCACACATATGCATTAACTGTACAAAGCACTGACTGTTGTTTGACCCTGCGGCCCAAACCAAACAATGGCGTCCCTTTTGCCGCCAGAAGCTGCCAGTTTAACATCCTCCCCTCCACACTGCGAGGCTGCACCACACCTGGCTCTTATTATAAATCATCCCCCAGCGTACCTCTTTAACGTGGTCGACGTGCCATTCGGTGTCAGGTATGCAGTCAATCACAGGAAATGGCACTTTGCTGAGTTTCCTGCTATTGTTTAAAATTTTTTTTGCCTCTATGGAAAATCTTGGAGATCTGCTTTAAGCTCGACTCCTGTCACATCTCATTCAAGTTACCTTTTTACATCTAACTACATCTGTAGTGTTTTTAATAGTAAAAGCTAGTAATTAAAATACTTCAGCAGCTTTAAGCAGGACAGAAAACAAAAGAATACTTTCATGTCAGATTAAACATCGGATTAAAGTGAACATGAAACACTACATTTATAAAGGCTGATTTACACTGTGGAGCCCTACTCTAATCTGTCATCCTGAAACGTCAGATCAGCCCCACCAACTGTGACGTAACAATCCAAGATGGCGGAAGTGAATGTAAACAGCAGTAAAAACGTAAAACTTATAATCTGGACTGCCACTGCTGTGATTTCACAGATGAATCCTATAATCATACTCACAGCACTGAACAGGCTCTATCCACGAAGGGGCCACAGCTGTGTTCTTAAGCACCCCCCCCCCCCGAATGGTTGCATCCTGCTAAGAATCAAAATGAACCCAGTTTCTCTGGTTTTCCCAAATTTCCTACTGGAATGCAAGATTGCTGAGGTAACTGGAAAGTGGCTTTAGTATATGTGAACTACCGAGTGACAGAACTGTTTTACAACAACAGTTACAAATATAACTATTTTTCTTACCAATGCACATGGAAATCCTGACGTCCATCAGCATGTTCACAGAGGAAAAAGTCTCCACGTTACGCTCTCCTTCACTTATATTAGGGTTTTGATTTTCCCCACTTCTAGTATGAAGCAATGCACTGACATCATCATCTCACTCACTCCAACGAGTGCAGCAACTTTCCCTCTGATGTTCCTGTTCTACACATCACTCTGTTCCCCCTGCAGAATCTCAGGATTCCTGATGTGTTTGAGATGGGCATGTAGTAACTTATGTTGTAAACTGGTTGGGCGTGTTTGAGGAAAGAAAGACTGTTTTACTGCATAAAACAACGCTGATCACATCCTCTGAACATCTGCTCTGCCAGCTGATTGTGTGCCGTGTGTCTGCATCCAACCAAAGGAGGAAAAATCAAAGACAACGGGGACAGTGTCAGACTGAAGCTTCTCGTCCTTGTAAATCACTAGTCCACCTAACTCCAACAAGCTCTGCTCATTTATAAAGTGCTCTACAAACCCGAACAATACGGCTAACTGGTGGAGTCCCATATTTCAGTGCAGCTAGCCAATAATGAACGACCACTTAGTGCTGAAGAGACAGAGAGTGAAAGGGGACAATACATCCTTGGTACTTTAGCATAAAACTCACTGCAGCTGTCACTAGTTAGCAACATAAACTAATGTAAGTCTATTAGCACCAACCAACCAACCACATAACATCACTTTCCATACTGGCACAAGATGGCACTAAAAACCTTACACACACATTATTATTAAATCCAGCTTCATAGCCATTTTTTAAGAGTGGGACTCGATGCTGTAAATCAGCCTTTATACATGTAGCACTTCCTGTCCGCTTTAAATGTGTTCACAGTAACAATGCAGGGTACACGAAGAACAAAGCGGAGTCTTCTTCTGATGGAAATGACTTCAAAATATTACATGATTCATTCATTTCAAGTCTCTAGACAAATTAAAACAACAACCAAGTAAAACTCGTTTTACTGGTGTGTGGTTTGGAGCCTGCCCCGGTGAACGTCCATTGTACGTCTGCACTTCTTGACATTCTTAAAGATTTTCAGTTTCTGTTTGGATCTTTCAGATCATCTCAGTTTCCGCCTGACCCGTCCTTACTTGATGTTTAGCCGTTGTTCATTGGCGTCTCCTCTGACAGATTTCAAAAAGAAGACAAAGAAGAAAAAAGTTACACACAGCTGTTAAAAACCTGAAGGCCTTATAAATATGGCCAACGTTTTAAATTAAATTAAACGCCGATTCAGGTGCCCCGCAACTCTCAGCTCTGTATCATGTGACTAAACCATACATTTGTGAGAGGAGGACGAAAAGATGAAAGGTGGCTCACATGGAGCAGAAAAGGAAGTGAGAAAGGAAACGAACTGAGGGACAGTATATGATGAATAAGTATTTTTAAAGCTGTGAGTCAGTCGAAGCAGCTTCCACAGAGTCCAAGATCAAACCACAGAGCTGGAGATATGCTAAACCCAGAGCGATTTACTGCTGTTTAAGTAGTTTGAGACAGTTTTACCTTCAGTTTGTTCATCGTTTCGTTGTTGAGCAGTGGTGCCGTTAGCAGCAGGAGCTCCTGTTATTTTAATGACAGAAATATACACATCAGCTTTTTAATCCCACACAAAGCCCCACTGTGAACATAAAAAATACAATTTTGGACTGAAACTTACTCTGATGTTCATCACTCCTCCAGAAATCTGAAGTGGATGAAAAACCCCAAAAACAAAACATAAAGAACAATGACATTAACAAGAAACAGCACACAGAAGAACCACGGGTGTTTCTGAGTTCTACTTTCTAATAGACAGTGATTTAAAAAAAAAGGACTATAATTGATTTGTTACTGACCTCCTTCCCACGGCATGGACTCTGCAGAGAGAATTACAGCACAGGACAGTTAAAGACACCAGTTTTTGTTTTATTGTTCGTGGTCATCACTGAGCTGCCAACACTTTGATATTTATATCATAAAAAAGGACAATATTTTCTTTACGATGCTGTTATTATGCTGCATTTCACTGCCTGATCAGAGAATCTGATTTTGAACTAAAAATACATCCACGTTGACTAAAACGCTGCAGCATTTCTTGAAGCCAGTCAGTTCTGTTAAAGCTTCAGCTGTGATGGTTTCAACATTAGAGCTGAAACTGAGGAGAAATGCTCCTTCAGTCACGTTCTGAGATCATTTATGTACAACACAAACTGTTTGCACGTCTCTCCATGTTGTTCGTGTTACCAAGATCCACCACGGGCACGTGGTTTGTAAAACTAACGCTCCAGTCTAAAGATGAATCACATGTGATGTATTCTTAAACTGACTGAAAATATCAGATAGTATTCACAACTAATTCACCATTTTAAAATAGAGAGTAACTGACAAAGCAAATCAAGTAAATGTTTACTTTTCAGCTTCAGATTTGTTTAGGAAGCACTTTGTTTTAGACTTCTTACCTTTTTCAAAAAACCACATTCCTGGAAGAAATCAAAAGAAAATGACAACATTAGATTAGTGATCCACCAGAAATGAAACTCAAATACAACCTCAAATAGACTTAAACGAAAAACCCTTATTCTGAAAGATCTGGGACAAACCCTACACTCACTAGCGACTTAATTTGTTACTCGCTAATATCGGGTTGAATCCCCTTTTGCCAAATCAATCACCAGCAAATGTGAGCCCCTCTTTAAAATCAGAGGTTTTGACGGTGTGTCGGTCTGGAGCATTCAGGTGTCTTCCACCTGAACAAATTCACTCCAGTCAGACGTGAAATTCCAAAAAACCCAAGAGCTACATCTCAGACTCTACTGGTCTCAATTAGCAAAACACTGAACGCGTGTGTGTTGTTTGTATGAAAGTGTCTTCATTCTAAATGAACATGGCAGCGTGGATTAGGTTTGTAAAACTGCATCTGAATAAACCACAAGACATCAGAAAAATATACTTTGGATGGTTGGACTGAAGTGGACATGTTCGGCCATTGAGCACAGCACCACATTTGGTGAAAATTAATCAAAGCAGATCAGCACACAAACCTCAACTATCATCGCGATAGTGGAAGAGTGATGGTTTGAGTTGGTTTCGTAGCCACATGATCTGGGCGCCTTGTGGTTATTGAGTCGACAATGAACTCCTCTGTATACCAAAGTATTCTAGAGTCAAATGTGAGGCCATCTGTTGCCTTCAAAACTGTCTGAAAATTTTAATGGCACAAATTCAACAAGTTGCTGGAAACATTCAAGCATAATTTGGTTGTGAGAGGTTATTTGACTTGCTGTTATCTTCAGCTGGAAGCAGTCTGAGCACTGACAACAATGAGACATTTAGACCCATAGAGCTCTGAAAACTTGAAAATCCAAGTAGATTACCAGCTTGTGAAAGACTCATCTGGCACCAATAACCACATCAAAGTCACTTTAGTCACCTTTCTTTCTCATTCAGCAGCCACCTTTGCCATATGTGTATATATAACGAGCAGCTGAGGAGGTGACCATGTGTATATGCTTTGTTTAAGCTCGATGCCAGCAATGCGTTTAAATAAATTACTACAGAGCATCTTTCCTAACATGTTGCATTAGCTTGTCTTTTAACAGCAAGCTGTAAGCATTAGCAAGCTGAGGGGACTGTTGTAGTTTTGAATTACATTGAGGTTCATTTCATGGTCAAGGTCATTTTTTAAAATGTTCTGCTGGCATCTGAGTAGGGATGGGTACCGGTATCCGGTGCCATTATGGCATAAATGGTAGTAACCAGACCGAAAAGCAGCGCACATTTTGGTGCTTTATTTCTGTGCTTTTTTCCCCCTGAGATGTCACACACTTCAGATTCTAGCCAATTGTTTTACCTTTGCGAGCGTAGTAGGCGGGTCCAGGTACGTACGTTCTTTTAGAGCAGAGCTACAGATTAAAAATGCCCAAAGCGAAGCGGTCAAAAGTCTGGCTGTACTTCACAGCAAAAGATGCAAACTCAGCAGTAACAAGTGCTTTAAGCTGATACTGTGATACTGTCAAAGGAGGCAACACCTCGAATCTGATCAAACACCTGGCGACGCATAGCGTTTTTTTAAAAGCCGAGAAATGCGCCGTATTTGATAGCTTGCTGTGAGACCTCACACTGAGCGCATCTACTGCGGGTGTGGTGCCTGTTATCGGACCCGGAGTTAGCAACATCCCCCTGAAACACCAGAAGCGGAGCG